>NC_056725.1:1892327459-1892927459 GCF_019279795.1 Protopterus annectens
AATGTAGAAAAAAATATGCAGCTCAGACTACATCTCAGAGGCAGATTGTGTGTGTGTGTGTGTGTGTGTGTGTGTGTGTGTGTGTGTGTGTGTGTGTGTGTGTGTGTGTGTGTGTGTGTGCGTGCGCAAGTGTGACAGTGACTGAAACTGTTGATGACTGGGTCATGCCCTGCTACAAAAATCTGTCTGTAATGTTATATAGAGGATTATGAGCAGGTCTTGTGTTCAAGACATGGATGCCAAGAAATTCACTTCTTGAATTTATATTTATATTGATATTTAAACTTACTATCCAGTAATTAAGAAGCCATTCGTCTAGATAAGGAAACACTCTGAATCCATGCAGTCTTAGATGAGCTGCTACCACTGCCATGCATTTGGTGAACACCCTCGAGACTATGGTGAGATTGAAGGGTAGGGCTCTTAACTAATAATGACTAATAATGACTGGCTCCCAGCAGGAAATATAGGTATTGGCCAGAGTGACAGTTCATTTTGATGTGATAGTACCTGTCCTGAAGATCTACTGAGCTATCCAATTACCCTTCTGTAACAGAGGCAGAATGGACTGGACCATGACCATCTGTAACTTGGAGTTCTTTACAAACTGGTTTAGATAACTGAGATCCAGGATATGTCTCAGCTCCCCTGTTTTCTTTGGCACTAAAAAGAACCTTGAGTAACATTTGGATCCTCTTTGGTCTGGTGGGACCACTTAGATGACTCTTTTGTCTAGAAGCTTTTGAATCTCCAGAGCTGCTACTTCCCACTGATTGGGTGGAACACTGGGGAGAAATGTTCTTTTCATAGAGGGAATTCTTAAAAAGGAAATGAAACATCCTGTGGATACTATTCTTTGCATATTTTGCTAACCTGAAAGCTTTGCTGCATTTTACTTTCTTGGAATAAAGTTTACTTTTGGGTGTTTTTTTTTTTTTTTACTATTCTTTGCACCCATATATCTTTTTTGATAGCTGCCCAGGCTTTTGAGTGCAAAGACAAGAGCCCCCTAACTGTCTCCAGAGAACAGCAGTTGGGCAATCTTTCAAGAGTACTGAAAGGGTCTATCTGAGAAGGAATCTCAGAACCACTGGTTCTGCGGATGCTTGTGCCACAGGGGTGACGTCTTCTGTTATTATTATCCCTTCTGCATCTGGGAGAAAAATCTCCATGTGAGTCCTGAGAAGGTCCTTGAGATTTCTGGAACCACATCTTCTTACCATTGCATTAATTCCTATAAAAAGTTCTCTGCAGGGTAGATACATGGATTCCAATGGCAGAGAAGGTCTTGCCATCCTGCTCACCATGCAAAAGTGTCTCTTTAATGGTAGGGCCAAACAGAGAGGCTCCATCAAAGGGAGCATTGATGAATGACACTTTGAAGGGCTCTGCAAAATCTCACAGTCACATCCAGGCATGCCTCCTACTGGCTATACCTGAACTTGTGGCCTGTGAGGAGCCCTCAGCTTCATGAGAGATTAGCCTCATGGGTGCATTCAAGACTGATTCTGGGTAGCCAGTCTAGAGGAAAAAAACTTCTCTTCCTCCGTCAGCATGGACCTAGGGGTTGAATTAAAGATTTCCTTGATTAAGTCCCTCTGTAACCTAGTGAAGTATGCCAAATAGTTTATCGACTGTGAGGCAAAGGTCACTGAGGCATAAACTCACTTCCCATACCTGTCAAATGCTCTAGATTCTCTATTAGTGGGATAGACAAAGGATCTCTGTGCTGCCAGCTCCTTTCTGGTGACTGCCGCACCAACCCTGGCATCCACAGGGATTCTCTCACTCCAAAGCTGCCCATCTTTAGGTGCTCCAAGAATCTTATTTGGATACTGTGGGATCAGTTCTGTGGTATCTAGTTCCTTCAATGCCTGGAGGAAGACAAGATCTATAAGCTCATCTGCCAGTGGGGGGAGGGAGGTGACAGAGGATGTAGATGGGCCAGACCTAAAGGCTTCTAGAAACACCAATTCCTCCTGGGAAAGGGTTTTGGAGGACCAGACACCTTTTTAGTGGAGGATTTCTAGGATGTCTCTGATTTCTGAGGGGAATCTTGATGCCTCTTTTTGCACAACCTCTTCTGGAGGACCACGTCAGTGGGGTGTTTTGAAGAGGTATAAGAAGAAGCTGGGAGTTCCCTAACTGGAACTGCCCTGAAGCTGTTACAGGCTGGCTGTCCCAGTGGAGTAGGATGAAGAGACTCAGAAACAAGATCTAAAGGGGGTATAGGGATCGGATCCTAAGAGATAAGAGTGAAAACAGCTCTCGAATGGGAGAAAATCCTCTTTACCACCTTGAAGGCCATGGGACTAGGAGAAACTGAAGTCAATCTAACTGAAGCTGAAGCACTTGGATCAAACAAACCCAGGTCTCCCTCAATCCTCAGCTCTAAGGTACGAGTCGGAGCAAAGCTGCCTAGTGCCGAGGCTCTGAGGGGAAGTGACGGCTCCAAAAGCTTCAGAGTTTAAGTCATTCCCTCAGATCTGATGCCGACACTTCAGCTCCGAGGCAGGTCCTGCTCAAGGGGAGTCAGAGCCAAATGGATCAGAGAAGTAGTCACATTCAATGATAAAGGCAACTTCAGATCCAATGGTTCAACTCTTGGAGATTTCAGATCCAAAGTCTCCGAAAGAGAAGGTCAGATCAGAGAATGAGAAACGATAGTATGTGGTGGAGGTTTAAGGATCACGGATCTGATGGGAGACAGAGATGGTAAAACCCTCATCTGGATCTGTGTTTTCAGAAATTTACATATCATTCTATCTACCTCTACCTCTGAGAGACTTTAGGACGACCTCATAGAAGAGGAAGTGGAAGGAAGTTACAAAGACTTTCTTAGTGTCTCTCGAAGGATGGGAAACCTCAGCTTTGGAGATACTGGCCCTAGATAAAAACAAGGGCTTCAGAGTCAAGGAGACTTTGATACTGAAGGTGTAGGATATGAGCATTTGGAGATTTTAGTTGGGGGTTAAGATTTTAGAGCAGATTTTGGAGATCTGACAGGGGAGCACTTTCTATGCTCCCTGGACTCCGTAGACATAGATTTCTGTGAGGGGGTTTGAGTCCCTGAAACAGAAACAACTGAAGAAGGAGCATAAGCCCGAATAAGGCCCTTAAGCACCAACTTGTTGCATAGGTCACTGATAGCTGTAGCATTAATGCCCACATAAAATAGTACAAGGAATATCCAAGTGAGATGGGACTAAACAATAAATGCACTCCCTGTGGTATCAGAGTTGGGTATTTTGTGACCACAGGAAGTGCACTTTTTAAATCCAGTAGGCTTTTCAGTCATGTTGAAAAACTCACCAAGCAGCAAACAATCAGTCAAAGAAAGAGTGACTTGTTTTTGTAAAGCAGAGAGAGAAAACGTTTTACCCAAGAATGGTATTAAGATTACTTTACTGAAGGTAAAGATACCAGTGAGGGTAAAAGAAAATACCAAAATATGCCAAGAAAATGTTAGCAGAAATGCAGAAATATAATATATTTAGAGGGTGTATATATATATATATATATATATATATATATATATATATATATATATATATATAGATATATATATAGATATATATAGATATATATATAGATATATATATATAGATATATATATAGATATATATATATAGATATATATATAGATATATATATAGATATATATATAGATATATAAATATATATAGATATATATAGAGATATATATATATATATAGAGAGAGAGAGAGAGGATAGCTATATAATAAAATAAGTACGGAAAATTAGTTAAACTTTTACATTTTTGCTCACCATTCCTAGAAAAAACACCGCCTGAGCACAAGACAGCACAATCTTGACCAAATTGTTAGAGCAACAAATGAGATCTGAGGCAGTACAGTGGTCAAAGGCATTGTAGGTAAAGAGAGGAGCTCAAGAATCAGATCCTAGAATTTAGTGAAAAGCAGCCGAGTCGGATCAGAGACTTATTCACTGAAGAACGCATGAAAGTGACAACATCAGATCTAACTTATAATCCTTTCCTTGTTTAAGTACAGTTGAGATTACAGAACATTTCCATGAGGGAGTAATTATTTTTTCACTCTAAAATATCCTGAAAACACCACTCAGCAATTTTAAAATATTTAACGGAAGCAGTCTATATAATTCCATACTTAAATCATCTAATCCTGGAGCTTTACCAGTTTTCCCTTTTTTAAAGCTTCTGTAACTTCTATTAGGGAAATAGGCTTACTCAACAGAAATATTGATGAGATATTTGTGATGCTTTTTGGGAGAGTGTTCCACAGTTTACAAATGTATATAGAGTATATAGAGGCAGTCATCACTATGATTTTTACATTTTCTAGTGAATACTAAGTGCTGGTTCAGTGAACACAGTTCTCTGTGGGGTCAGTACTAGTTTAATAACTGGCTGGTGGTAGATATCTGTGAGAGCTATAAAGGATGTTGTGGGTAGTCTTAGCATGAGTGTAAGATTAAAATGTAGGTAGTTCCAGCAGGAGGTTATCCTTCTGATCAGTCGCACATCTCCAAATCCAAACTCTAATTCTACAAGTAGCTATTCCAGTTCAACATATCTAATTTTCTCCATGAATTCAGTAATCTCCCAACAATACTTTATCTCATCCCATCCAGTAACTTTCAACCTAACTCAACACTACTTTATCTCCCACTTTTCTATTTCAAACATATTACTTCCAAAGAAATTCAAAACAACCTAGAATAAATCTGCATAGACATTCCTCCTCATACTGATAATTTAGCCCCATGGTTCCTATACCACTCCAGAAAATTCATAACCACCCCTATGCCATATTTACAAACTATGCCACACTTCTATCCTTATGCCTAATAAATATATACAGACCACTCCCCAAAAAACCAATTCCCAGTAAAACTTTTCACTTCTGCTCAATCTCTGTTCTTCCAGGCTTAGTAAAATCCTAAAAAAAAAATAAAAATACAATCATCTCAATAACTAACTATAACAATACCAACTACTTTCATAAAAACAACATGGATTGTGGACTGGAATAAGTACGACAGCTTTCCATAAACTAACATATGAAATCCTACTATACAATGAAAAAGAAAGCCTCATCAGCATTTTGCTTGTCAGTCATCTCACATGACCCAAATGTCAGCCAACAAGCTATTTCATGGTTCAAAGACTTCTTGTTCATGAGATGATTTAAAGTTGAAATTGGCTCATCTACTTCTGCAGAGGTCTGACCCAAACTTCCCAGAAGGCTTCATTCTAGCACCACTTTTCTTTTCCATTTTTATAAACAAACTTCCCCTTGATCTTCATATGCTGCTTTTAATACTATATGCAGATAATACTATCATCTTTAGATCCAAACAGAAACTAATAAGTATACAAAATAATCTCCAAGACAACCTTTCAATACTCATTAGGTTCTCTAACAATAAACTCCTCCTTAATATACATATACATATACAATTTGGTGATTTTCTGTCCCCTCCAAAAACTAGCCAAAAAATGAAAGACCATAAAAATAAAAGTCTAGAAGAATGTTCCCATCAAAACTGCTACTACTTTCAAATGCCTAGGTTTAAGGCCAGACTAAATATTAACTTGTCAATACCACATTAAAAGTCAACTACCTCCTGTTCTGGACTCAGAAAATGTCCATATTCCTCTCATCTCCTAGCTTGCGAGAGCAGTCATAGACAAAGGAACATTATTTGCTTAAAATGGAATACAATCTTTTCACTAATAGCCAATGCATCTAAGAAAAATTCCACAACTGTACCCTCACTCTGTAACAAAACTATGACAATTCATAGTAAACATCCTCCCAAAAAAGCAGCACTACAACATCTTCATTGAAAAATCTAAACTTAATCTAAATTCTGAGATTCTCGGGGGGGGGGCTGGATTTTTGGATTTTCAGTGAGGAGCATGCTTGGTTTATTAGAAATGAGATCTGTTGTTTAAGGCTGAGCAGGTGCACATAGTCCTTATCCTTTTGGGAACTTTTAGGGTCTTCTCTGCTGCAGATGTCGGGTGAGAGTGAGATACATCCTGAATGGGCATGTCGATCATCATTGGTCTGATATTGAAGAGTACAGAAACAATGACCTGCCTTTCCTCCTCAATAATGGCCTTGACTGTTCGAAGAAGTTAACCAAGTTCAAAAAGGCGATCTTCCCTTGACAAAGCCAAGTGAGGTGGGTCATCTGCAAGTCCCCCTATCTTTGTTTTATAGAGCTCCATTTATGATCTCTCCATAGCTTTGCAGACTAGACTTGTTATGACAGCCGGGACACATCTGGTCCCATTGATGCTGTGTTTTAGCTTTAGAGAGCAGCTTTCACCTGCATTTGAGATGTCCGGGAGGCTGAAGTTTGCACTGAACCTGTCTGCCAGTATGTTGGCAACAATGTCTGGGTTCAGTTCAAATCAGCCTTAGTTGATTTTATTTTTGCTCGTTTTTTTACTAATAATGATCAGGGTTTGTGGATTTTTTTTGTTTTATCGTAATAGCTTTCTCCTCTTCCTCTAAAAGTTTGTTAATGGCTGGGGTCCACCATGCGGGCGCAGACCCTTTTTGCTTGAGAAAAGTTTATTTGGGTTTGCCTTGGGATTGCAGTCCTGGAGCAGTCCTGGAGGTGAATATAGAAGGCATTTGTCGCAGCTTCGTTTTGGGTTGTGGTGGCTGCTGGCGAAAGAGGTTGGCACACACAGTTCTGAGTAGTGTGAAGTTTGCTTTAGAGAAGTTCTTCACTATGGTATGATCAAATGGGGATATACTTCTTGTGTGGGAGGGAGCATCATGTCTCCATGTGTAATGAGATCTATATTTTCTCCTTTTCTGGTCTCGACAGTGACTAGACTAGTTGTGGCATTAATTTTGAAACTCCCGGAACCGTTGGGCAGTGGAAAAGTGGGGCTTGAGTAATGTTATATCTCTATTATTGAAGTTGAAGTCACCCAATATGATATGATGGTGTTATAGATACATTGCAGTGTCTTTAGGAAGGCTGTGTGGGGTTGTGTGGTTGAGGAGAGTGGGTGGCCTGTAGCCTACAACAATTAGAGCAGTTTTGCCTATGGTTTAGTGCACCTGGATGGTTTCACCAACCTGGGGTGTGGGTATCCTTTATGAATATGGATACACCTTGAACCAGGTTTTTTCTACCACACAGACATCGATGTTCTCCATAGAAGGAGTGCCTCGAGAGTTAGGCATTTTGAGATTTAGACTTCTGCATTTGAGCAGCTCACCCTCAGTTTCTTCCCATTTTTTTTTTCTAGGGTGGTAGGTTTAGAATTTGAGCCTTGCAAGGTGCTTGTGTTATGCAGCAGTTTCTCATAGGCAGCTTACTGTGACCCTCTCCTTGTTCAGCCTGCCTGGTGGACGAGTGTGTGTCACTCCTATATGAGAGAGTACCTAAGTATGTGTAATTTGTTGTATTTGGCCTTAAGGGCTGTGACTGCTTTGCACACTGCTTTTGTGGTTTATGTGTTGCTTGTGGGGTGTCATGAGGATTTCTTATCTGATGGAACAGATCTTTCTTGGAGAGCTGTAGTACTGCCAACTAAAGCTTTACTAGTTTGAGAAAGCCTCAGATAATTGCCCATAAAACAACCAACCAACCTCTTGCTAAATTCACTAATCTTTAAACACCTTCATCTAGACACCTCTGCACCACTTTCATCAAAATGTTTCCTTTAACCACATCCTACAGCTTCAGGAGTCAATATATCTCACTCCCCAATACCATACTCCACTGCACCACTCACAGCTTTTCTTCTATCCCCAAAACTATGACATGAACTCCCCATCAGCTTAAAGGATGTTTTCCAATTTCAGACCAGAGTTCAAAGCTTATCTGATGGAACAGATCACATGTAAATGCCTAACTTAGGCTGTATAACTGAAACCCTCTTTTATACAGGGTCTATATTATAACAGTGAACGATCAAAAGAACAGCAAGCTCTGATACTTCCATGCCTATCTACCTATTATATGGCAGTAACTTCTTATTGTAACAATTGTTAATATCTGCTATGACTTCGTGGATAGAACAGATGCTTGCTATCTACTGAATAGTGCTATGTTCTTCATCTGTAACTATGTTTGTAATATTTTAATTGCTAATATTCTTCATCTGTATCTATGTCTGTAATGTTTTAATTTATGGAGCTTTTCTCCCCGGGCCTCCACTGAAAATGGACTCACGTCCAGTCGGACATTCCCGGTCAACAAATGTAAATAAATAAATAAATAATAAATATCAACCCCAAAACATCAAAAACTAAAAAGAGCGAACAACCAGAACAGCGATTTGTTTCCCAGGGAAAAAAATCGCTGTTCCCAAAAAAAAAAAAACATACTAAACAGTATTTTAAGTGGATGCTTCACCCCCCCCACACCCCCCTACTTAAATATACCAACTCCGATATCGCACTACAGTGCCGAAAATGGCAAAGTGATGGAAGCAGCCAAGTGACTTCTTTCCTAGGGAAAGAATTTGCTTACATGCTGCTTCGTCAGTTTGCGTTTTCGACATTTGAAGTTCAACCAAGATGCATTTGACAGAATGTGTCTTCGGTCTTCTGATAGGAACACTTTTATACATATATCTGTTCTCATCACAGCACATTCTTTCTTCCTTTTGGCATCTAAACCATTACTTACGTATAAGTATACAACTATCTCTCTCTTCATATGCCTATTACATTCTCCTTTATTCCTTTTCCTATTTAAAAAAATATTCATATATATATATATATATATATATATATATATATATATATATATATTTAAAATTGTTTATTATTCTTTGTACTCAAAATAATGTAAGCTTTACTCAAAATACTGCATGTTATTGGTTTATCATTTGTTTTCAATACTTTGTACATATTATATTCTTTTGACAGTTGTTTTCCAACAGCCCAAGCTGGGCCTGAAACTGGTTATTGTTGATGAGTGTCTTCCCCTGGTAAACAAACAAGCATAAATAACTAAATACATAAACAAATAGGTGAAGGCTTATTATTAGCCCTTGGTGCATACAAGTCTCAGTTAGGGTTTGCAGTTTCAGTTAACATGTTCTACTACAATTACTTGTGCAGAAGATTTAGAGTCACTTTCGAATACCCATTTTCTTAAGTTACTAGTGAATGCCCACCTTTTTCTGTCATTTTGCTACTGACTATCTGATGCACTGCAGGGTCTCCTCATCTGCTAGGTCTATCAGGCATTCCTGCTGCTTCTCCAAACTTACTATGACCCACGCTTGGGACCAATAAGGAGATGAATGCTTCTAATACAGCATTATATTGTTGCTGAGGTTTAAACCCTAACGTCTACACACCCTGTGCAAGCCTGTAGTGTCAATGGGTGGACATGCAATGGGAACTTAGTGGCACACTGCCCTGCTTCCAAGGTGACTCAGCCAAGGTCCCCTGCTTATTCTCACTTAGGGTAATTTCCTCTTTGAATTCCCAGCTTCAACCAGGAATCAATTGCAAGCAGCATCCAAGCATGTTCTCTCCAGTATAGGCAGGTCCATCATTCTCTGGGCAGAACCTCAGACTCTTGAGCCACTAATCAGACTGAGGTTACTTAGCCATAGTCTAGGCTGTATGCCTCTATGCCACAGTGCTGGTTAGGAGTGAACTTTTATATTTGTGATATTTATGTACAGCCAATATGTGCAGAATTTTAGTTACCTTATTTACATGAGGTTACAGCCACAGTCTTAAAATATGAATTATACCAGCCATTTGTATCCTTAATAGTCTGTTCCTACTGAATTTTAGATGTGAAATTTAAGGGGCGATGCTTCAGGTGAAGCCTCAGCCATGGGCAGACTTTCTTGCTACACTTCTGGTAGTTGTCTGCATCAGCAACCTCCATGTATACTTTTAGTTAGCCCCTAATTAGGTGAGGGGAGTATCCTTCCTTTCCATTAAGCTTTGGGGCAGTTGCTCTAGCAGCAAGTCTTACAAATGCCACTAAGCAAGCCTTCACATCAGCATACATAGTCATCATCCATTCTGAGATTATCTGGGGGTGGGGGTGGGGCTGGATTTTGGGATTCTCAGTGAGGAAGATGCTTGGTTTCTTAGAAATGAGATCTGTTGTTTAAGGCTGATCAGGTGTACATCTTTCTTGAAGAGCTGTAGTAGTAGCAGTGCTCACTAAAGCTTTATTAGAGTTTGAGAAAGCCTCAGATGTTTTTCCATACTGACCGCAGAACAACTGCTGTAGTTTCAGTGTACATGAATTTTTAGTTTCACCAAAACTTTTACCAAGAGAAAATATCCTCTCAAAGTACCCCTTGTCAAGAAAAAGCAAATGTCCATATGGGCAAAATGGTCTTTAAACTTGTTAATCACATAAATTTAAAGGAGCCACAAATCCAGGTCAACTTTTCAGTCAGTAAGTATAATGTTAAACTGAAGCATTTTACTTAGGAATGCTGCATTCCTTTCTGGGGTTGAGAAAAAATTTAAAAAGAGCACTTTCATGTAGCTTGATAATTCACAGTTTGTGACCTTTTTACTTGCATTCTCTGCCAGTGTGGAGTACTACTTTTAGTAATAAGAACTGTCCCTGTAATCATCTTTGAAGTTGTTACAAGGTTTATTTACAAGGAAAACAAAATGTTGAGTAACATTAAAGATACAGTTATTCATGTACAAATTGTGCCTTTTGTGACATTGATTTCAACAGTATTCATCGATACACAGTTTTTCTTACACCTGGTCAGCAAAGAAAAAAAGACTTAAAAATATCAATCTTTTCCTTTCAAAACTCTTATTATTAAACTGGAGGTGTCACTTCCAATAATTTCTCCTTACTGAACAATTATTCAACTGCTCCTTTTTTTTTCCAGTTTTCAAGACTGCCTTTGTCCTTTGCATAAGCACCATGAAGACTGTTCTTCAGAACCCTGTCTTAACCCAGAGATCAAGAATATGATTCTCGGGGGGGCGTGGCCAAGGATGAACACAGGATAGCAGCAGATTTCTTCAGCTCCACCAATTTCATTACACTGATAGGAATTAATTACTTGAAAAATTAATTTTTGAAGTAATTTTCTTTCTAAATATGTTTGTTTTATATAGTTCTTGAACTATATCTAAAAAAGAAAGGAAATTTTAACAATATTCCTGTCAGAAATCACTTTGGAAATTTTCCTGTCAGTTTATCAGTCTGAAATGAGTTCCAGTAAGACAAATTCTCAAGACTCCAGCATCAAGAAAGAACTTCAGTCTCTGATAACTATAATCCAGCAACTTACTGCTAAGATGGATAAAATGGATACTAAAATTGATACCTTCATAGAAAAACTACAAAACAAATAGACTTGTTACATATAGACCTGCAACAACAGAAGATCCAGATGACAGGCATAGAAGAAGCTGTGAATGACATGGAAAATAAAATCCAAGAAGAGGAAATCAACATTGAGTTTCTGCTGAAACAAAATACACATTTACAAACAAAGCTGGATGACCTGGAGAATAGATCTAGGCGCAATAACATTAGGATTTTTGGACTGCCAGAAAATATTGAAGGTAAGAATATTACTTCTTTTTTAACAACATGGCTCCCTAAAACTTTAGACTTACCAGAAGCATTCTCTTTTGGTATCGAAAGAGCACATAGATCTATAGCTGATACTAACTCTAACAAAAACTATCCTAGATCAGTTATAGTTAGATTTCTATCATCTTCTGATAAAGAGATGGTTCTTAAATCTGCTTGGGCTAAAGCTCCTGTTAAGATTAATGAGACAACTGTGCATTTTGACAATGACTATTCTTCCTTGGTAATAGCTAAAAGAAAAGTTTTTCTGCCACTAATAAGGGAGCTTAAAAAAGCACAGTTTAAAACATACCTTCTGTTTCCTGCCAAGCTAAAAATCTTCCTTCCTGATGGTCCTAAAATTTTTGATGACTTAGACTCTGCTTTACTGTTTATCAAAAAAAAAAAAAGATTTTGGATAAAATATAGGAAATGGAATGGGCTAGTCCTTCATTAAAGAGACTGGCAACTGAAACTTCGTGGAAGACTTCAGAGAAGAAGAAGAGACTAAAAAACAAATGATTTGTTCTATGTTTTTTTTTTTTTTCTCTCATCATTTTACTTCATTATTAATCTTTTTAAATATAGTTCCTGCATTTCCAGAAAGCCACAAATATTCTGAAAAAGATTTAATCAAAGTTATTCTCTGTGTGCAAAGAAATGTTTTGTTTCATAACCAGTCAAAATATCTGAGGAACTAATAACAAGCTATTAGTCAATTTGTTTCTCTTTCTGAAAAAGAAGTAAGGTCAGTAATTTGATACATTTTTTTCTTTTTTTTCTCCTTTTCTTCTTTTCTTTGTTTAAACAATGACATTCTATTTAGATTATGTAGTGGGTAAAGGGTGGGGAGGGCAGGAGAGAAGAGTAATGAAAATATGATAAATGGAATAATAACATATTTATTCCTTGTAAAAAGTTTATATGTTCTTCAAATGCTATTCCTAATTATACTTTCTTGATTATACTGCTTATGCTTGTTTGTAAATAATCTGTCATGCTTTAACTAATAATAATTAGAACTAAATAATAGTAAATAATATGTTTTATTTTTAACTCTATTAATATAAACAGTAAGTAATATTCCATTGTATATACTTCTTATAGCTTTCTCTTACATTTTTTTTATTTCTGCTTTACACTCTTTTATTTTCTACTCTCTTTTCTTTTCTTTATTCTTTCTCTTTATTTTTTTTTCATATTAATATATAGAAATGCTTTTGATCATATAGACACAGTAAATAATAAGATTTGCATAAAAATTGAGTTGGGACAAAAATATTGAGTTTTATTACTTATTAATAACTTTGGGCTTAATTTCACTTACATAGAGGCTGTAATAACCTGTAAAATACATTGCGAAGGTTTTGTCATGTTTAGATGCATTTACACTGCTAAATTAATGTTTGTCACTAGTTTTTAACAATTTTCCCGCCAAAATGTTTAGGGAGACAATCTGGGATGTGGGCTGCCTCGTGAACAGTGTCCTCAATTTGTTTTAAAAGCTTCAACTCTCAGAATTCTCACAGAGAAGCTGAAAGCAGTCAATTTGACCTTTGACCCAGATATCACACTGACACATCACAGATTCAGGAAGAACACTCTACCAGGAAGTAGAACTGATGCAAATGCGACTATGTGAAGGAAAATGAACTCTTTAACATTTAAATGTGAGTTATTTTATATAATTACTTAAATATCTATGTTATAATTCATAAAATATGTCAGTTATAATGATTTTAAATGATGCAGTTTCTTGTAGTAAGTAAATGTCTTATTTTAGAAGGCATAGAAAATGAAACATTTATTCAAGTGTTTTTGAAAATCTACTTGACTGCAGCATACTAATCTGTGTTAAAACTTATGTTCCAAACATATACATTACTATAACTCATTTAATTCATCTGATTGACAAGCATAAATAACTTTATAACTCTATTCTGGAAGAAATAGTCATGTGATATATTTTAAAGCAGTAGTATACACATACAAAATACAGATGGCTTTTTTTACAATAATGCAAGTGTTTCTGAGAATTTGCATAACTATGCAGTATGATTTATAACAATTTCTATAAATATAATATTTTATTCTATTGACAATAATGAGTATGAGTAAAATGCTCATATACAAGCAATTCAAGGTTTTTGAAGCTGTTGACTGCATTTACATGACAGAAAATAGATGCATCTTAATATATGTAATGTCTGAACCATATTAGCCAAAGTTTTTGATTTAAATGAATGTTAGAACTTATTTTTACATACTTTGAATAAATTAATATGTAAATATGCCTTCCTTTTTTTTTTTCTCTCTCTTTCTTTCACTCTCTCTCCCTCTTTCCGCCTTTTATTTCTCTCTCTCTCTTGGTTCCTAATATCAAGATTATTTGAATGCTATTTGAATACAAGTGCATTATATTACATAGATGTATATAGTAGTATGAATAGTTTTAAAAAAAAAAAGTTTATTTTAGTTTATATGATGCTGTTTTATCAAATGTGTAGTCTTGTCTTGCTAGATAACTGAATTGAAAGCTGTTAATTTAAGTTAAATATAACCAGTATTAAATTGATAAGGTGGTAGCTGAGGTACTGCTGCTTAGGGTAGGGGGTTAACTTGAGTGGTAAATACTACTCTAAGTTGGAGTTTTAACTCCAGGCTGGATGCAAGGTTTAATCCTTACATTATTTTCACTTGTTCATTGTTATATGTATATAGTTTTGACATCCACAATATATTTTGTACACTCATTGTCACTACAAACAAAATTGAATCCTATACAAAATCCCATAAGAGATTCAATAAATACAGCTATATTTAAAGGTACACCTAAAGGAGGAGATGTAACATTACTTATGTTGTTATTTGTTATTTTGATCATAAGATTCTTAAGTTTTAAAATGCCAAATGACATCTTTAAAAGGAATTTCTTTAAACATTAATGGATTGAATAAACTGTGTAAAAGGGCAAGCCTAATAAGATACATTAATTTACATAAGGCCAACTTAGTCTTCCTGCAAGAAACCCATCTCTTGAAAAAGATATTGATAAACTAGCCACAAACAAATATACAGTACTGGTCAGTTCAGAGCACACTCAGAAAAAGAGGAGTGGCTATTTTATGGAATAAAAGTATGCCCATTCCTAAAACCATTAAGTCTTATCAGGATGACAAAGGAATGTTTTGTATGGTTACAATACAAATTAATGGGAAGACTTACACTTTAATTAATGTATATTGGATACCTGGAATTGGTATTAATACAGTGAAACATCATCTTGATAAGATCATATCATTCTCTATAGGAGATATTATTTTAGCTGGTGACTTTAATTGTATACTACATGAAAGTGATACTACCACTATAGGAAAAAGAAGAATTACATCTAATGCAAAACATTTAAATGATTTTGCTAATTCTTATCATTTGAATGATATTAATAATCAGATAGATTCAAAATCATTACCATACACCTTTTTTTCTAACAGATACAAAACTTATTCAAAAATAGATAGGGTCTTTATTTGTAACCAGATGGTAACAGATTTAATTAATTCCAAAATCATTTCATGTCCTATATCTGATCATAATTCAATTGTTTTTGAATTCATTATAAAAAATACTCACAATGTTCAGATCAAAAGGATACCAGCATACTTAACTCAACTAAAAGACTATAAAGAATATATACTTTCAGAAGTAAAACATTTTTTAGACATAAATAATACTCCTGAAGTTTCCATTGTCTATGTTTGGGATGCCTTAAAATCATATCTATATGGACAAAGTATCAGATGGTATAATAATAAAAGGAAATCTTGGGATAAGGAATTGTTAGATATTCAAAGTAAATTAGACTCTTATAAACATAATAATAAAGAAAATATTATGGACAAGAAAGTTATTGAAGAAATAAACAAACTAAATGAGAAATACAAAGAAATTTTAACTCATAAAGTTAAAATAACTTTAGAGAAATACAAGTTTTTGTCTTATTCAATAAGCCCCAAATACTTACATAGACTTAAAAATAAAACAAAAAGGTTGAATAAACAAAACCATATCAAAGAAATCTTTTCTCTAAGGAAAAAGAATGTTTTTAGTATACCAGAAATACTAGATGAATTTAGAAATCACTTTCACAAAATTAACCATAATAACATTAACATGGAACCTAAAGATAAAATAAAGGAGTTTATAACCACAAACATGAATAAAAAGCTTAATAAACAACAAATTAAACTATTGGACAAAATTATTTCATATACAGAGGTTATTACACAAATAAATAAGCTTAAATCAAACAAAGCACCGGGTAATGATGGTATTATACCAGAGATATATAAAATCCTTTCTAAAAGTACATATTCATTAATACATAAGGTTTTTATTTTGGCCCAAACTGAGTTAATAACCCCCCCCATCTTGGCAACATACATTTATTTCGCCAATTTTAAAACCTAATAAAGATCCAACTAGATGTACTTCATATCGCCCATCTCATTACTTTATGTTGATTATAAAAAGTTTATGAGTATTTTTGCTGATAGATTGAAGACAAACATACCCGGGATTATAGAAATAGATCAGACAGGCTTCATTGTAAATAGAAATACTTTTGATAATATAAGAAGAACTTTAACATTAATTGATTTTGCAAATAGGAAAAAGAAAGATTTAACACTTATTAGTCTTGATATAAGTTCAGCATTTGATTCAGTAAGTTGGGACTATCTGTTTACCTTACTGAAGTGCACAAACTTTTCAGATGCATTTGTAAATCTAATTGAGCATTTATACAAAGGAACATTGGCTTATATTAAGGTAGGAACATATGTTTCACAAAAATACCCATTTTAAAGGTACAAAACAAGGATGTCCACTTTCTCCACTATTATTCACTTTAGTAATGGAGCCTTGGGCTAATTTGATCAGAAACAGTACTGACATAGAGGGTTTTGAAATAGATGAAAATACAACATCCAAAATTCAACTTTTTGCAGATGATGTTCTAATTACATCAGCAGGATCTAATTCTTCTATGCAGTCTCTATTTGATAAAATGATGAATTTTAAAAGTATTTCTGGTTTAATATTCAATGAAGAAAAAACTAAAATACTACCTATATATACACGAAAAAAATATTCTCATTAGTGATTTTACTAAATATGTACCCAATTCAGGTCAGTTAACTTATTTAGGTATAATACTATCTAAAGATATTAAATCTATTATATATAATAATTATAATACCTGTTTTCTTAATATACAAAATCTTTTAATACCTGGAATAATATGTTTTTTACTATGGAGGAGAGACTTACAATTATTAAAATGATAATATTCCCCAAGATTTTATACTTAATACAATCAATAATACTTCCACCTACAAAAATAATTATCAAGAAACTGAATACACTAATGTTAAATTTCCTATGGGCACCTAATAGACCTAGGATTGCATTGAAGAAACATACTAATAGCTGGTCTCAAGGGGGTATTTCTTTTCCAGACTAATTTATATACTATCTCTTCTATTGTAAAAGTTATTACTTTATTAATAGATCAGTCATATGTCGCAAAATGGAAAGATTATTGGGAGCTAATTAGTATGCACTTCGTGAAAATCTCCTTAACACATAAAATATGATTGTAAATAACTCCATGTTATGGTTACTAAAGGAATTTTGTACTTCACCTATTACACCTAAACATATGGTTTGTTACCCATTAAATATTATTATTAGCTATCGTAACTTTATATTCATGCACCCTAAGTATAGGGAATGGAATTTTATTATATTCCCTATAATGTATACTCAGGGTATGCTTTTGTCATCTACTTCTGAAGGAACTCATTTAGCTATAGATAATGATCTAAAGTACTGGTATCAGTTGATATCTGATAATAAAGTTAAAAATCTAGATTTCTTAAAACAAGAATTTGATCTAAGAGAAACTTGCTGGTTAGAGGTTCAGACCTTTAGACAACATCTCATTAATAAAATAGATCTAATGTCTATAACAGTTAAAGAATCTATTCCAACACTGATTGATTACTTGATATTAAATTTACAACATAAAGTTTCTGATAAAGGTAAACTTTCATACATACATAAAATTATCAGACAAGAAACTTTTTACAGTGTAGATACATACTGGAATTATTTCACCTCTATTAATGGGGACCCACCAAATCAACAAGATAAACAATATATATTGGAATCTGCCTATAGAACTACGTCTTCCATTGTCTGGAGACTTTATACATGGAAATATTTACATAGATCTTTTTATACACCTTTGATGATGAATAAAATAAATAATAAAGATAATCTATGTAAGAGATATAATGTAGAAATTAATGCTGACTGGGCTCATATGTTTTATGACTGTATAAAATTGAAAGAATACTGGAAGTCAATTAATGAATTTTTGCAGGCTCTTTTACAGATAATTTCATTATTTCTAAATCTCTTATATTATTCAACACACCTGTACCTCAAAGTGTTAAAAGGTTAAGCTTCCCTTGTTATGGTCTATTCTAGCAGTGGCTAGGAAAATAATAACCAGAAATTGGATTTCAGATACACCTCCTTCATTCAATGAATTTAAAAATGTTATGAATATAGTGTGCCATATGGAAATAAACACAATTAGGTCAAGAACAACTAGAAAAACATATTATTATATTGTATGGGATAATTTACAAAATTTGTTAAAAAATCCTAATTTCAATAGCATGGTATTTTAGTTTAATTAATTGATCTGATTGTAATGGATGTCTTTGTAAATACTTTAGTTGTTTTGTTGAATGTTATAATCATATCTATTTTAATTACTTGTATAAAATTGTTATGATATTTCTCTTGTATGTTAAAACAATAAACCTGTTTTGAAAAAAAAAAAAGAATATGATTCTCCTCCACAGGCAGTTACCATGCTATATATGATGAGGTACTTGTTCCTTACCATTTACCAGGGTAAAATTTTCCTTGGTGTGCCTGCCTACTCTATATTTCTCAGGAAGTGTGTGGTTCCTTTACATGAAATATCCTGTTGTACAAACAGTGGACACATAAGTGTATTTTCCAGGCTCAGCAGTCATTATGTTTTACACACACACACACACACACACACACACACACACACACACACACACACACACACACACACACACATGCCTAAACATCTCTGTGTTCAGAACACACAAAAAATAGAGAAATATAGGCTAAAGTGTTGCTATTTTCTGAAGTTTATAGATCTTATATACTCTATTGAAAAACAGTCATTAAGATGCCAAAATATAAACAAATGTAAGCCAGTAAGCACTTAGCAAGTAATTAGTTAAAAAAAACAACCAAGCTCAGCTTGCTTATCAGTTTTGATTATGTTGATAAGGAAATTGCTCTTAGCTTTTCAGTTACTGCTTCAATCCCTGATTTCTTAGAGACAGTTCAACTCATTGCTTAGTCATGGTAGTAGGTGCTGAACTGTATTAGTCAGTACTACACAGGTGCTGAACTGTATTTGTATTACATTTTCTCTAACTGTCTAAACAACAACGTACACTACACTAACATAATTTACAAGGCAAGTACATTTTTTCAGGTGGTGGATGTCACAAAAGGAGATAGTGCCAGCCCAGCTATCTGGAATTTTGTAAATAATTGTATGTCATTTGTGAATGTCAACATGCTTCATGTAAGTTGCTTGTGTTACAACCTTATTAGAACTGTATGGTATGTGTATATCAAACTAGGTATGTATAGACATGACATGCATGTTGAAAGGCTTTATAAAGTACTGAGCTTAAAGATGCATCCACAGTGCACCCTACTGGAAAAGAAAAGAAATGTATATACACTACTGTAATTGTTTAAATGCATATATTTTAACAGGGGAAAATGGAACATGGGAGGTTAACTTGCAAAACTTCAGACAAATAGCTGAAATTAAATTACTTTATGGCCACACAATAAGAAGAGGTTATCTTTAAGTTTCAGTGCAGTAACAAACACTATGTCTATACTAGGGAGCTTTCTATATTGTATTTAAGGTGAAATGATTACTAGCTTTGAAATGTGCAAGAAGGTAATTGTTTTATGACTTCCAGGATCTGCTTACATCTGAGGGAAAAGCCCTTGTCTGTGTATTTTCACAGGTAGATACTAAATGCTACCGGCTGGCATCATTGGTTGTTTCAGCCTGGGAACTGAAGTCAGATGAGAAGAAATTATGTCATTCTGCAAGCTATCCCATCAGTAATATTTGAGATATTAATTTGGGAAGTCTCTGAGAGAGAGATTGCATTCTGTATTTTGTCTTTGACCTGACAGCTTCAAGAGCCACTCACCACATCTGCCTTGATTGCTCTGAAGTAAGTTATTAGGGTACTGTAATTCTCATACATACAGTCAGGAAAATAGCAAAGCTTGACTTAAACATTTTCCTTTATTTATTTGAGACTGTCCTACAATGTTGTTTTAAATATTTCTTGTAATTTTGAACTGTGATGTAACTGTATGTCTATACCTGTCATCCTCCCAATGTACGTCTCCCACTGGTGCTGATGAGAATATAGGCTCCTTGATTACTGGGCTAGTGATGGGGTATCAGAGTGGAATTAATACTTGCTGAGATAAGCTGTAGAGGTTTTGTTCAAGAGTGTAGGCTGATTACTAAATGATAAGAGGTGAAAGCATTCAAAACTTTTGTGGACCATGGTGTGCTTATAGTTCAATGCTGTCTGGTACTAATTATACTACTGAAAAAGAGGACATGTATCTGGCAGCTGTTAATTTTTTTTTACATTCTTTGTAAATCTTTGTAAACTTTTTGTAATATTTTTTGTACAATTGTTACAGAGCCCCCCTGGGTCTGTGCTGAAAACGGGCTACTTGCCCAGCCAGACACTACCCAGTTAACAAATGTAAAATAAATAAATAAAAATAAAAACTGGTCAATATTCTCATGAATCTTCATATGCTAGCAAAGCAGACAGGCAGAATGGAGGCTTACTGATGTGTAGCAAGAAAAACTAACATAATCTTAAGTATGTTTATTTAATACAGAGGTCTATGTGCCAATCCTTAGCCTCACAAATTAACTTCAAGCACACAGTCGGAACTACTATAGGCAAATGATGAAAAAACAGACTTTTTTATCTTGCCATGATTTACTGCACCTTCGAAAGCTGCCTGCAACAAGATAAGTACTCATTCTTAATCTTATTTATTTATTTTTTTTATCCTTGTATGCTCTCATGGGGGCAGACGTCATGATTCCTTTTGAAAGCTAAATCTGCCCCATAATGCACAGATTGTGAAAATAAGTAGCCCTACTATTTGTTGTCAGACTAGACTTCCATTCACTTAGAAGAGAACACCTGAAAAAAGTGCCAAGTTTGTGAGGCTGCAGCTCGTGTCATTGGCTGGTCTGCACTGAGTTGTTCCTACTGATGTACTACATATTCTCTGAAAGAAGCCTGCAAAAGTGTCAACAAATTCCTGAGATAAAAAAAGAAGTTTTTAGAAGGAACAGTTTTGCAAGTTTTAATTCCTGGCCAAGTTATTCCTTCCATCTCCCCTTCTTCAGTGGTCTAGAGTCTCACATTTCTAGCTTAGCTAGATTCAACTAATTAGTCAACTTTGCATGAAAAAAGACATCAGACAATTCACAGCCTGGTGTGCCACTAAAACTGTTCCTTCATATGTCTCTTTACTTCTGAATAACATTTCCCAGGAATTATTCCCAGCTGGGGAGCTTTCTATGCGGAGTCTGCATGTCCTTCCTGCAGCCACGTGGGTTTTCTCCGGGTGCTCCAGTTTCCTCCCACATTACAAAGACATGCAGTAAGTGGATTGGACACTAAACTGGGCATACGTGCGAGTGTGTGAATGAGTGGTACAGATAAACTACCATGGCAGGGCTAGCCACCCAATGGTGTGAACCTTGGCTCAAGATGACTGTCACTGTTGAAGTGACACCCCGACACCATGTGCAAAAAAAAAAAAAAAAAACAGTACGCCCATCAAGCCACAGTTTAGGCCAATCTATCCATTTCTTAAAATGTGCACAGTAAAATATTCAGTTTGAATTATATTCTGGCTGCTCATGTGGTTATCTTTGCATACTTATTCTGTTATAGCATTACTGAACTATGGTGTTTAATGCCAGCCTTTACATAACAATAAAACAGTTCTTGGTTTCTTGTTAACAATGACCTCCCAGTAATTTCTGTTACTATTGCTTTATGTAGTTTGTCTTAGTTTTATACTTGCAGTATATCTCTCATCCTCTCAGCAACAGACTCCCGGAGAAAGCTTCCAAATCAGATACTTTTGAAAATGTCAGTATTACTGATTTAGTAAGCTCACAGAATAAGACTACATGAATTATTATTCATTTGCTAAAGAAATAAAAAGAAGTCTTTAATTACAATGAATGACTTTATTTGTTCATGTGAATCTAATACCTTTTTTCAAAAAGCTTTATGGACTGCAGTATTTCACAGCAAAAGTATAAGCCAAAATTAGTGACACTTGTTGGGTATGCTGATAAGCAATCCGACGCTCTTCCTTATCTGTTCTCCACTGCAACTACCCCAAATCAGACAAACACACAGCTCGCAACCTCTTAAAAGGCTAATGTGGAACACAGAGACTAACAATGTGTGACAAACAGCCAAAATGTGGAACACCCTATTTTTGCACTGTGTGAAAGCATACATTTCCATGGTGCCTGTTTGAAGTGAACTTTCAAACAAAAGCATGAAGTTCAAGTACACAGCCAAAAAATAACACTGTACATTTCTAAAACTCTATAAAAACACAACTTTTAATTTAAATCAAACTATTTTATACTCTACAAAGCCATAAATAACCAAACACAAAACAGCACTACTACAGAGTATCAAACTAAAATCAAAACTTCTACTATACAGAATCAAACTAAGACTGCTCATTAATACTATTTCCTATGGCAGTACATTGCTCTAAATGTTTGTTAAACACTATCCTGTATAAACCTCTAATCTGGCATTAATGACTTTACATACTATTACTAACCTATTGCAATTCCTCACTAATTCACCAAGGAAATGCTTACTTTTCTGAGCAGACCTCCTCCCAAAAAACATAAAACAAACAAACAAACAAATAAATAAATAAATAAGCCTCTTTCTAATCCTAACCTTGACAAACTGAGTTTAAGTCAGGAACCTAACTCTATACAGGTATGTCAAGCAGTTCCATCAGAAACCACACTGGACTCCAGAAGAAAAAAAAAAACAGCAAGGTAGGCAGCTCTAAACTCCAGTAACTGTGGCACAAAATGAAGGCAGGCAAACTCCACAAAACCTCTGAACCAGCCCAGCAGAAGTGCCACTATCCCAACGTCCTAACTATACTCAATAAACCTCACATTTTAAGGTTAAGATGGAAGTAGGATCTTTCTGCGAGTTGAGCAAAGGTTTAGACTGGTAGCACTCTGCAATGCACACTCCTACAGGCTGCAGCTTGCCTGCATCGTTTCCCCTAGTCCTTTAATCCAAATGTCCTTCTTCAGTGCATTCTTCTGGTTCTCCTCACTCCATTAAAAACACTTGCAGCAGCTGTAGAAGGAAAATTCCAAAACTTCTCCAAAAATAAATGAAAAACTAAGTGTTCTGCAATAACCTGTTTTTCAAGGTATCTCAAGGTGTGAAAACCCTTGTGGTGTTACTATTGGCTGTGTTGTTAGGGGTAAGTCCTGTAGTGATTTGCCAATTTCTTTTTCACCTCATTGGCTTGCTTTGCCTAGAAAAATAATTCTTGATCGGCTCATACACCTCAATGCTGATTGGGTCTATTTGAGGTATATGAGCTAATCAAAAATTGCAAAGAGATACCCCACTGTTTAATGTGGAACAGCGGAAAAGCACCTCAGAGAGTTTTTAAATGTGGAGTGTTCTGCATAATCTGGAGCACTTGACTGCTTAGGACAGGCATGTACATACTTCATGACACACTTGTATTGAAACAGTAGCAAAATCTGTAGCAGTTATGCCATATTCCAAACAGGGCACTCAAACAATGCACTGACAAACACAGTGCAGTATATATGTATGCCTCAGTCATTGTCTCAGTCAAGCAATAATGAAATCGCTAGGGACTACACTGATCACAATTTTACTCTTAACCTCTCCATTTCAGAATGCATAACATTCACAACACACTTACAGAGGCACACCTCTACTCCCCTCAAACACACAGCTACCCACACAACATACCAGTAAATTTTGAGGCTTTTCCCACCTCTCTCCAAAACACTGCAGTAATAGCTTTGGCAAATGAAAATGATTGATGAATGTCAGCTAAGGTCTCCCATCCCTACCTACTGGAGCCAGTCAGGAGCACTTGCACAAGTGTCCCCCTTAGCAGAGCAGCAAGCTTCAGTGCAGATTTGTTCTATAGTTCTTTTACACCACCCAAACATCCACACACAAACAAAAAAAACAATGATACATGGTTAATGTGGGCAACTCTGTTCAATGTCATTACCTGCTACCCATCACCTTGTCAGCACTTGTCAGTCCACAGCTGCAAATCCTGCTGCCCATTATGCTTTGACTAGCAGGCAGAAGCACACACATGCATGCATGGACACACACGCACGCACACACACACACACACACACACACACACACACACACACACACACACACACACACACACACATACACACAGCTAAAACACTGATTTGTTTCATTGTCGCCATTCTTGTTGGCTTGGTATGAAATTCTTAAACAAAAGAAGTTGAGAGGAATGATACATAGTGTTACTAAATATTCTGCTTAAATTGCTGCAATGTGGATGGTCACTGTATTGGAGACATTAGTTTGCAAATTAACTGCTTGCACTCAAAATCAAAATGAAAGTGTTTCCGATGAATACATTTGTGTTATGTTTTGCATCAGTGACGTGAAAAAGCAAGTAGTCATTAATCTGTTGTAAAATAACCCATTTACTTCTTCAGTCTTACACTGAACACTGGGAATTAAAAATGTTCCACTAGTAATGTTATGCTAGAAAGTGCAGCCCTGCTGTTGTTAATCTGTCATGCCTTTTATAATAGTCTTTTTAGCTCCTTTTTTATTGTATATGTGTGTGTGTGTGTGTGTGGGGGGAAGGTTGATGTATTTTGCGATTAAATCTGATGATTAGCATAACTGAAGTAAAGCCAGTTGATGTTATGCTGCAAATTATTATTACATTCTACTACATATACTGTTTGGCTTTCATTCTTTTAGAAACAGATCGGTATCACAAAACCAGAAAATCGAAACAGAATGGCATTTCCTCACAGTACAAGTATCTTACTGCTCTTCCTTTTAAATAAATTAAAAACATGTACATTTATTACTTAACATTGCTTTTCTATTTATTACTGTTAAACCAAGGTAGATGGCTTATCAGTATTCATTGTAGAGTAAGTCTTAAAATCAAAAGCCATTATAAAGTTCCTGATTCTTTAAATAAATGTATGGGAACAACATGCATTAAATAATGTATTTAATAATGATTCAAGAATAACTTACCGATAATGTGCAACAGAGTAAATAACTTTCTTAATTTTTTTTTTTAAATAGAGGCCGATTATATTAACTTAAAATGTTTAACTTAGTTGTACATTTATGTTGTTGCACATTACCGATAAGTACTTACTGTATATTTGAGTCTAACATAGATTAATGCTTACTGAAATCATTTCAATTTATTTAATTTGATGGATTATAATCATTTTACTGTGCTGGGCGGCTGCGGTGGAGCAAAGGTTAGCATTCCCACCTCATAGCAAGAGGTTCACCGGTTCGATCCTCGACTGGGGTGCCTTCTCTGCGGAGTCTGCATGTCCTCCCTGTGGTTGTGTAGGTTCCCTCCACATGCTCTGGTTTCTTCCCACATCCCAAAGACATGCTGTAGGTGGATTGGACAGTCTAAATTGGCCCTAGGTGTGAGTGCGTGTGTGTGTGCCTTCTGTGGAAGGTTGGGCGCTGGGCTGGCAACTCAACACTGTAAAACTCCATTGCCAATCGTGAGCAAACAGATGATCTGCTGTGGTGACCCCCTAACTGGGAAAAAGCCAAAAGAAGAATCATTTTACTGTGCCAGGATAAATGTAATACCTGACATAATTATATATATATATATATATATATATATTTGTATATTGAATGTGTAAGTTCAACTGTGACTGCTGATTTACCTTCCATTCTCAAAGCAGAGACATCAACATCACCACTTCTCTTTTTCTTATTTTTTATATGGGGTCGGAGTGTTGCGTCAACTGTCACCATCTCTCACAATTCAGTGCCACTCTCCTACCTTCTTTGACAGTAATGCCTGACCATTGCAGGCCTTCTCTCACACAATCCATCTATCTCTTTGCTTGATGACCTCATTTCCTCCTTCCTTCCTTTACCAGAATGTGTTCTGCTTTTCTGCACGTGTCTGAACCACTGGAATTTGTTCTTTGACCTTCTGTGAAATTGGAGCTACTTTGGCTTCTGCTCTGATATTCTCATTCCTTTCTCTGTCTCACAGTGTGCATCATACCACCCTTCTATCACCTCTAGCATCTTTAATCCCATATGACTGGAGAATAAGCATACTAGTGCCAGTATACAAGAAAAAAGGGGACATACACATCTGTGGGTAGTACAGAGGTATTTAAATGCCTGTCGCACTGCATGAAAGTTTTGGAGGGTGATTGATCAATGAATATGCAGAGCTGTGAAGAGTTGGAGAAAGTAAGATGGGAGATGGGAGATGAGCAGTTTGGATTCAGATCAGGATGCAGCACAACCGACTTGATGTTTGTAGTGATACAAATGACTGAGAAGAAACTAGAGATGACGAATAAGTCCAACTGGGCATTCCTATACTTAAAAAAGCATATGATAATCTCCCAAGAAAGCTTATTTGGGCAGTCCTATGATAGCTCAAAGTCACGGAAACATTGGCAGAATTAGTGCTGGTTATGTCAAGGACCCAATGACTCAAGAATGAACAGTATTCATTCTTACAGAGGGGTTCCCAGTGGGAATGAGTGTGCATCAGGGTTCAGCTGTGAGGCCACCTTTGTTCATGCTGGTGATAGACTACATCAGCAAATAGGTCAGAGGGAACAGATAAGCAAAGTTGCTGTATTCCGATAATGGGGCATTACAGGCAGGCTATGAGCAAGAACATCAGCAAAGGATAGGAGAATGTAATGCAAATCAGACCGCACATGGGATGAAACTGAGCACAGATAAGACAGTTGTAATGAAAACAAATGGAAGAAATAAGAAGAAGGTGAGAACAGAGATAAAATGAAAAATACTGGAGCAGGCTAACAGCTTCAATATCTCGGAGGGGTGGTTGAGAAAAAGAGAAATCTGAATGAGGAGGTCAAAGCTAGAATCAGAGGGGCTGCAGAGATACTAAACAAGTTCTTGGGAGGAAACCCATGCAGCCACCAGGAGAACATGCAGACTTTACACACACAAACAGTGGCTAGCGATCTGAATCAGACTTTATAACCTTTTTTGTCCGAGGCACAGATCTTAACCATTACACCATAATGGCTCTATAATGGAATACTCTGTGACACTCTTAAGCATTCTATGCAGCACCACACATTACCATGCACAGTGAGCTAAGTGTTTGGCCCAGGCTAGTATGTGATTCTGAATACCTGAGCCATGCCAATGTCATAATGTTTAAATGGGTACCTTATACATTGCTCTGCAAGGCAATGACAGCACATGTACCATATATTAGAAAAAAACACAACCACTATTCAACCTAATTATGTCTAAATGTCTGAATATGTGAGTGGAATTTTGATAAAACCATCAAGAAAACCATTTCCTTCCTTCTGTGTTCTTTTCTTAAGTTTTGGATTTTCCATAGTATATTGATTTTCAAGTGAGGATTTCACATACACAGCGACCACCATCTAGAGCCAATACTCACACTGCCAGGTGGCTAGCATACACAAAGTAATGTATGCTTGTGCTATAATGTACCAGAGTTTCCATTTTATGTTGCTTAGTGTTACATGAACCAGAACTTACATGGTAATGTGATTTCTAATGATGCGCTGACAATACTTGTGAAATTGCAAGACAATCAAAGTCACAGAACAGACACTCTGAAAAATATATTAATTACTTGTTAATTCACTACAAGTTAACATTCTGTAAATGTACTCTTGTTTTTAACCATTCTACTTTTCTGCCACATTCTGCAAAGTATATCCCCCTGAGCTCTTATCATAATGTTACTAGGCATGATGATATCTGTCCCAGATAGTATACAGGTTGCATCGGGAAAGCACCCCCATTTATCAACATTTTAAAAACTGACTTTCACAACTGTAAATAGTACATGGTTTATTTTTTGGGAAACTGCTATAAATATACAGACATGCACAATATATATGCATGTGCATATCTTCCAGATTTGCCATATGCACCTACACAGCAAATGTGCGTGTATGTGTGTGTGTGTGTATATATATTTAGACAGCTGTGCATTTTGATAAACTTTATATACGTGTGTGTGTGTGTGCGTGTGTGTGTATGTGTGTGTGTGTGTGTGTGTGTGTGTGTGTGTGTGTGTGTGTGTGCCTGGGCAAGCATATGTGGATGCACAAAAACAAGAAAACAGCAGCTGATGTCAACACACTAGCCATGCAACATTGTTTTGTAGAGAGCTGGTCACTGCGTCATACTCATCTGACATTCTGGATCTGTGAGTGAGTGTGTGTGTGTGTGTGTGTGTGTGTGTGTGTGTGTGTGTGTGTGTGTGTGTGTGTGTGTGTGTGTGTAATTATTGCATGTATGGAGTAACAGAACTGTGGAACAAAGCTGAAATAGTGCTGGCTATATTGGTCCAGGTCACTGCTGCACAGACATCGTCAATAGGTAGTCTCCTAGAAAAGGCTGTAGATGTAGCCACTGCTCTGGTGGAGTGAACCTTAGGTTTGGACTGCATCTGTAAATCCCAAGGTGTATATACAAATGAGATGCAATTTGACAACTATTTGGATAGACTAAATTTGGTAACTGCTTTTCCGGGCCTAGAATTAGAGTAGGCAATAAAAAGTTGATCAGATTTGTTCAAAAACTTAGGGAAAATGGGTAACTCTATGGACTGATTTAAGTTAGATATGGATTAGTTTAGAGTGAGACCAAATCCTTATGGAAACCAAGTATGGAGGTTTACATGAAAGTGCCTGAAATCCATAAAATTCATCTTGTAGAAGTGATAACAACTAAGAAAACTGTTTTCCAACTCAAAAACTTTATATCCATGGTTGCCATAGGTTCAAAGGGTAGTTCAGTTAGGGCCTGGAGCACAATTGTAATATCACATGGAGGCAATGGATCTCTACTGGGGGGAAGCAGTAGAAAGGTTCCTTTAAGAAAGGGTTTTGAAACTTTTAGGGACACCATAGAAGTGTCATTTTGTCCAGAATGAAATATGGAAATTGCTGCCATTTGAACTTTTATAGCAGAATAGCTAGATCCTTATTGAAAGAGTTCAGCAAGAAATTCCAAGACTGTTGGAACAGGAGCAGAGAGAGGGTCCACACCCTTGGATATAGCCCAAATTAAAACTTATTTCATTTACTATTGTAAACATTCTTTGTAGTAGATTTCTGGGAGGCAGTTAATATATCAACAGCAGAACTGAGTAGCCTGATGTCTCTGGCTATAATCAGAATTGGAGGAACCAAGCAATTAGTTCAATGGAAGTCTGATCCAGTGGGGGTAGTCAGGACAGGTGAGAATAAAAGATCCAGATATTGATCCAGCATCCACTGTGGATGTACTAGTGGAGGCCACAGAAATGAAAAGCACATTTGTCAGGGTCAGAAGGGTGCAATGATAATTACCCTGGCCTTGCACTGTCTGGCTTTCTGAATGATTTTTTTCATGGGAGTAATGGGGGAAAGGAGACCAGGGGGCTAATTGTGGACCACAGCATCCTGCTCAACTTGCCTACGAGAACATTTGAACACCCTAGAATGTATGTTGCTATCAGGAAACAGTGTGAAGACATCACCCATTGCCAAACCCTCACGGCCTCTCAACACAGGGAATAAGAATGGGTTCCTCCTTGTTTGTTAATGTATGATACTACAGCCATATTGTCTGACTGTATGGAGATCACACCTTTGTGGACGGCATCCTGGAAAGACTATAATGTGAGAAGGACTGCTCTTATTGCCAAGACATCAATGTGAAGATCAGCCTCTATGTTTGACCATGTAATCAAAATAATAAAGATAGTGTTGGAACCACGAATGCTGAGAGAAACTTCAATATGCAAACTTCAAGTGAGACAACTTCAAGAAGCCACATATGCAAAAGTATGTTTACATTGTGTCACCTGAAGTTTGCATATTAAAGTTTCTCTCAGCATTCATGGTTCCAGAACTATTTTTACTATTTTGGTTTCATATATAGTTATTTAGTTCTGGATTTGTCACCGCTACCAGTCATGGCAAATGCATCACAACTATAGAAGTGATGGGCCTGTGGTCATAAATTGCTTTTGATGTTGCTGGAGAAAGGGTTGCCCTTAATGTATTGACAGAGAAGAAATCCACCACGCAACGTGCTGTCTGCAAATATTTGTAAAATGAATTCTGGCATGCAGACGATGAATCTTCTGGGACCACTGAACTGCAAGTATCCAATGAAAAACTCACATCTGATAATGAGCCATAGGAACCATTAATATGGAAGAAGCCATCAGACATAATACTCAAAGAATAAGTTGTGTTGGAAAGTGGGGATGATGTTACCCCTGAAAGGCTGTTTGATGTATGCAGCAAACTCTGTGTTATGGGAGGTTGACTAATTGGAGAGTAGTATTGAGGTAGCATCTGATAAACTCTATCCATTGTGTTGGAAGTAACTGACACTTGGAAAAATTCACTAATATGGCTAGATCCAGTAAGCACTGGTGCAGAAGGTCCAGGTGACATACCAGAAGGTGTCTGGAAGTAGCAGTTAGAAGCCAATAGTCTAAATAGGAGAAAACATGGATCTCAAGCATATGCAAGGGCACTGTCACCACTGCCATTACCTTAGTGAACACCCTGAGGGCTGTGGGGAGACCAAATGGCAGGACTCTGAACTGAAAATGACTGGTTCCCAAACAAAAATGAAGAAATCTTCTGAGCTGCTTCTCTAGCTTCACATAAAAGTAAGCACCTTGGAGATCTATCAAGAACATACAAATGCCCTTCCTCAGAGGAGGCAAAATGAAGTTTATTGTGACCATCCAGAATTTTGTCTGTTTCATGAAATGGTATAGGACTGAGATCCAAAATTGGCCTTAGGTCCTCCATTTTGTTTAGAACTAAAAAGAATCTTAAGTAGACCCCAGATCCTTACTGGTCTATAGGGACCAATTGGATAACTCTTTTTTTCTAGCAGCTTTGAAATCTCTAGTGCTGCTAGTTCCCACTGACTAGGTGGAATGTTGGGGAATTACTTTATTCCTTACTGGAGGCCAAGAAAAAGGAATGGTATATACTCCAGAAATTATATTTTGCACCCACTTTTCTCTTTTTAGTTCTAGTCAGACTTAGGGGTGCAGAGATAAGAGTCCTCTAACTTCCTCCATTATGCAGCAATCGAGTAAACCTTCAGGGATGCTGATACAGCATCTCAGAAAAGGGACCGCAGAAGCCCTGAGTGTGCGGTCCACTTCTGCCTCTTTGGTGATGTCTGTTAGGATTCACTTCACCTCTGCCATGTGCAGTTCTATCCCCAGGCTGATCCTGGTAAGAACTCTATGACTTGGGAAACCATGTCTTTTTTCCCACTCTCTGGTTCTTGGAGTTTGATCTTTGAAGAGCAGAAAGATGAGTGCCTATTGCAGATAGAGTCTTACCATCCTGTTCACTCCTGGCAAGATATCTTTAACTTTGGGGCCAAAAATTGTAGAACCATCATAAGAGGCACTGATGAAGGACGTCTTAAAGCCTTCTGCAAAATCACAAAGCAGCATCCAGGCATGAACATGAAGTCTAATTGTCAGACCTGTGCCTGCCACTCTGGCCAAGCCATGACCTGCATTAGAAATGAGACACATGACTATGTTTGAAGTTGATTGCAGAACCGACAGCTGGGAGTCCACAGTCTTTTGGACATCCACTGGCATAATTCAGAAAGAGCCTTGGAAATCTCCTTGGTCAAGTCAGTCTGAAACTTGATAATATGAGCAAGATAGCTCAGTGACCTGAGTGCAAAGGTTGCTAATGAGCATGTCCATTTTCCAAATGTGCCCAATGCCCTAGACTCCCTGTTAGGGGGATGGACAGATGAATTCTACTCATATAATTCCTTCCTTATGGCTGCTGTTACAAACATGGCATACATTGGGGGACATTTATTCCAACGTTTTCTGTCCTTGGCAGCTTGTAAGATTCTGTGCAGCTTTTTTTGAATGGGCTCCACCATGCTGGGGTCCTTCTAAGCCTGTTTCATCATAATATCAACCAGAGGATCAACGGGTGGCACCACACAAGACAACGTTGGGCTGGATCCAAAGACTTCCAGAAATACAAATTCACCAGGAGAAGGATCTTCAGTGGACCAACTCTCTTTTTCATGAGTCCTAAAATTTCACCAGAGGTAACATTCTCTGAGGAAGATGTGGGTGACCCCTTGCCTTCATCCAAATCTGTCATCCATGACTGACTCTGGGGAGAAATCTATGTGTTTTCACTTGCACATCCATTTCTTGTGAATCAATTCTGTTGATGATACAGATTGTTCTGAATTCAGCTGGGAGCTGATGTAGCAAGTGGTTCTAGTAGCCTTTTGTGCTGACTGTCCACTGTCCTTGCAACAAACAACCGTCTCCAGCTGAAAAATTGTAAAATCCAGGCACATCCAACCAAAGCTCTCTTTTATTCTATTAAATGAACCAACGATAGTTGAGCGCTTTCATCCAGATACAACTGGACTTCATCAGAACAACATTACAAAACACCCACCTCCTTTTTATACAAAAAGTTCCCGCCTAAAACATTAATTATACAATTAATTATTCAATTAAGAAAATACAGATTTAAAAACACAGTTCAAGATATATTGTTATACACTTTACATTTGGGTTAAAACAATTCCACAATAATTAAAATGCTTTAACTATATGCAGTATGCTCTCCTCTTATTAGAATTGATTTCTAAGGAGTTCCATACATACTATAAACATTTCTTCTGCTAACACAAACATTCGTTCTGATTTTAACTAATGATTAGAAATAATGTCTATAAATATGTCTTCCTTTTCAATTAATATTAATTCTCCCAATGTTATTTATAATTGTTGATTTAATATTACATAATTATATTTATAAATTGTTTCATTACATACACTAAGCACATCTGAAATTGTATTCTATGTGTACCTCCATGGTGTCAAGATATATACAAATTTTAATATTTTTATTTTTATATTTTTATTTTTATTTTTGGCATTACACACAGCATACCCTTGTGACTTAATATTTATATTACTTGTTACCTACTATTTTAACAATGGCTTAGTAGGTATTACTTCATTGAGTCCTGGTGCTACTGCCGCATTAAGTCTAATCTGCCATCTGACTTCTTTATCACTCACTAGTGCCTTAATATTTCCTCCACGTGGATTTGGTCTCACCAGTTCCAAAATGGCAAACTTAAACCCTGTGTCTAATAAGAGGAGAGCATACTGCATATAGTTAAAGCATTTTAATTATTGTGGAATTGTTTTAACCCAAATGTAAAGTGTATAACAATATATCTTGAACTGTGTTTTTAAATCTGTATTTTCTTAATTGAATAATTAATTGTATAATTAATGTTTTAGGCGGGAACTTTTTGTATAAAAAGGAGGTGGGTGTTTTGTAATGTTGTTCTGATGAAGTCCAGTTGTATCTGGATGAAAGCGCTCAACTATCGTTGGTTCATTTAATAGAATAAAAGAGAGCTTTGGTTGGATGTGCCTGGATTTTACAATTTTTCAGCTGGAGACGGTTGTTTGTTGCAAGTAGTTGTTGTAATCCAGGAATTTGTCAATACAAGTTGTCCACTGTCCTTGTCTGGAGGATGAGTGGAAAGTGGAGTTGCATGATCCACTTGGGATTTGGGTGGAATCGAACTCCAAGAAAATGACTTTTGTTTGGATAAACCCAAAGCTCTTTTAGCTACCTCAAAGGCTGAAGTAGCCAGTGGAACCTAGGATCCCTCTGGACCTGAAGAAGCAAGAGAAACCTCAACTCTTGACATCCCTGGTCCCAAGGAAGACCTTGGACCTGAGCTGTCAAGTGCTTAGGCTCCTAAGGGAAGAGACAGCTCTTAAAATTTTGGTATCACACTCTCCCTCCAGAATACCGATGCTGTGGCTCCAAGTCCCTTCTCAATCTGAGGGCATCGGTGTTGAGAGGGATAGGGAAACTGTTGGTATCAAAGTTGAAGGAGCTGGTGGTTCTGAAAGAGACACTTTGGAATTAGTCAAATACAGAACTGTCAAAGTCAGAGGATGGACCACAACAGATGAACTGAGTTGGGGGCAGGATGACGAAAGGTTTCCTGGGGACGGTACAGACAAAACCCCAAACTGGATCTGCATCTTTAAAAACTTCATCATCATTCTGTCAACATCATGCTCTGTCACGCTCCAAGATGATTGGGTACATGAAGCCACTGAAAAAGTTCTTCAATAGCTTTTCTGTTGTAAGATTGGTGAATGTATTCTGGGCTAACTGCTTCCTGTGAAAACCAGGGCCGAGGTGATGATGATCAGGACTAGGAGGCTGTCAGCTCTGATCTCCTTGCTGACTTATGTGCAGGTCTGACTGAAACTGATGGGATCTGAAGACCTTTTTGGAATAGATAGAGATTTTCTTTCTCCTTTTCTTTTGATTTAATCTTTTGTTTTTCCTTGCCCTTATCAGAAGCCTTGTCCAAAGATCGATTCTAGTCCTGCTTCTTAGCAGGAGAAGAGGAAGAGGTTCTACAAGACTTAGTCCCTATCTGTGGAGGGAGAAGTACCTTCAAACCCAGCTTGTCTCAATGAGCTTGCAAAGCTCTGGCACAAAAGCATGCACACGAAGTGCACTGAGTATCCAAGTGGGCAGCACCCAGGCAATGCATACATAAATTGTGAAGATCCTGAGGGGGCAGTTTGTGCCCACACTCTGAACACTTTTTGAAGGCTTGTGATTCAGTCATGAACATGTCTACAGGAAAGAGATCACTTACCAAAAATCTAACAGCCATATAAACTTTCTAAACTTTCTACACTCTATAAACTGCAATAACAGAAGAACGCTACAGCTAAAGCTATGCAAAAAAGGGAAAAATGTTAATCCAAGTATAAGTCTACACCACACTGCTAAGCTAAGACTATAAGACTACCTCTAAAGCTAGAGGGAGATAAGTCTCCCAGTAGAGGAGGAGTAAGATTTTAAGCTATATAATAATGACGATAACTCGAAGTAAGTAAAAGTTCAACTGTTTTGCTGACAATTGTAAAATAAAGGATATGAGCACTTGAAAAACACGTCTGGAAACTTCAGGCAGCAAACAAGATCTGAGGTATTGCAGTGCACTGCAGGGAATTATGGGTAGGAAAGGAGTTTAGAGCTCTGGAACCATGAAAGCTTCTAATTTGATGCTCAGATCGGATCCAGTCTGATCTGATGCCCCTATGTTGAATTGAATGAAAATAGGCTACATTGGATCCCCAGTTATTACAGGCTAGAGTAGTGAATTGACTGACTGCTTCATTCTACAGAAGAATTTGTATTTCTGGTTGGTGCTCATCTGCAAGTATAACTCATTCTGAAAGAAAGTTAGCACAGATGAGTTAACGCCTGAAAAGATATGTGACACTATAACCTATACTACTGCAGCTGCAGATCATCTAGGAACCTCGGAAAGCTGACTGAATGAGTAATATTGCTGAAAGCCTCTTAAAACGGAGTAAATATCACATGGCTGAAAGACTCCTACAATAAGAAGAGGGTGGTACAGCAGGAAGGCAGAAACTGCATGTCACTCTACTAGTGAAGGCTAGCATATTACATTTTTATAAAGCAGGTGTAATATCCCACCTAAATTCTTACTTTATGTAAGCTCAACTGTGACAGGAATATTGTTCAACAACTCATCACACTGTTTTCACTGATCTGAAAGGCTTGCTTATAACTGAAGATACTCTACCTGCACAACAATATTAATTAATTAAGCATTTGCAAGATAAAAAACAATTGTGCAATAATAATAAAAATGTATCATTAATATCTCAAGCACAAAAAGCATGACTTAGAATATTTTTGCTTACAATTCTTTTCAGCAGCTCGCTTTAACACTGCAGTATCTGAAATATCTAACAGAATTACTACATCAAGTGCAGGTGGTGGTGGTGGTGGGTCCTTTGGAGCCCTTGGGTCTGTTACCAGTGAGGAATATTTTAACTGTCTGCTTGTTAGGATATGTTTTTCAGGGTCAAACCCTGTAAGAGCCTTCTCAAGTTCTTTGGCTTGATTTAATGTAACCGGAAAACCATCAATTATCCATCCAGTCTCTTGTGGAACTTGCCTAAAAATAAATAAAGGCAATAACATCTTGAATTATGTATTTTCAGAGCATATAAAGCAAGCAGCATGCATACATTTAATTTGAGGCAGCTGGGAATTCCTAAATTGATTACCTCAGGCTAAATTATCATTTGCTTTTATACAAACTCAGTTTGCTCTACCTGCATATAAAACACTTCTTCCTTTTCATAGCTTCCATATTTTGCAGTGTACATTCAAGGCATCTAAAATTGTGGAGCAATCCTTGAGTTATGGAAAGCTTCTAACCAGCTTTGAAGACTCCATTAGATGTTATAATTGAAAACATTTTAAGTACAGAGACATTGATTTATCACTAACAGTCTAGTACAAATCCACAGTATTAGTTTTGAGAAGTACTTAAAGTGTAAAGTGTTACTGTGCAATAATTGTTTATTAGGAGATTTATAAATTATTTTTATCAGTAAAAAGACATAAGTAATACAAAAAAAATCTGTGAATGCAATATATTGACATAGGACAAGGAAAGTGCTCTAAATTTCACACAGCAGACACAAACATAGCCACAATGTAGGCAAATTACTTAATAGTAGATTCAATAACTTCTGTTTGACTGCATCCTTAAAAACAGAAGTAATGCCAATGTATATGCTGAATGGCATGCCATTTAGGAAAGCCGTAGCCACTATGGTATGGCTTTTTTGGCTATGAAGTCTTAGCAATTAAAATCTTATTCATACAATATTCTATTGCACTAGGATTCAAAACAAACACATTTTACACAGCACACTCAGAAATGTAATACTTGTGAAGGTACACTATTTTCCAAAAGCTGTTTGAGACAGATTTGTAAGATGACAGTTCTTAAAAGGAGATTTAGGTATGGTTTGGTATAATAGTAAAGGTCCTTAACTCAAATACAAGGAACAGTGGTTGATTCTGACCTCTAGTTATTGGCTAGGCTTGCAATATTTATTTATTTATTTTACATTTGTTTACCAGGAAAGTCTGACTTGGAATAGAGCCAATTTTCTCTGGAGACCCAGGGAGAAACATTCCAAATGCAAGATTTTAAAATGTGGGAGGAAACTGGAGCACCCAGAGAAAACCTACACAAACTCAGGGAGGACATGCAGACTCCACACAGAAGTCACACCAGCCAAAAATCAAACTGGAGAACCTTTTGCTGTGAGGCGACAACGCAAACCGCTGCAACAGACCGTTCAGCTTTCAAAGCTTAAGTGTAACTTCTGTGCTATAACTATCAGGAGCTTGAGAGAAGCTCCATAGAACAAATATCTTCAGAGCATTTTTTTATTATTATGCCTAGGAAAGGAGGCAATAGCCCTGAATGAACAATGCAAGGAAAGAAACCCAACAATAAACTATATACAAAAGGGTGTATAAATCCACACTCTGGCACCATAAAAGGAAAAAAAATAATGCTGTAACAGTGATGTATTAGAGCATCTACTCATGGTAAGTTTACTTATTCAGATATACTATGCTCAATATATAGACCATCATTGTTGCAGTAGCCTATGCTATTTTTGGTAGCTTACCACAGATTAGAAACAAAGGAGGGAAGTGGCAAATAAAGTAAGATTCCTGAAGCTCCTGGAGAATGGTAAGAACAAAGCCTACTCTAGACCTGGAAAAGGAATCCATTTATAGTGCTTTGTAAAAGTAAGTATAGAGGACCAAGTGCCTACTTCTAGACTCCTTCTTGAGTCCACCCCTTTCCAGAAAGCCACCAAATATCTTGCGGAGTGGGCCCTAATCCTGTCTGGAAGTGGCTTATTATGCTGAGAATAACAAAAAGCAATAGCATGTGGCAAATATTTGAAAAATAGTCCGTTTTCTTGCTGGATGTCCTTTCCTCTTACTCTCATAGGAAAGAAATAGCTGATTAGAGATTTATCTAGGTAATATCTGAGCGGTCTATGAATATCTAGAATGTGAAGAATCTTTCATCCCATGTTCTTGGGCACAGGAAAGAATACTGGGAGACTAATTGCCAGGCTTAAGGTAAACTGTGAGACCACTTCATGCACAATATAAGGATCAGTTCTCAAAGAAACCCTGTTTCTTGTGACAAATGAGGAAGGGTTGACTTACTGTAAGTGCTCCTAACACAGATACTCTCCTAGCAGAAGCCAAACTAATAAGTAAACAGTCTTCCATGTAAAGAAGCTCAATTAAGCCTGATGAGATGGTTCAAATGAAAAAAAAGTAAGCTTTTCAAACACAAAGGTAAGATCCTAAGAAGAAGCCTCATGCTACTTCAGAGAATGGGTATGTAGCACCCCTTTCAAAAACTGTTTAACTTGAGTATGGCTAGAAGGGGGTTCTAGGGGCAGACAAGAAGAAGTGACCAAAAATGCACCTTGATAGAAATTAAGAGAGGCCAAAGGAGAGTATCTCATGCAAATAATTAAGACATGGACACAGTCAGGCCTGAAGAGGGTCCTAGTTCTTGTTCAGGCACCAATTATAAAATCTTTTCCACTTGCAAATATATGATTTCCTATTAGCAGATAAATTTGCCTTTGGTACCTGCTGCATCCTCAAAAAATGCCTACAAGGTATCAAAATTCTATTAATCAGGCAATTAGCTGAACTGTTTTTAGGTTAGGGTGTAGCTAACAACTCCTGTCTTGTGTGAGCTAATCAATTCTAAAAGGAAGCCTGTGGTGATTGCTCTTGGCCAGACTGAAAAGAAGGGAGAACTGCTCTTGCCTGAGCCAAATGGGATTCACCACAACATTTTTTGGAGAGTCCTTCTAGATCTTTAAAGTGGCTAGATATTAGTGGAAAGGGTGGAAAAACATACAAGAGTCCCATCCGTGAGAATGAGAAGGGATCTGTCTTCCAGACTTGTTTGCAAGAAGTCCTGGAGCATAATTTCTTTATTTGTCTGGCCTGAGAGGAGGCAAACTGATCTACTTGAGGTGTTTTCCATAGCTGTATCAATTGTTGGAAGATCCCAGGATGAAGTTTCCTTCATGGGGGTCTGTTATAGTCCTGCAGAGATTGATTGCAATAGGCTTAGCTCTCACATAATTTATGAATATTGAATAGTGAAAATAAACTAAGGTGACTTTTTCCAGGCTATCAAAGCAAGTCTGCAAAAAAGTGTAAGATCTGGTATCCTCCTTTTTTGTATATTGTACGCCATTACACACTTAGAGCACTTATGTATGTCTAAAGGGTTCCAAACAGATTGCAGTTTTACCCATTTGGAAACTACTTTCCTTGCCAGGTCTGATGCTTCTGGAGAGGAATCAGAAGAGAATATATGAGACATGGGTTAAAATAGATCTGGTCTATCCACTGTAGAATCTCCCTCTTTACAAATCCCAGAAACTGGATCTGAAAAGATAAAGGGTGCAGATGATGAGTCCAGACTGCTTGACTACTGGATTTTCCTTATGTGGAGTCTGGCCAGAGGAAGCATGAGAATAATCAATGCTAAGTACACCCACCCCCAAATTGTAAGGCATTCTCTTGCAAATACTTGGCTTTGATTGAAGAAACTAATGAAGAACTTTTGAAATAAATAGTACTGTTGTGTAAGTGGCCCTTAGCCGTAACAGCAGATGTTAGAATTCTTCACTGTTGCAGTAGTCTATGAGCCCCTGGAAAATAGTCTTAGCAAAGCCTACTCTAGACCTGGAGAAGGAAACCAGTTGAATAGAGGACTAAGATGCTGTCTCTAGAGTGCTTCAAGGGTCCACCCTTTGCAAGATGCCATCACAGAATGCAAGGTTCTAGTGGAATGTGCCTTAATACTGCCTGGGATAGTTTTACCATAGTGTGAGAACAGTATAACTACTAAGACATAGGCTGGTAAGGCATGGTGAGACATGGGATGATCTTTTTGAATCACACAATAAGAAATAAATAGCTGTTTAGCTTTCCTGAAGGACTTAGTTCTGTCAAGATAGTATATGAGTTGCCTATACACATCTTGAGAATTAATAATCTTTTCTCCCTTGTCTTTAGGATCTGGATAGAAAACAGGGAGATTGATGGCATGATTCAAAGTAAACTCTTTAGCAACCTTTGGCACTAATAATGTGTTTGTGTGTACAGAGTGTCCCCATCACTATGGAACCTTCAATAGGGTGCAATAGCCTGAAACGCAAAGTCTCTTCTTGCAGATGTCAGAGCAATCAGAAGAGCAGTTTTCCAAGTGATGAACCTAAAATCAGCCAGATAGGCAAGCTCAAATGTTGACTCAGTCAATTTCTCCAGCATAAAACTGAAATCTCAAGGAGGAGAAACCTGTTTATGAGGAGGCCTCGGGTGTAAAACTTCTTTCAAAAACTGTTTTACTACAAACAGAGAGGAAAGAAAGGGATCTATGGGAAGCTATGCTGAAATGGTCAAAAGAAGAACCTCTATAGAGAAATATGAGAGTCAGGTGATCAAATGTGATGTCATTCTATAACCAGTACTGAGAGGATGGAACTCTCACAGCAGTTTGTTTTGTTTTGTTTTCTTTGGAACCTGATATAAAGATCTATGACAGTTATCAGGGACTCTTGCAACTTTTTGTGCAGAATCAAACAGGATACATTTTCAGTGAGTTTGAGTTTCTCTACTCTGGACGTGGTTGACTTGTTCATCTCGATACCTCACAAAACTGGTTTAGAGCTTTTTTATGAAGTATTAGTGGAAAAAACATAATTAAGTAATACTATGGTGAACTTTATTATGACACTAATGGAAATCATCTTAAAAAATAATTAGTTCACTTTTGAAGGAGAATATTATTGTCGGGTCAATGGTATAGTCATGGGTACTAGTTGCGTACCATTGTTTGTGAATCTTGTAATGTATGGGTAGGAGAGGTTATACATTTTTAACACCTCTTTTTCTATGTTTTGGATTCACTATTTGCGTTACCTGGATGATATTTTTATTTTATGGAAGGTGGGAGATAAACATGAAGGATTTATGGAATATCTAAATAATTTAAATGAATATTTTAAATTCACTGGTACTTCTAATAATGACAGTATCAATTATCTTGATGTTTTACTTAACAAGAATTATGAAAACAAGAAATTTGAATCTCAAATTTATAGAAAACCCACTTTTTCAAATGATTACTTAGAATTTAAAAGTAGCCACACGCTATACACAAAAAGAAACATAGTAAAGGGTCAAATGGTCCGGGTAGCAAGAATGTGTTCTAACATTGACATAGTAAAGAGAGAAATGGGAACACTAGTAATTTTTTTTTCTGAAAGAGGTTACCCATTAGAAATTGTACAACCCATTTGTGAGCAAGTTATTAGCGACTGGGGTAGTAGGTATAACCCCCTGCTGGGATCCTATTTAGTGAAGGAGAACGAAACTAACACAAGGAAAGATTACACCCAATACATGGTGGTGACTTATGGAGAAACAAGTAGTAAGATTAGGGATATTGTCAAGAAAAACTGGGTGTTGTTTAAAGGGAATGAGGAAATATTAGATACAGTAGGAAAAGAACCAACATTTGTTTTTAAAACTAACTACAATTTAAAAATTTTACTGGAACATCCCATTAATGTTAAGAATAATGTGAGAGGGACAACTAGATGTGGAACTTCTGAATATTGTAGGTACATCATAGTGGGAACCTCAGTATGGTTGGAAGTAAGGGATAGGGAGATAAAATTAGCAACAGGGTCCTGTATTACAAAAGGACTGGTATATATAGCTATTTGTCAGGAATGTCAACATTTCTACATAGGTAAAACCGAAAGAACTTTTAGAAGGAGGATCTATGAGCATTTGTATGCTGTGAGAAAACATGATGAAAATAATGCTATATGCAGGCACATTAAAAATAATCCTAATCACTCTTTCTTATTTGGTATTCTAGAGGTTACTGGTAGTAATCTGAGAGGGGGTAATTGGAAAAACAACTTGGAGAGGGCAGAAATGAGGTGGCAACTGAGACAATGCCACAGTAACCCTAGGCATCAATGACAATGTATCTATAAAACCTGAATTGAAACATAGGGCTACTATTTTGTAATAGAAAAGAACCTAGTTCAGTAAACAACACTGCTGTCATTCACAGAAACATTAAAATGTATTACACACTTTTTAACAGATTCTATAGGGTTAACATTATTCAAATTTTAATTAGTTAATTGTCAGTATAAAAGAGGGAGTGGGTTTTAGCAAACATAGTTCTGAAGAAGTCCTAGAGCAGGATGAAAGTGCTTGACTGTGTTGGATACACTACAGTTGTGTTCTATTTATTCTGTATGATTTTTAAGCTATTTTACTGCTTTGACTGGTTGGAGTAATAAACCTGTGTTTTTACCAATATTTTGGATCATTTCATGCCTGTGGAGTTTTTTGAGGCAACAGCACAGAGTGGGTTGTTTGTACTCAGATATTTATTATTCTCATGTTTTCCATTTTATTATTTATTATTACATATTTTATACCTTTCAATGTGGCTGGTCTTTTAGAGAATACTTTGAACATCTTGAGAGTACTTGTGCTTATTTTAGTGATGCAGTGGCCACTCTGAAAAGCCTTGCTGCTTTGGTTACACTCTACCATTTATATTAGTATTGATTTTACTCAGTATAATTGGATACCCTTGTAAGAGTCTGAGAATAGTTGACTGGGGGCAGCATGGTTATTTATAGTCTGGAAAGAAGGAGTACAGCTAGTAAATCTGTACCAGATTTTCCCAGGGGAGTGTGTGTATGAAACTCAAATACCCATGTGTGGGTGTGTCAGCTATTTGAAACTGGGATATAGTGCTCAAAAGTTATTTTTTTGGGATCTGGAAAGAGTCCAGTCCAAGGTCTAGAGTGCGTTCCCTGTGTTCTCTTGGGGGAAAATGTGCTTGATGCAGAGAGCTGCATCTGAAAATACAGTGTATATCCATTCATGTTTTTAGTGACCATCTCTGACTGGTGTCAGAGGCCCCTTGATTACTAGCCCAGGGTAGAGAGGCCATCACAGGGCTCATGAAGAAAAAGAGATATCAGGATTCTGTGCCATCTGATCTCTCCACTAACGTAGTTCTGACTTTATAAAGCCCATGACTGCAATCCAAAACCCATGTGTGGGTGTGTCAGCTATTTGAAACTGGGATATAGTGCTCCAGAGCTATTTTTTTGGGATCTGGAAAGAGTTCAGTCCAAGGTCTGGAGTGTGTTCTCTGTGTTCTCTTGGGGGAAAATGTGCTTGATGTAGAGAGCTGCATCTGAAAATACAGTGTAAATCCATTCCTGTTTTTAGTGACCATCTCTGACTGGTGTCAGAGGCCCCTTGATTACTAGCTCGGGGTAGAGAGGCCATCACAGGGCTCATGAAGAAAAAGGGATATCGGGATTCTGTGCCATCTGATCTCTCCACTAACGTAGTTCTGACTTTATAAAGCCCATTATTGCAATCCAAAACTCCAGAGGATAGGAATGCTGGGTCCACATGTTCTCTCTTTCTTTTTTTAACAAGAAACATCATTATTAAATTATCACTTATGACATATGCAATCATATATTTACATAAATGTAACAAATCATACTGACATATTTTCAGTTGTAAACATTATACATAACTTAGAATCTATCCAGTCATTGTCAGTCAAACATTGCATAGCTCATTCAATTAGCGTCTTCCCTTAAACCTCATTCTCCCTCCAAAACATTATTCTGCATGTATTGTTCCCACAACTCCTATTTTTCTGTATAATTTGTTCCTACCCTTTTCTGAATATCCCACTTCCAATTGTTTTATCTCTGTTACTATATTCACTACTTCTAGTACAGTTGGTTTAAACTTTGATTTCCATATTGATTAGTCACTTGATGAGGTGACAGAGCCAATATAACTTTTTTGTTTAACTTTTAACCTTTTTGAAAAGGAAAGGGAGGAAGTGCAGGAAAGGCTGGGAGGAAGAGTTCCATATTTTGGCATATGCATTGCTAAAAGTAGCTCACACCCACATTGTTAGCTTTGACTGTTTAAACTAGTTAGTTTATGGGAGGACCCGAGACTACTGAGATTATTATAGGGCCTTATTAAGTTATTCAGCGCTCAGGGTTTTCCAGTGTTGGTTATTTCCAACCAAGCTGGGTGTTGGAGTTGCTGTGTAGTGAGTTCCAGCCTAAGTTCTAACTGTTTCTTAGGTTAGGTGTGTGTACAGTCTATAGGGCATTCCTATTCCAAAATCAAAAATCTGATTATAACAGCGTGTAAGTGTGTTTATATCACCACTGTTTTAAGATTAGTGAGTATGGGCCTATAGTATTGAGAGGGGAAAGTTTAGTATGCCAAAGTACAGCTTGTTTTTCCCTATCAGAGATAGCCCATGAAACCAATCTAGAACTTGTTTGTCTAGTTGGAGATTTTCTAGTATAATTTGTGGTAAGATAGTTTGTTTGTGTATACACTTGTGTATACACTTGGCCAATGGTGACCAGTGACAATATTGCTATGGGCCTACCAATTAATTAGATAGCTAGATAGTCCTCCTTTGGGGAGAGGGATAACATGGGATATCTGATATATTGATGGATAGATCTGGTATGTATCTATTGATTATTTGAGATGGGAGCACCTTCATGGCATCTTAGCCTAATTGTAATGGTAGCTGGGAAGGTCTCGCTGAGAGAGTAGTTGGTTTTAGTTTCTTCAGTAAGGAAGTTGGTGGGTAGTTGTGGGTTAAAGTTAGCTATATATTGTATAGTAAAATTGTTAAAGGAATTTGCCTAGCCTCAGGTAAGTTTGTCACCTTAGTGTCTTTGGGGTAGGGTAGAGAGTTTTCTGGGTGGGAGAAGATTATTTAATAATCCAGAATTTTTTGAGGTTGTTTGGTGTTTTTTTTTTGGAGTTGGCAAGTAATTTTTTTTATATCATAATATGTGCTTTTTTGGTCTCATTTCTTAGTTGTTGAAATTTGCCCTAAAGTTTTTAAGTTCCATCATTTAGTGAGGGAGGTCTAAATGCTTCTTATTTCTGACTGGCCTATACCTAGGCTGGGTTGATGTGGGTGGGGTTGTCTTCTGAGGCATTGCTTCCAGTCTATATTGACATCACCTAGGATAATGGTTTGAGGATATAGTTATTTGATAGCCAGCTGAGGATATGTTCAAGGGTGTCAGGACGCAGCTATAGGTTGCATTAACTCATTGTCTTTGGTTGCTTGCTTTGGCCCCTGTTCAGTTAGACACATTATATCTAGGGTTATATCTGGCTATAGGGCATGTAAAGGTGATGATTTTTTTATTATTTATCTTATTATTTGGGCGATATATTTGAAGAGCGTTTGGTTGAGAGTAAGCGGTAGGGCATTTGTGGTGTTGGGTTTAGTACAGCTTAGGGATGGATACCTAGTTTGGCCTCTGGGGGGTAAAAAAACCTGATAGTCTGGTCTTCATATCTAGTTATCAGATATAGTTTGATAATAAAAGTAGTAGAGTACAGGATACAATTTTTAGCATGGTTTTAATTGTGATGGGTGTTTCTTGTAAAACTATATCATTTAGCAAGAGCTTTACTGTCTTATAATATCTATATTCTTGCTTTTATGGCAGACACCAAAATTAAACTCAGCAAGGCCTTACTATGTCAAGGCAATTCTGATTCTGTATCACAGCTCAAAAATTAATTTCCTTAGTTACCCCAATTTTCTCACCCAGTATTCCTGATAGAGTAGTGTGCAGGGAATTTTTAAAGTCTGCCAACTCATTATACACCCAAAGAATATGTTCCCAATTACCTCTTTCTTCCCCATCACATCTCCAAAATTTGCAGTCTACCTGAGGAAAAATACTTTGAAGTCTGCTTAGGGTGTAAAAATACCAATACAATCACTTCTAAGCAAAGATACTAAATATTTTATACTTTGTTGCATATTTTGGAGCCATACAGATATCCCCCATTGTTTCTTTGTAACCTGCTTATCCAATTTCTCTTCCCAATCCCTTCCAACCTCCTCTGATTAATTCCTACAGTTATCATGTAATATTTATATGCATTACTAACTATCCTCTTTTAACAGCAGCTTCTATTCAAGATTCTACTAAAATCTCTACCAGTGTTGGTCTTTTAGTTAAGATCCCCCCATTTATTTCTCATTGCATATACTCTAATTCTTGATAGGGAAGGCAAAGTCTAGCTTGCAATCTAAATGGATTCTAGGCCTCTTCCCATTCTACTACCATGCTCTCTCTAATTATCTGCTTCCAATACTTGGTTCCTTTGACAGTTTTCTCCAATAAATTCCAGCTCCCTCTTGCCTATTGTCTGTACCCCTAATTGCACTTATCGCTATCAGTAGAATCTCCTTCATCCATCCCCATGCTGTCTTAGTTCTTAAAATGCCTTCTGCTACTTCCTGAATATAATATTCTGTATGGTTATTGTTATTCACCTTAGTGATCTGCATCTGAAATCCCAGTCTCTCCTTGTTTCTTGAGCTTCTCCCCTGTTTTATCAACATCCCTTTCCACTTTGAATTATAGATTTCTGTTGTGCTATGTATAGGACCCTTAATGGTGTAGCTCTGAAATACCCATTCAAATCAGGTAATCCCAAACCACCTTGTTCTATTGGAATAATTAACTTATCTCTCTTGACTCTTCCACTCTTCCCCTCCCATATAAATCCTTCAACTCTTTATTAATTCCTAGCCACAATTTCTCCTCTGGTTGATAAAAATATCCCTCACTTGCATATAAAACTTCTTTTCTTCTTCTTCTTCTACTTCTTCTTCTTCTCTTTCGGCTGTTTCTGTTAGGGGTCGCCACAGCAGATCATTTGTTTCCATTTCTTCCTGTCTTCTGCATATTGCTGTGTCACACCAACCACCTGCATGTCCTCTCTCACTACATCCATAAACCTTATCTTAGGCCTTCCGCTTTTCCTCTTACCTGGCAGCTCCATCCTTAGCATCCTTTTCCCAATATACCCAGCATCCCTCCTCAGCACATGTCCAAACCAACGCAATCTCAACTCTCTGACTTTGTCTCCAAACCATCCAACCTGAACTGACCCTCTAATATACTGATTCCTAATCCTATCCATCCTTGTCACACCCAGTGAAAATCTTAACATCTTTAACTCTGCCACTTCCAGATCTGACTCCTGCCTTTTTGTCAATGCCACCGTCTTCAACCCATGCAACATAGCTGGTCTCACTACCCTCTTGTAGACCTTCCCTTTCACTCTTACTGGTACCCATCTTTCACAAGGCACTCCTGACACTCTTCTCCACCCACTCCATTCTGCCTGTACTCTCTTCTTCACCTCTCTTCCACACTCACCATTACTCTGAACTGTTGATCCCAAGCACTTAAACTCATCCACCTTCACCAACTCTACTCCCTGTATCCTCACCATTCCTCTATCCTTCCTCTCATTCACACACACATATTCTGGCTTAGTCCTGCTGACCTTCATTCCTCTCTAGAGCACATCTCCATCTCTCCAGGGTCTCCTCAACCCGGTCCCTACTCTCACTACAGATCAGAATGTCATCAGCAAACATCATAGCCCATGGGGCCTCCTGTCTGATCTCATCTGTCAACCTGTCCATCACCATTGCAAATAAAAAAGGGCTCAGAGCTGATCCTTCATATAATCCCACCTCCACCTTAAACGCATCTATCACTCCCACTGCAGACTTCGCCACTGTCACACTACCCTCGTACATATCCTGTACCACTCTTACATACTTCTCTGCCACTCCTGACTTCCTCATACAATACCACAACTCCTCTCTAGGCACCCTATCATATGCTTTCTCCAAGTCCACAAAGACACAATGCAACTCCTTCTGCCCTTCTCTATATTTCTCCATCAACACTCTCAGAGCAAACATTACATCTGTAGTGCTCCTTCCCCAGCATGAAACCATACTGCTGATCACTAATCATCACCTCCCTTCTTAACCTAGTTTCTACCACTCTTTCCCATAACTTCCAACTGTGACTGATCAGTTTTATCCCTCTGTAGTTACTACAGCTCTGCACATCACCCTTATTTTTGAAAATAGGTACCAAAACACTTTTTTTCCACTCCTCAGGCATCCTCTGACTTTCCAAGATTTCATTAAACAATCTGGTTAAAAACTCTACTGCCATTTCTCCTAAGCACCTCCATGCTTCCACTGGTACGTCATCTGGACCAACAGCCTTAACACTCTTCATTCTCTTCATATCTGTCAGTACTTCTTCCTTGCTAATCTGATTCATTATCCCCACATCATCTAACCTTCTCTCTCATTACCTTCATTCATCAGCCCCTCAAAGTACTCTTTCCGTCTGCTCAACACACTCTCCTCGCTTGTGAGTACATTTCCCTCACTATCCTTTATCACCCTTACCTGCTGCACATTTTTCCCAGCTCGGTCCCGCTGTCTAGCCAATTGGTACAGGTCCTTTTCTCCCTCTCTAGTGTCCAACCTTTCAAACAACTCTCCATATGCCTTATCCTTAGCCTTCACCACCTCTCTCTTTGCCATGCTCCTCATCTCCTTATACTCCTATCTACTTTCTTCATCTCTTTGACAATCCCACTTCTTCTTCGCCAGCCTGTTCCACTGTATACTCTCCTGTACTTCCTCATTCCACCACCAGGTCTCCTTGTCCTCCTTCCTCTGTCCAGATGTCACACCAATCACCTCTCTAGCTGTCTCCCTTACCATCTCTGCTGTATTTACCCAGCTATTTGGTAACTCTTCACTGCCCCCTAGTGCCTGTTTTAACTCTTCCCTGAACTCCACCTCACAATCACCCTTTTTCAACTTCCACCATTTGATCCTTAGCACTGTTCTCACACTAGTCCTCCTCTTCTTGATCATCAACGTCATCCTACAGATCACCATTCTATGCTGCCTAACTACACTTTCCTCTGTCACCATTTTACAGTCTCCAATCTCCTTCAGACTGGCCCTCATGCATAGGATATAATCCACCTGTGTGCATCTTCCACCACTCTTGAACATCACCCTATGCTCCTCCCTCTTCTTAAAATACGTATTCACCACAGCCATGTCCATCCTTTTTGCAAAATCCACTACCATCTGACCTTCTACATTCCTTTCCTTAACACCATAGCTGCCCATCACTTCCTCATCCCCTCTGTTCCCTTCACCAACATACCCATTGAAATCTGCTCCAATCACCAGTCTCTCACCCTTGGGTACACTCACCACCACTTCATCCAACTCACTCCAAAATTCTTCTTTCTCATCCATCGCACACCCAACTTGCACTAACAACATTCATCATTACACCATCAATTTCCAGCTTCATAAACATTACTCTTTCTGACACACCTCAAAAACACTCTTGGCATACTGTTCCTTCAGGATAACACCTACCCCATTTCTCCTCCCATTCACACCATGATAGAACAATTTGAACCCAGCTCCTATACACTTGACCTTACTTCCAAAACTAAATGTACTAAAAACATTTTCACTGCTTGTATCTTGGTTTTCATATCCATAAAACAGAGCTTCCAATTTCCCAGTTTTTGTATTATCTTTTATTTAGTCTCTTCCCACATATCTTCAGCTGCCATAACAAAATCATTTTTAATTTCTACTCCTAAGTACTTCATTTTAACATGTCCCAGTAAATATGGGTACTGGTGAACCAATTTGTGTGTGGGTACATAGTTTACAGCTATTGCCTTTATTTTATCTTCATTAATGTTGTACTCCAAAAAGACCTGAACCCATTTCAAAATGTTCCACAACACTGAAATGTCCTTTTCTGGTTTTATCAGGTAGAAAATAATATCATCTGTAAATAAAACCAACTTTTCTAGTCTACTATACCAATTATATCCTTGAATTTCTAAGTCCATTATTGTCTTTGCCAGTAGTTCTAAAAAAGAAGTTATGTACTTACCATAGCATTCCATGTGAGTTATTCGTCTCACCTTCATTCTTACACATGGGTTTGGAGCCGATCCCTCGGCTCCGAGTCGGCCATTTTCCTAGCTGAAGATCTCAGAGATCCCATGATGCTCTATGTCCTACCTCAGATCTAGTTTGCTGAACCCAGCATGAACAGGTATAACTCAATAAATACTCCAACCGGAGTAAGAAATCCCAGAACAAGATCACCAGACCCCAAGTCTACTCATTCTTCGAGACCCTGGAGGGGGAAGGTGGGTGGGAATGTAAGAATGAAGGCGAGATGAACAACTCACATGGAACGTTATGGTAAGTACATAACTTGTTTATGTGAAGTTGTTCAATCTCGCCGTTCATTCTTACACATAGGTAGCAGCCCAAGTACCCTAAACCTGGGTGACTCAAGGGAGTATATTCCTGAGGACAGTGGAACCAAAAGAAGCCCTGTCCCTGGAGGCCCTGTCCTCCTTGTAATGAGTGATAAAGTTATGCAGCTTAGACCAAGTGGCAGCTGCACATATAGTGTCCAAAGGCAATTGAGCCGCATAAGCAGAAGAAGCGGAAACAGCCCTAGTGGAGTGCGCCTTAACACCATGCTCTAATGTTTGGTTAGTTGAAGAGTATATAAATTTAATGCAGTCAATTAACCATTTGGAAAGGGTAACTTTAGAGACTGGTAATCCTTTCTTAGTGTCAACATGAGATACAAAGAGTTGGTCAGGTTTTCTGTATTCCTTTGTCCTGTTCAAATAAAATCTCAATTGTCTGTGGGCATCAAGTTTATGCAACATGTACTCCAACTTATTAGAATGATTACTGAAAAAGGTTGGATGTTCAATAGTTTGATTCAGGTTAGTCTCGGAACACACTTTTGGCAGGAATGAAGGATTAGTCCTCAGTGATACTCTGTCTGGATGGAACACCAAATATGGGGGTTTGATAGAAAGGGCTTGAAGCTCAGACACCCTACGTGCTGAGGTAATGGCCACCAAGAGAATAGTTTTCCAAGAAAGAAACTTCAACTGGCAGGATGATGCAGGCTCAAAAGTGGGGATGAATAATATGTGACAACACAAAATTTAGATTCCAGGGAGTAAAGGGTTGTCTAACAGGCGGCCTAAGATGAATGGCACCTTTCAGGAAGGCCCTACATAATCTGTGAGACATCAAATTAGAACCTTCAGTTCCAAGGTGAAAATTTGAAATTGCAGCCAATTGAACTCTAATAGTGGCAGCTGCAGCACCTTCATGAAAAAGCTTAGATAGGAATTCCAAGATACTAGCAATCAGGGCAACATAAGGATCAATGTTATTTTGGAAGGCCCAAAAAGCAAATTGCATCCATTTTTACTAGCATACAACTTTCTGGTGGAAGCCTTATGGGAAGATACAAGAATGTGCTGTACCTCAGAAGAAAATTCGTGTGACCTGGCTAGGTTGGGAATCGGAGCAGCCATGCTGTCAGTCTGACGGAACGAAGAAAGGTATGGAGGATCCCTGATGAATGTGTCAGCAGATCTGGAACTGGGTCCAGAATCCAAGGTTCCTCCAGTTGATGCAGTCGGATGGAGGGAAACTAAATCTGATGAGGCCAAAAAGGGGCTATTAAGATTACAGTCCTTCCCAGGCTTTTGGCTTTCTGCAAGAATTTCAGAATCAGGGGTATAGGTGGGAAGGCATACAGGAGTCCTGGGGGCCAATTGTGTATGAGCGAGTCCCTTGGGCTGTCCCCTGGAGGGGGATTCAGGGCAAAGTAGCTTCTGCATTTGGCATTCATAAGGGATGCAAACAGGTCACAGCAATGCTGGCCCCATCTGTGGAAAATCATCTCCGCAACTTCGTCTTTGAGAGACCACTCATGCGGTACCAGAATGGCTCTGCTCAGCTTGTCTGCTATTACGCTGGATTTCCCCGGGATATGTGTTGCTATCAGAAAGCACCCAGTGGATACTGCCCACCGCCAAATTCTCAAGGCCTCTCAACACAGGGGATAAGACTTGGCTTCCCATTGCTTGATGATGTACTAGACCACAGACATGTTGTCCATCTGTATCGCAATCATCCCTAGAGGCAGAGAGTTGTGGAAGTGCTGCAATGCCAAAAGCACTGCTCTCAGCTCCAGAACACTGATATGCAACTGTGACTCTGTCTCCAACCAGGTGCCTTGGGCTGTTCTTCCCTGAAAAAGCCCCCCCACCCTATCAGAGAAGCGTCCGTGGTCACCATGGCTGACGGCGGGGGAGAAACAAATGGTCGACCTACTGTAACTTGTGGGCTGGTCAACCACCAGCGAAGATCTTTCTTGCAAGAGTCCATAATCATGATTAAGAATGACACTGGAAGTTGTTGGTAAGACCACTGGGTGAAGAGTAACCACTGAAGAATCCTCATGTGCATACATCCCAGAGGAACTGCTATGAGCGTAGCTGCCATGGTACCTAGTAGCTTCAGTACTTGATAGGCAGGCACTTTTCTTCTCTGCAAAATGTCTGAGACCTGGTTTTGAAGAGTGGTTATTCTGTCCAGGGACAATTTTACTGTGGTGGTGGTGGTGACTAGTTCTGCTCCGATAAAGGAGATATGTTGCGATGGTAACAACGCAGACTTTTCGAAATTGATAGTGATGCCTAACTGAGAGCAGTGATTGAGAGTGTGATCCCTGGACAGAATTAGTTGATGCCTGGAGGCAGCAGTAAGGAGCCAGTCGTCCAGATACCAAAACACTCAGAATCCTAGATGCCTCAGGTGAGCCGTAACTACTGCCATGCATTTGGTAAACACTCTGGGAGCTGTTGTGAGTCCAAAGGGCAGTGCGCGGAATTGGTAGTGACTGGCTCCCAGCTGGAAATGCAGATGATCTCTGGATGGCCTGGCCATTTTGATATGGTAGTACGCATCCTTGAGATCTATAGAGCACATCCAGTCACCCACTCTGAGGAATGGGAGAATAGACTGAAGCGTAGCCATCTGGAATTTCTCCTTCTTTACAAATGTGTTGAGCCTGCTGAGATCCAAGATGGGCCTCCAGTCCCCTGTCTTCATTGGAACTAAAAATAATCTGGAGTAAGTTCCGGATCCTATCTGGTCTGCTGAGACTGGCTGGATGATTCTTTTTTCCTGCAGCCTCTGGATTTCTATGGTTGCTTGATCCCTGAGACTGGGTGGAACGTCTGGTATTTTTTTCCCAACAGGTGGGTTTTCTAAGAATGGAATGATGTAACCTCTGGTAACGATGCTTTGTACCCAAGAATCTGTTGTAATTCCTAGCCAGGCATCCAGATACAAAGCCAAGTGACCCCTGACTGCCTCAAGAGCAGGACAGTTGGGCCTCCTTTCAGGAGTGCTGATAGGGCTTACCAAGAAACTGATCCCTGTTGCCATGGTTCTGCGGATCCCCTCTGCCGCCAGAGCGTCATCTTCCATTATTACCCCACCTTTTCCCCTGGAGGGGGGTTCACTACGTGTGTTCTGGAAAGCTCCTTGGGACTTTTGGAAATACATTTTTCCATCTTTCTGCCCTTTGGGGTATGGCCTGGTAGGGGTGGAAAAACAGAATCCTACAACAGATAGGGTATTTCCCTCTTGCTCACACCTTTTGAGAGTCTCCTTGACTTTGGGCCCAAAAAGAAAAGAGCCATCGAATGGGGTGTTGACAAAGGAAGACTTGAAGGCTTCCAAAAAGGAGCATAAGCACATCCAGGACTGCCTCCGAAGAACTATCGCTGAACCCGCTGCCCTACTCGAACCATCGGCTGCATAGGAAATGAGCCGCATGGACGAGTTCACTATAGAATTAAGGGTATTAAGCTGGGCTGTCACCTTCTCAAAGTCAGCGCCATCTGTACTACCCTGCAAAGTATCTCCGAGCTCTTTTAGGAGATCTCTTTGAAGACGGGTAAACTCCTAAGCCAGGGATTGTGGGTTTGAGTTCCATCTGGGGTGATATAATCTTGATACAAGTGAAGCTTTGGGGTTAGGAGGGTGGCCTAATGGTTAAAGTGTTTGCCTTACAAACCCAAGGTGCAAGGTTTGAGTCTCACAAGGGATAATTGGCTAGGCTTAAAATGGCTTGCAAGGGCAGTTAGCCTAGTACTAACCTATGAACCTAAATGATTCAAGTAATTAAGCGATTGGATAGCAAAGGTCGCTGAACTAAAGATGCATTTCCTGTATCTGTCCATAGTCCTGGAATCCCTATTAGGAGGATGGACAGTAGAAGAGGTTTCAGACATCTCTTTCTTGGTGGCCGCCGCCACCACCATTGTATCAACCGGAACTCCCTTAGTGAGGAACATTTTGTCTTGGGGGAGGTGATAAACTTTTTGGGCCTCCGAGGGACCAGTTCCATAGTATCAGGAGACTACCAAGCCTTTTGAGCAACCAATTCCATTAGCTTGTTGAAGGGCGGAGTCCCACAGGAGGTGGAAGGTTGAGACCCAAAGGCCTTCAGGTGCACTGAGTCATCCTCAGTAGGGCTAACAGACTGCTAGTCACCCCTCTGCTTAAGGACTTCCAGGATATCAGCAAAGGAGATACCCTCTGAAGGGGGACCATGGGGACCCTTCCGATTCCTCTAAGTTGGTGTCTAATGTCAAAGACTCCTGTGGGGAGTCTAAATGCCTCCTCTAACAAAGTCTCTTCTTGGGAACCTCATCAGTGGGAGCTTCTGGTGAGGTCTCAGTAGAGCAAGGGTCACCTAATGGGGTTACCTGAGGCTCCAGGTCTCGACGCTTCACAGGGACCTGCAATGTAGAGGCAGAAAGTGGCACTTTAGGGGATGAGGAGGAGGGACCTGATGAAGTGTGTGTCTTGGATGACATAACCCTCCTCATAGCATCAAAGGCACTACTGCTCCGACCCGAGGAAACCGCAGGTTCCAAAGAAGAAGGCAACTTCCCCGGAGCCAAGACAGTGGGCTCCGAACCTGAGGACGGAGATGAGCTCATCCGGGCCGAACCTCCAAGAGGAAGGGTTGGAACCGATGCATCGGTTCGACTCTCCCCCTCGGAACCAACCAGAGAGTGTCATCTCCCAGACTCTTCCAATGGAACCGAAGAAGTCAGTGTTGATGAAGCCGATGGCACTGGAACAGGCCTCGGCTTTGAAGGCTCCACAATCATCAGATCCTGCTCCCCCAGCTCCAAAGGCCCTGCTCGGCTCAGAGGAGGAGTAGTCACAGCAGGTGGGATGGTCTTAGGCCCTGAAACCGGTTGGGTCGAGGCCGATAACAATTTAGCCAGTGCAGGGTTCTTGACAAGCCTCTGCACCACCCAGTCTACATCCACATCAGAGAGGGTCATCGAAGAACGAGTTGAAGGAACCAAAGACCCCACCGATTGAAGGATAGATGACCTCAAGGTTTCAGAGACCGGCTCCAGGACAGGGGACCAGCTCCAAAAAACTAGCTCGGTGTACGGCTCCGAAGGCTGCGGAGCCAGCGACTGCACCTTCACAGTAAGGCTTGAAGCCGATGACTTGGGTTCCGAGGAAGCCTTAAAAGACTTCAACTCCTTCGATGACTTGGAGGTCTGATCAGCCTTGTCCAAGGACTCCTGGAAATCTGCTTTCAATAAGCCTCTATCCATCAACTTCCTTCGTATCCCAAATAAAACCCTGCTACTGAAGGAATGGCAGATAGAGCAATCCTCCTGGAGGTGAACAGGCCCCAAGCAATAAACACAATTCACATGGGCGTCCATGATGGACATCTTCTGCCCGCATTTTAAGCACTTTTTAAAACCAGATTTTTGTTTCTCCTTATGGTCAGACATAATAGGAATCTCAGTAAACACTAATGAAGATAACAAGGTTACTGAATAACCACTGACACAGAACAACTATCAAGCTAATCACAAACTAAAATAGAATATATATATATATATATATATATATATATATATATATATATATGTATATATATATATATATATATATATGTATATATATATATATATATATATATATATATGTATATATATATATATATATATATATATATATATATAAAATTTCCAAAAACTAAGCACACTACTATCTAATAACAACAAGCTAACCCACACACTATTAATATATACTAAGCTGGATAGGGATTAAACTAAAGTATGGCCAAGGGCCTAATAGCAACCACTCTGAAAGGACAAAATTCGTCAAACTTTAAATAAAGAAAAGGCAGAGGCTAACAAGCCCAATAAGCAGTACAACTGTAAAAATTTAGAGTACTGCTCAACTATAGCAGAATATTATGCAAAAAGACGAAAATATATAACAAACTGGCTCAAGCTCTCCGATGACCTCCAATCTGCTGCAGCGGCAAACTAGATCTCAGGTAGGACAGAGAGCATCATGGGATAGGGACCTGGTCTTGAGCTACTCTGAGATCTTCAGCTAGTAAAGCGGCCGACTCAGAGCTGAGGGATCAGCTCCGAACCCATGTGTAAGAATGAACGGCAAGATTGAACAACTTCACATTATAACACAAGTAGCAAAGCGGAAAGAGAACACGCCTGCTAGGTTCCTCTGCTCAGACAAAAATTATCAGACAGGACCCCCAACACAGTTTAATTTTTGCCTCCAATCCCTCATATAACCTTGTAATCATCCTTATAATTTTATCATGGAATGCAAATGCTTCCATTTGCCCTACTCATAAAATCCCAGCTTTATCTGTTCAATGAAAACCAACCAATAACATTAGCATTTTCTTACATTCAACTTTCCTCTGGATCATCATTGTTCTATTAATGTTGTCAAATATTTGCCTCCCCTCCAGAAATCCACATTGATCCATATCTATCAATTGTGGCATCACTTTTGCCATTCTTTTAGCCATTATAGACATAAACACTTCATAGTCATAATTTAGAATTGAAATGGGCCTATGTGAAGCTAGATCTGATGGATCTTTACCATCTTTAGGTATTACAGCCACTACCTCTTTCTATCAGAATGTTGGTATTGCTCCCTTTAAAATACTGTTACACAAAACCTTTCAAATCGTTATCACTTTCCTCCCTCCTAGCTTCCAAACTTTTCAGAAAAACCATCTGTACCTGGAAACTTTTCTGTAGATTGGTTATACATCACAATTTTAAGTGATCTCCTCCTCCTGTCCTAACTGTTAGTAGTTAGGATAGTAGTGTTAGTAGTAACTGAGCCTCATCTACCTCTAACCTTGGCATATTTAATTCTTCCATAAACTTTTCCAATTGTGCTTTTTCTTGATTTCCACACTTCTCTGCTTTATACAGACTTTCATAAAATTTCCAAACTATTTCTAATACCTGTACAGGATCTCTGGTTATTTTTCTAGTTATATGCTCCCTAAGCATGGCAATAAACCCTTCTACTTTCTGTTGCCTGAGCTGTTGTGCTAAAAAGTTTTTGTGCTCTGGAGTTATTATCAAAAACACTTGCTTAACAGCAAGTTTTCTAAACTCAAACATATTATCAAGGTAGTCCCTTATTTTTTCTTTAGCACTCTGCAGCTGTGTTCTGTGAGATTCCTCCTATTCTGCAATACTTTCACCTTTGTCAGTCCCTCTAAATAATCCGTGTTAGTTCTTAACCATATCTCTTTTTCTTTTATTTCCACCCTGATTTTAAAATCCAGTTTAATTTTATCCCACCCTAGCTATATTTTCAGAAGAAATTTCTATCTTCTTTAATAACTCCTGAATAATTTCCACTATCCATTTCTTAAATTCCTCTCTGTTTATCAGATAGGTGGGGAGACACACTTTTATTCTAATTATTATTGATGCATGATCTGAAATAGTTATTGAATACTTATCAAATGTTTCAATTAAATGCACATGTTCCAGTGAAATATAATTTCTGTCTAGCCTTGCCCAGTTTTTTACCTCAGGGAATAATATGTAAACTTTCTCTGAACTTATACTCCTCACATCTTCCATACCAAATATTTTCATACATTTCTTCAAAAAATCTACCCTCTTTTGTTTTATTTCCCTTCTATGTCCCCCACATACACCCTCACCATGGCAAATCAAATTCCAGTCCCCTCCTATAAGTAATATTTCCTTCTGAAAGCTGATTATTTTTCCCAGAAGTTTCTTAAGCTCCATTGTAGCAGTTTTAGATGGAATATAAATACATGCCTGTTTCATGAATATGAAATACTGCCTCTTTTTAGGTCTTTTGATACTCTATACCTCAATGTTTGACTTTTGTATGAACTGTTAATTTAAATGTATTCCGTACTGTATGCATCATCTCCTTGTGTGTATGCAATGAAAGCTCTCATAACATAAAACAAATGTTCCATGTAATTTCCTGTTATTCTATGTATGTGTTGTTTGGAACTTATCTCCCCGGGCCTCTGCTGAAAAAGGTCCTTTGTCCAGTCGGACTTTCCTGGTTAACAAATGTAAAATAAAATAAAATAAATAAATAAGATAAATAATATTCCTCCCTTGCCAGTAGCCACTTACTATTACAAATCTACCATTATGTTTTTTTTCTCTCCTATCACTGTTGGAGCTCTTCTCATAATGATTATTAGTACTTCTCTTTTCCTTTGTCCCAGATATTCCACTGAATAACTATCCTGAAATCCATTTTTTATCAAATTCACATGATCAGTTCTTTCCAAATGTGTTTCCTGTAGTAAAGCTATTTTCACTCTGCATTTTTTAATGTAGTTCATTACTCTTTCTTTTTTGTATATATCTGTGACACCATTCACATTTAAAGATATTGAAAGTGTTGTCATAAGATCAGAGGTTATTATTCCCAACTATTATGTATGACAGCTTTTTTTTTAAGTGTCAAGTTTCAGTTTTTGCATTACATGCATACACAAATGTTTGGCAGGTTCATCTTTTGTACAGTTGTTTCTTGACATATCCAGTTGAACCTATATCACATCTTATAACACTTTTTTGTTTTACTGAAAACCCTTAAAGAAAAAAAAAACAAGAACACCACCAGAATCTATTACGGTAATACCAACACAAAAAATATGTACATCTTCAAATAATGAAACTCTCCTAATAGGAACAATTGTCCTAGACTGACAGCCACACTCACGGGATTGAATTAACCTATAATTATGATTATCCATGCTAAGATGCATAGTACAGCCTGTGCTTCTACTTCCACTAATTGGTCTCTGTTTTTGTTATATTTTTATTCCTTTCCTAAATGTCGAAAATAACTTGAATGCTTTCACAAAACATTATCTCTTAGCCACTGAAAGAAATAATTATTGTTTTTATTGCTCCCTTATCAGATTGTCTCAATAGAAACATGAGAACCAGATAAACAGTTGCCTTCCACTACTAGCTGTTAGTATTGCATTGTATTTATTTGACAAAGGAAAACTTTTTATTATATTCAGTGTTCTTTTATTTATTTCCCCTTAAAACCTGTTATTAGATCAAGCCAAGGGCCTTCATCCAGTTATTCCTTTATGCAAAACTAAAAAAAAAGCATATCAGTTTTTCTTATACCTTGCTCTTTTATCTAAGCTTTCTTCTCTTTTTACACTGCAATGTCTAAAACAACTGAACAAGAAGAAATAAAGAAACAGGAAGGAAACATAGGGCACCTGTTTACTTTAGTATCCCTATTACACACAAAATAACTGAAAAGGCTTTATTTTATAGCATATAATGTAAGTCATATATTATAAAAATACTGTTAAGAGCAAAATTTGTTTTACTTACAGTAAACTCTTCCCCCTCTTCCACTTTTCTAAATGTTCTCCCAAACATTAATGGCACAAAGTAGGGCATATGCTTTGGAGTCCCATGTAAGTTTAAGAAAGTCAAAAACGTCCAATATTTCCAAGTTTTCTTGTTCTGTCATATTTCAAAAATGTAATTAATACTTTGTAATTCCACATTTATTCATCAATTTCCTAGTTGCTGGTTTTCATCCTGTTGATGCCCATCAAATCCAGTCTCTGGTTCATTTTCAATGTACTCATGATTCTTCTAGTCAGTTCTTGTGCTTTTTTTCTGGCTCTCGAGCATTTTCCTTTGGAACATTGGAAAAGGTTCACTGGCATAACCTCTCTATGGGCTTTATTATGAGAAGAATAAGAGTCAGAATCCCCCTAGCTCACTTTTTAACAAACTTTTGTATTTCCTCCTTAGCATGCTCTGCATCAAAAAATGATTTTGTACCTCCAGCAAAAAATATTCTGAAAATAGCTGGATATTGCAGCTTGAATCTCACACCTGCTTCTTGGCAATCTGTGATTGCTGGAATAAATTTACTCCTCTTCTGCCTGGTGTACAGTGAGTAATTATTTTCCACAAGCACTCATCTGTTTCCCGCTTTTAGTACTTTGTTCTTTTGTCACAGTTTTGACAGAATAAACTCTTTCTGCAGGTAGGATTGCATCTTTACTATTAAAGGTCTGGGTTGCTTTTACATGGTCAGGTTTGAAGCATACACACACAAAATGTCCTTCAGTTAGCAACTCCTGCTGTGGAATACCAGGCCAGTTGCTTCTTTTTGCTTTTATAAAATTAATACAGCCTGTTCTTTCCAGTTTCTCTGGTACAGCAGACAATTTCAGATTTTCTCTGTGTGCTCTGTCCTCTAATTCTGCCAGGTATCAAAGCATATCTTTTTGACCAGTCTCATACTCAGACAGCCTTTTCTTCATTTTGACCTCTGATTTTTGCAGTTTTTTCAGCTCATCTGAATATCTCTTTAAAGCTTCTTTTATTTTTCCCGGCCTTTTGCTATTTGAGTTGATATATTCCTTCAGTGTTTCATTTATTTTAACCAGCAATGACCATATTTGACTCATTTTTTCCTCTAGATTTCGGGAAGTCATGTCTTGCACCAAGATGGATCTTGAGCTGCTTTTTGCTGAACAGCTGCAGGATTCTTCCCAGCCAGTACTTTCTCCTCACCTTTTGTTATTGATTTTCTTTCAGGTTCTCTGAGTTACTTTTTTACTGGTATACAGGCAGTGCACTTACTTTCCAGGAACTGAAATTTACCCCAAAAGTCAAATCCACTGGCTCTCCTTACTAAGTTTCTGTTTTTTCACTGGGAGAGCTGTAATTAAGCAATTATTCAGTGTGGAGCCAGTTGGGTCCAATGTTCATGAAGCACCAGTGAATCCTGACCATATGTACTCTGGAAAAGGAAATTATGAGAATCACAAAAGCCATATGAAGCCTAGTATCCCAAGAAATTCTCCGTCAGTAGCCTGAGACTGAAATGCTCAGAAAAATTCTGGAGTAAAAAGCCTTTGCAAATTTGCTATTCAGGAACATGCACTGTGACTCCTGCTTCTAACATGTGTTAGAGCACTTGGGGAAACTATTTTTCTTGACTGAGGTGGCAGGGGGAGAGTCCCCTGAAAGGAGGTGGTATTCTATACATTGCCAACTGTAACTCTCCTGGATCATCTTGAAAACTCATTTGTCTAAGGCCATTTGTTGCCACAAAAGAGCAATAAGAAACAGATTCTAAGAAAATGGAAGAAATGTTGGGGCAGGAAAAGGAGGAAGGTGAACATATTTCTGGAATAGTCATTCTGAGGCTGGTACATGTCCCTTTTTTGGAAAAGCTTCTTATTGGCCCCCTCCTGCCATCTCTTCTTAGGTGTCTGTTTACAAGTGGCACCACCTAGTTGTTTTGTTTTTGGCGGGGGTAGAGGATTTGGAGGGAAAAAAACAGGAACCTGAAACTCCATGCATTAACTTTCTTCTCTCATCCTGTTGCATGAGGACCTATGCAGCAGAAGGCCCAAATAAAATCTCATTTAAGTTCAAGGTAGAAATTCAAAATTTCTGAAATGAAGTCATTTGAAAATGTTTGAGTACATACCCAGACAAATCTTAATACTATAGCAGTAGCAGACGCCATAGAAACAGTATCAGCACAATTATACACAATTTTTAAGGCATGTTTAAAAACTTGGGACAGATTTCATATAATCTGATTCAAATAAGATCTACCTTCAGTTGGATAGAAAGCAAAAAAAACTCTCAGAAACCATTCTGTCATGTCAGCATAAACTTCTACATATAGCATTGATATCCGAGTAGTCTAAAGCAAAAATAAAGGAAGAAAAGAGTCCCTTATGCAGTCTGTCTATCCCTTTACCCTGTTTAACCCCAGGAATTGGATTAAGGGTGGTGATCAGCTCAAAGATGAGAAAAATATTTCTTAGTCTGAGAGACTTTAAATAGTTTATCAGCTTTGTTAGGGATTGAAAGATAGCAATCAGGACAGTTGCATGCGACACTGAAAGGATCATCAAGGCTGGCAAAATAGGAGGAATGGGGTCAGTATGTGGGACGTCTTGCTCTAATAAATCATAGTATCTGCATATTTCAGGGAGAACATCTATCTCTTCTCACAAAAAAACATCATTTTGCCGAGTGGCAGTCTTCGAGAAGGAAAAGGCCTCCAACTGTTATTTTCAAGCTCATGGTCCAAAGAATCAGAGCCTTGGGTGATAAAACCTCATCTCTGACCACACCAGTATCATCTGATATGGCATCCTCATCACTGAGCGTGGAGGAACACAGCAGAGTAGGAGGCACTGGGGGTCTAATATTGACAGTTTGCAACAAACTCCTGGCCAAGGTAAGCACATCATTTTAACAAACTGGTAATATTTGTTTATTATTACAATTATTAAGTTTCTGTTTCTTTTTCCTAGAAAAATCCTTGGATGAAAACCGATTAGGGTAAGGCATAGCATCTTAAGAAATAGGCCTCTTTCCCCAGCCCCCCAAGAAGACCCTCACAGAGTGTCCCCTGTACCTAAAATGGATGGTTCTCCCATGTGTGCATTGGACACTGGAACAGCTGAAAATGACATGATTGACCCCCAGTCCACAGTGGTCAGCAAAGCTACACCAGAGGGATTTGAGGAAACCAGTAACTGATCTGAGGAGCTAGTAAGGGCCTCTTCAGACTCATCCACCATCAGTTAGGATACTAACTGAACCTATGCTAAAGGCAAGGGCTCATGCTTTAACTGGTTATTCTTTTTTAGGTACATTGGAAGAAAGACCAGTAGGACTTAAGCAAGTTTCCATGCTGTAGGTGAGGAAGAAGTCTGATTGCTGATATGATATGCTGGTGAGTTAGTTGGAAGATAAGCTTTCACTTAGTGCTCACAAGCAGCACACAAACACTTAAAAGGCCCCAAAGTCCATTATAAATAATACAGTACACAAGTAGCACAAAATAAATTTACTATTAGAACAGAAATATCTTCCGTGAAATGAACTGCTAAATAAAAAGTCTGTCAGATAAGTTGTCACAAAGTGCTCACAAGCACCAATGCAACACAAAGCCTCTGCCCCTAAAATATACTTCCCTACTTTCCAAAATATATGTAGTGTAAAATCTAGTTAATAAATCAACTAAGCCTAAATAATCAAGCTAAAACCTGACTTCTATGCCTAGAAATGAAATAGGTACTATCCATTAACATCCTTTTCACTATTACCATCACTAAAAACAGACCCATACGATCACTACTACTATTTCCCTGTAAACAACCTATCCTGTCAGTATTCCCATCCTTATCTCTCTCTCTCTCTCTTGTCTATCCCTATTCCTCCTTATCCTACCTTCTCTCTGTATTCAGCTTCTATTCACCTCCACTGCAATAAAATAAACTCTCTTCTTCCCAGTTTCAGTCTCCCAGTGTCTATTACTTCATATTCACACACACTCCAATTTTACTGTTGCACTTACTCATTACACCTCTATGTCTATTAGTATTATAATCAACACTCCTTCCCTTTTTAATAACTTGTTCCTTATCCATTTACTCTTTGTCAGTTATTATCCCTACCACCTCTGTCTCCTATTCTAAAGTTATGCTTATTCTCTCTCTTAGGGCAGTACTCCTTATTCAAACCTGCCATCATGCACCCCACTGCCGAGTATGCTCTACTGCAGTGATAGTGACCCTTTTGGATTTGGTGTGTCAAAAATTTGGAAAATGCCTAACTTGAATTTGCTGTTGTGTCACCTCCTCAAACAAAAAGTTGTTCTTCTCGCCTTCGCTCTTACAGATGGGCTCGGAGCCAATCCTCGGCTCCGAGTCGGCCTACTACAATGCGAGAGGTCTTCAGACAGCTTGAGGCCAAGTCCCTATCCCATGATGCACCTTGTGTTACCTCAGATCTTGTTTGCTGCCTCTAATATTACCATATGCCATTCTATCACTTTTTTTAGGTAAAAACCATAGAAAGACAAAGCAACCATGATAAAACTAGTATCTCAGTCCTCTAAAAACCCTGGAGAGGGTAGGAGGGTGGGAAGTAAGAATGAAGGCGAGATGAACAACTCACATGGAATGTTATGGTGAGTACATAACTTCTTTATGTGAAGTTGTTCTATCTCGCCATTCATTCTTACAGATGGGTAGCGTCCCTAGCACCATCTTTCTCAGGTGGCTCACGGGAGTATGCTTTTCAGGACAGTAGAACCAAAGGAGGCCCTATCAACTTTGTAATCAGTGATAAAGGTATGTGGTTTTGACCAAGTGGCTGCTGCACAAATATTGTCTACAGGAAGCCTAGCAGAAAACGCAGAGGATGTGGACACTGCTCTGGTAGAATGAGCCTTAATTTTGTGTTGTAGAGGTAAATTGGCATCTAAGTAAGTGAAAGTGATGCCATCAGATAACCGTTTTTGCCACTGACATACCTTTCCTGGAATCTGAAAAGGAAACAAAAAGTTCTTTTGATCTTCTGAATTGTTTGGTTCTATCCAGATAAAATCTGAGCTGTCTGTGAACATCAAGCTTGTGCAGCATATACTCTACGTTTTTGGTGTGTTTGGGGTAAAACACTGGTAAATCTATAATTTGGTTAAGGTTAGCTTCAGTACAAACTTTAGGTAAGAATGAAGGATTTGTTCGCAGTGAAACTCTGTCAGCATGAAAAACCAAATATGGAGGTTTTATGAACAAGGCCTGTAGTTCCTATACTCTTCGAGCAGACGTGATGGCTAATAAAAAGATAGTCTTCCAAAACAAAAATTTCAAATCACATGAGGAAGCTGGCTCGAAAGGTGGGAGAATAATGCGTGAGAGCATAAAATTTAGGTTCCATGGGGTATAAGGGGATTTAACTGGTGGTCTGAGGTGGAAGGTTCCTTTGAGAAAATCTTTGGATAACTTGTGTGACATTATGTTAATTCCTTCAGTACCAAGAAGAAAATTAGAGATGGCGGCAAACTGTACACGAATTGTAGCTGCCACTGCCCCTTTGTTGAAAAGCATAGTCAAAAATTCTAATATAGAAGAAATAGAGGCTTGGTAAGGGTCAATGTTTTTCTGAGAAGCCCATATGGAAAATTTCTTCCATTTGCTAAGGTACAACTTCCTAGTAGAGGATTTATGAGAAGATATTAAAATATTTTGTGTTTCGTTTGAGAGGTTATGGAACCTGGCTATGTTGGGAATTGGAGCAGCCAAGCTCTCAATTTTAGGGATTGAAGAGAGGGATGAAAAGCCCCCCAACTAATGCGTCAGAAGGTCTGGAACTGGGTCCAGAATCCAAGGCCCTTCGAACAGATGAGGTCGAAGGAAGGGAAACCAAATATGATGAGGCCAATGAGGGGCTATTAGAATGATGGTCCTTCCCAGGGCTTTTGCTTTCTGTAATACTTTGGGTATCAGGGGAATTGGTGGGAATGCATAGAGGAGACCCAGAGGCCAGTCGTATACAAGTGCGTCCCTTGGGGAATCTCCCTGAGGGGAAATCAGGGCAAAGTAGCTTCTGCATTTTGTGCTCATGGGGGATGCAAAAAGATCGCAGGAAGGCTGGCCCCATCCGCGGAATACTCTTTCCGCTATTTCTTTTTTGAGGGACCACTCGTGAGGCAACAAAATTGTCCTGCTCAGTTTGTCTGCAATCACGTTGGCTTTCCCCGGGATGTACATTGCTATCAGAAAGCCTTGGGTGGATGTAGCCCACTGCCATACTCTAAGGGCCTCTTGTCAAAGTGGATAAGACCGGTTCCTCCTTGTTTATTCAAGTACCAGACCACCGACATGTTGTCCGTCTGAATCGCAATTGGCCCCAGAGGGAGAGAGTCCTGAAAGTACTGCAACATCAAGAGTACTGCTGTCATCTCCAGGACATTGATATGCAGATGTGTGTCTTGTTCGGTCCATGTGCCTTGGGCTGTTCTTCCCTGAAAATCCCCCCCCTCAAATCATGGAAGTGTCCGTGATCACTGTGGCCAATGGTGAGGGTAGGATAAAAGGACGACCTATCATAACTTGAAGAGAGGTCAACCACCACCGAAGATCCTTTTTGCATGTGTTTGTTAGCATAATGATAGATGAGACATCAGGAGCTCCTGATAAGACCATTGCATGAACAGCAGCCATTGTAGAATCCATATGTGCATACGACCCAACGGAATTGCTATTATTGCAGCTGCAATTATCCCCAACAACTGTAGCACTTCTGAGGCTGGCACCTTATCTCTGGATATGACATTCTGAATTTGCTGATGAAGTACTGATCTCCTTTCTGATGGAAGTTTTAAAGTGGTGGTGTCCAAATCTGCTCTGATACAAATGATATGATATGATATGATATGGCGATAAGGCAGACTTTTCTGAGTTTATGGTAATGCCCAGTTGATTGCAAAGATTAAGTGTGGTGTTCCTGACTTGTATTAACTGATGCCCGATGGTGCCAGTGAGGAGCCAATTGCTAAGTATGGTAACACCTGGAATCCCAAACGCCTCAGGTGAGCCATGACCATTGCCATACATTTGGTGAACACTCTGGGGGCTGTAGTGAGACCTAAGGGCAGGGTTCAAAACTGGCAATGATTGGCTCCCGGCCAGAAGCCCAGGTGATCCCTGGATGGTCTGGCCATTTTTATATGGTAGTAGACATTCTGGAGATCTATCGAGCACATCCAATTGTCTTTCCCTAAGAAAGGAAGTATCGACTGAAGCGTGACCATCCAGAACTTCTCCTTCTTGACAGATCTATTTAGTCTGCTGAGGTCTAAAATAGGTCTCCGGTCCCCTGTCTTTTTTGAAACTAAAAAGAATCTTGAGTAAATTCCGGATCTTGTCTGGTCTGCTGGGACTGGTTGGATAACTCTTTTTCTTAGCAAAGTTTGGACCTCTACTGTTGCTTGTTCCCTGTAACTGGGTGGAATGTTCAGGATTTTTGTTGTGAATGGAGGGGGGATGGTGAAGGGAATAGAATATCCTCTGGAAACTATAATCTGTGCCCAGTTGTCATTTGTTATTTTTAGCCAGGCATCTGGATACAAAGATAAGCGACCCCCAACTGCCTCCAGTGTAGGACAGTCGGGCATCCTTTCAGGAGTGCTGGTAGGGCTTCCCAAAGAACTGGTCTCTGTCACCCTAGTTTTGCAGCCCCCCTCTGCAGCAAGGGTGGCATCTTCCATTATTGCCCTCTCCTCTACCCCTGGAGTGAGGTTCACCATGTGTGTCCAGAAAGGCTCCTTGGGCTTTTCAGAACCACATCTTTCCTCCCTTTTGACCCTTGGGGTAGGGTTTAGTAGGGGTGGAAAAACATACTCCGATGGCAGACAGAGTCTTTCCTTCCTGCTCACACCTGGTCAAAGTTTCCTTAACTTTGGGCCCAAAAAGAGATGAGATGAGAGATGGGTGTTGACAAAGGATGACTTAAAGGGTTCCGCAAAGGAACATAAGCGCATCCAGGAGTGTCTCCTAAGAGCAATTCCTGTACCCGCTGTCCTACTCATTCCATCAGCTGCATATGAGATGAGATGCATGGATGAGTTCACTATGGAATTAAGGGTAGCAAGTTGGGAGGCAACTTTGTCTGAAGCTCCTTCAGCTACTGTACCCTGAAGAGTATCTCCAAGGTCTCTTTGCAGTCTTGTGAAATGTGTAAGATAGTTCAGTGCACGCACGGCAAAAGTCACTGAACTATACATGCGCTTCCCATATCTATCCATGATCCTAGAGTCTCTGTTAGGAGGATGGACACAGGAAGAAGTTTGTGACATCTCCTTTTTGGTGGCTGCCACCACCACCATGGCATCAACAGGCACTGCCTTAGTGAGAAAAGACTTATCCTAATGGGCAGAAATAAATTTATTGGGCCTCCTATGGACAGGCTCCATGGTGTCCGGAGACTCCCACGCCCTTCATGAGACGAGCTCGATGAGCTCATCGAAGGGTGGAGACACCCAAGAGGTGGAAGGTTGAGACCCGAAAGCCTAAAGCAGGATCGACTCATCTTCAGTAGGGTTGGTGGGCTTCCAGCCACCCCTCTGTTTAAGGATTTCTAATATATCTGCAAATGAGATATCTTCAGAGGGGGACCGTGGGGACCCTTCTGATTCATCTAAGATGTGAGAGACTCCTGCGGGGAGTCTAGATGCTTCCTCTTGCAAATTCTCTTCCTGGGAACCTCATTAGTGGGAACTTCTGGTGAGGTCTCGGAAGAGAAGGGACCATCCAGTGGGGCGTCCTGAGGCTCAGGATCTCTACGCTTCAAAGGGATCTGTCAGGCAAAAGTGGACGCAGGCACTTTTGGGGAGGAGGTAGTCCTAAAGTTGTGAATGTCCTGGGGGACAGTATTCACCTCATGGCCCCTGCTCCAATGAGAAGGAATCACTTGATCCAAAGAAACAACTGATCCCCTTGGCACCAGAACAGTGGGCTCCAATCCAGAGGTAGGAGCTGAACTCATCTGAGCCGAGGCCCCAAGAAAATTCGGAACCAACAGGTCAGTCCGACTATCCTCCCCAGACCCGACCAGCAAGTGTCGGCCCCTAGACTCTTCGATGGAGAACGTCTGAGTAAATGGAACCAATGACACTTGAGCAGGCACTGTTGCTGAAGGCTCCACAATCATAAGGTCCAACTTCTCCGGCTCCAACAGACTGGTATGGCTCAGAGGAGGAAAAGAAGTAGATGGAGTAACAGTTTTCTGTTCCAAAACCACTTGGGACGGAGCCAATATAAATTTAGCCATCGCCACTGCCTGTAGCAACTTCTGCACCACAAGATCCACATCCAAATTGGATAGGCTAATCAAGGACCGAGATGAATGTATGGAGGGTGGTACCAACTGGAGGATAAGTGATTTCAATACTTTGGAGACCAGTTCCAGGACTGGGGACCAGCTCTGAAAAGACAGGACTCTCGGCTCCGAAAGCTGAGGAGACAATATTGACTTTTTTTTTAGATTTTGACGAGTCCAATGAAGAAGCCTTAGAGGACTTGGAAGACATGGAAGACTGGCTAGTTTTATCCTGGTCACTCAAAGCTTCTTGAAGAGAAGATTTTCAAAGTCCTCTATCGATCAATTTTCTTTTCCTTTCATGGAGTACTCTGCTAGAAAAAGAATGGCAGGTGGAGCAACTCTCTTGCAAGTGCAAGGCTCCCAGACAATAGGCACAATTTACACGACTGTCACTGACATCTTTTGTCCACACTTTGGACATTTTTTAAACCCAGACTTGGGATGTTTATCTTTATCTTGGTCAGCCATGAAACTATCCAACTGTACACAAGCATACTTGTAATATCAAAAAAGAATGCACACGCCACACACAAATTTTAGCAATTTCAAACTACAGTACAATATATAAACAGTAAGAAGCCCTTAAAAAACAAATGGGCTGAATATGGAGAAATGTGAGCTAACTATAACTGTATAAACACACACACACACACACACAAACACACACTCACACACACACACACACACACACACACACACACACACACACACACACACACACACACACACACACACATACACACACACACACACACACACACACACACACACACACACACGCAATTTCTAAGGTCTATAAATTCTTATGAAACACACTACTTAAGCTATTAAAACTATCCTAATATCTATATAAAGACACACCAAAGAAAGGAAAGGGAATACTAAAGGCCTATAAAAAATGAAGGCCAAAAGGAGTATAAGAAATATCAAAATTAAGCTAACGAGCTATTAAAGTTCTAAAGTTCTAACTATCAATATATATGATATAAGACAGAAGATATGAAATTTGAGAAAATATGTTATACTGGTCCGAGCTGTGCTAGGAAACCTCCAATCTATTGCAGTGGCAAGCTAGATCTGAGATAACTCAAGGTGCATCATGGGATAGGGACTTGGCCTCAAGCTGTCTGAAGACCTCGGACTTTGTAGTAGGCCGACTCGGAGCCGAAGACAGAAAAAATGAAAGTGAATTAATACAGGTTTTCTGAAGTAAAATATGTCTATAAATCTAATTATTGTCATTATTAGAAATGCAGACTACTTGGCCTTTGCAGAAGTGTAACCATGAAAAGAAAACATAACCACGAAGAGGAAACAATGTCAGCACTGCCTTTTGCAGACTCTATCGAGACAGTATACTGAAATAGTCTTTGAGTTATTAACTTCCTTACCTCTGCAGCAGTGTTGTTGAACTGGTTCCTGATAAAAAATAATTCTATGCACTTTACACAAGGGGCGAATGCAAAAGCAGTTTCTTTGGTAACTCGGGTGTTGGTGAACACTGACGTGTCACCCAAAATGTCGTGGTGTCACCTTTGACACACATGTCATAGGTTCACCATCACTGCTTTACTGTCAATATAAAGTTTCTGACATAAGTATTAGTCTTACATACTCCTCATCATACCATGTCCATCATCCTTCTCCACATTTTTTTAGACCTCTCCATAATCACAATGGCTTTTTCAAGCATATAGCTGCATGCCTGTATAACATATCCTACATTAACCCTTTAAATTCTCTAATGCTGCAGCCTATCCTCTGCAAAACAAGCTTTACATTAAAACAAAATTAAAACTGAAGGAGCTGTTCCCTACAGCCTCTCACCCACCAAAATCCAGCTCTGTGAAGACATCCATCCTAACTCTGGACCACCCCACTGACCAAATACGAGTCTCTTCCTTTCCTATCCCTACCAAACATTTCCCACAATGCATCCACTACCTATACAGGGCTGAAGTTTCTCCACATTATACACAGAAGCATTACTAACAAAATAACTGACGTATATGCATGGCTGACTATGTACTTGCTACACATTCATTTATTTTATTTATTTATTTAACATCTGTTTAGCAGGAAAGTCTGACTTAGAACAAAGCCAATTTTCAGCGGAAAACTGTGGAGAAACGCTCTAGATGCATGTCTTTGTAACGTGGGAGGAAACTGGAGTACCCGTAGAAAACCCAGATGAACACAGGGAGGACATGCAGACTCCATGCAGAAGGCACTCCAGCCAAGAATCGAACTGGAGAACCTCTTGCTGTGAGGCGACAACACTACGGCAGCACCACTGCGCCATCTGATTCTCACCATCTTTAAAACCCAGTTGAAACCAAGCATCAAAGATGCAGAAATTACACCCCTTGACTACACTTTTTATAGACTTGATTGTATAGAAAAAAGGAAGGAAGGAGGCATTCTTATAATGTTCTACAATATCCTTAAACTCTGTCTATACACAATCCACCAACTTTCAGGAATGCTTAAATCATCATTTCTCTTCTCAAACTAAACACAAAGAAAATACTATGTATTATTGCCTCCTATATCCAACCAGAAGAAAAGATCTCTAATATGGAAGAGAGTCTTTCCAGGATAAGATAAAGCATCCCTTATGAAATGATAATTCTTGGGAACCTAGACATAGATTGACTTAATGGCCATATCACTACATCTATTTGGCTACATTCAAATTATTCAAACCCAAGCTAGGTGCAATAGGCCCAATAATACACAATCCCTTCTGAACTAGATAATGACCACCAAATCAAGCAAGATATTGTCAGTAACCTTACTTGACATGCTTAGTGATCACCTCCCCACCCTTGCATTAGAAATACTACCTGTGTATCCAGAAAGCATTACTTTATTGAAGTGCATAATCTGACCAGCTTTAATCCCAATACATTCATATTCACTCCAAAATTAACCAATTAAATATTCCTCTAGATGAAGCCATTCTTCTCTTTAATACAACTTTCTTTAATGTACTAAATAATCAGGTTCCAACTAGAAAAAAGACGGTCAAGCAGAATGTTGCCCCCTGGTTAACCTATGACACCAAAATACTCATGCACAAAATGGATAAGGCCTAGAAAATTTGACACTAAAATACTTATATATATATATATATATATATATATATATATAAAATAGATAAGGCCTAGGAAATCTGCCAACAAGACCAAACTGTACAAGACAATCAAAACTTTAGATACCTCAGTATTCTTACAAAAAATCAGATTTGCTAAAATTTACTACTACTTCAACACACAAAGCATTCATCACAAAAATCCAAACGAGCTCTGGAGCTCCATCAAAAATGCTTAACCCCAGTAAATATCAGCAGCTCAATCTGTGTCCAGATATGCATCCAGATAGTACTGCTACTCTATTCAACTTCTACTTTATAAACACCATGTATTCATCACTCAATAAAATAGAAATAACACTCCACAAAATCCTATTAACTCAACAATTCCAATGCCTTCTGTCTCGACTATATCCCCACCTGTACCATAAAGAGTTACCTCATCAAACTTAAACTTTAACTGTTGATAACTTACAAAGCAACTATCTCAGAATTGCCACTGAAGCTATAGCCTATACTGTCTACATTCTCATAAAAAAGATCTATCCAATAATCTTATATCCCCTTCCTCTAGAAAAAAATCTTATCTCTAGCCTTTTCACAAAGGAGGCAATGTTACTGCACTCTCCAACTACATACTAATAGCCATGCTTTTTCCCTTTTGTACAAAATCAAGGAAAAATGAACCCACATTCAATGACTAAAACATATCCTTAATAAAAATGTATTTTCTCCTACCCAGCATGGTTTTGGACCAAACACTATACCACTCACTGTCACAAGCACTGTTAATCAAAAATGCAATACAAGCAATATTGTATCCACACTATTCACTGACTTATCAAAAGCCTTTGATACAGTCTTGCATGATAAATTTCTATATAAGCTAGCATCCTAGGCCTATCCTATCCCACTCATTTCTGGTTCCAGGGTTATAGGTTAGACAGATCACAAGCTGTTAAACAGCAATCAGGCAACTCCATCTTCCTAACAGTATCTTCGGTGTACTCCTAGGATCAATACTTAGGCCCTTCTTGCTTAACATAGTCATTAAAAATGTATACACTGTTGTTAAATATGCCAGTCTAATCCAATATGCTGATGACTCACTTCTTATATGCTCAGCTGAGAATCCTAATCATTTTCAACAACTCACTCAGGACTCAATTCACCTCCATCAAAACTTGGCCGGCCAAATCTGACTTCATCCACGAATCGAAAGAAGGTAACATAACTCCTTTTCACCTCTAAGCCCAATACTGATTTAAAAACAAACTTCAAAATAATTTCCTCCAAAAATACAACAACTGAAGTAATCTCCAGCACTAAACTACCTAAGTGTTAATATCAACAATAACATGAAATTTCATTTACATATTCAAGAAGGTATTAGAAAGTACACCAAAAGTTGGGTCTGTTATACAGAGGCAAATACTATCTCAGCAAAGTAGTAGAATAACCCTCACCTCATTGTATCTTCTTCTCACACTCCTATATAGTGTTTTCATTTTCACCAATCTTTGGGACACATTAGAGCAAGGCTGAGCAGTGCTGCAATGATGTAGCCAAATTCGCACCCAATAAACCTTATTCGTCTCATCATTACATTGCTCATAAGCACCTCAGCTGGCTAGAGTTATTCCCACTACCTCAATCTCTCCCTTCAACTAACAGTAGCACTATGTAGAGCATCACACTGAAAGGTACCCTGCCCTAGGCTCTTTGCTACAAAGATACACTGCCAACTGGCAACACTGGTGTAGATTAATGAGTGTGTGTATATATATATATATATATATATATATATATATCTTTAAGAAGCTATCCAAGGGCTTGCACAAGTCTATAAACGTGCAAGTCAGACTGCCATTTTACAGTTAGCTCTTGAGATGTGAACATGTATATAAGTAAGCTCTGTTTGTTAGTTAGTTTGTTCATATTTAATGATGCTACTATCCATCCTGATGTGTTTCTATGTATTAAAGCATCTGAATGAACTCCCACACCTTCTTGTTATATGTGTTAGAGACGAACAAGTGACATGATGCCGGAAGTGGCATGTTTAAAAGTACATGGTGGGAGGGTGGCCTAAAGGTTAAGGTTTTTGCCTTACAAACAAAAGGTGCAAGGTTTGAGTCTCACAAGGGATAATTAGCTAAGCTTAAAATGGCTCGCAAGGGCAGTTAGCATAGTACTAATCTATGAACCTATGAACCTATGATGTTAGAAGTGGCATATCTGAAGGGCTTGAAGTCAGAACTAGCATATCCAAGGGGCAAGAAGCTTAAGATGGTATGCTTAAAATGATTAGAGGCACTTGGTTATGGATGGAGAAATATACAGGAGTGAATTGTCCTAAAAGAGGCAAAACTTCGCAAAACAGGTCAGAAATTAATTTTAAATATTAAATCTTGCTCAGCACTATTTCTTATTCGCAAAATATGAAAAGGGGCAAACAAAATGTTTTAAAATGATATTTGGATAAACAGATATATACAATATTGATAAAAGTATTCAAATGACTATGGAAAATGTTTGAAATAAAGTCTGAATTGCATAAAACAAATAAAATAGGGAAATGACTGCATTTTCACAAAGCATATGTATTTTTGTATTAAGCAAAGATATTCAAGTTTTTATAAGTGTATAAAGTGTTCACATGTTTGTGCAGTGTTACAGTAAAGTTATCTCACAAAAATACGGCCATCAAATGCCTTCTACCAGCACCTGCAGGAGCAAAACAAAGACTCTTTGTACCAAAGGCAAGCGTCAAGTCTGGTGGACCCCAAGCCAAAACAAAACAAAAAAACAAAGGCTACTACAACAAAATAGAACAAAATCCTTAAAAAGAAAAGACACCCTTGATCACTATAAGTAAAAAAATAAATAAAAACTAAGAAATCCAAAAAAATTTGAAAAAAAGAATAAAGACTCAAATAGCTCATCATAAGGCCTCTTTAGCAGGCCTTAGTAGGCTTAGGAGAAACCTCACTCCCAGAAATGCTCAGAACTAGTTCAAAATGATGTGAAGATTACTGATCCTACAGACATTGCCAACATACTGGTACCAAGGTGGCAATCCACTGGAGACAGAAAGAAGTTATCAGGACCTGGGGACCATGGGTTGAGTAGTAGTCAGTCATTCACACCCATGTAGCTAAGTAGTTAGGAAGACCCTTCTATTGCCCCACCCTTATCATGAAGGGATTCTCTATCTAGATCAAGGGGAGTCATAGTCTCCCTATACTCATCACCATCAGACCAATGATTGAGTACAATGCCTCATTCGAATCAAAGGTCACATTTTGCAAATTACAGCTATTACAGAGCATATTTCACATAGTAAAGTATTTTAAACAGTTTATTGTGCATTTGAATGTTGTTACAAGCTCACAGAACAGTTTGTTCATACAGAACTACAATGGTCATGTTTTCAATGTGTCTGCGTATACTTTGTGGGCATGGCAGACAGATTTCAAAAGACCAGTGCACTTGTGTTTCACAGTAATATTGCTGAGAACTGGAGCATGTTTGAGCAAGGGTATGACAGTTTCATACAGGCTGCATTTTCTGATAAAGGTGACCATATCAAGGTGTTTATTCTACTTAATTTAGCTGGGTCAGAAGCCATTGAAAGGGAGAGTTCATTTGTATGTGCACCTGCTATTTACACTGGAGATGGGGACAACCATCATATTGTTGTAGACTCTGAGTCAAGGGAAAACCTAGAGTGCCTGAAGCATAAATTTAGATAAATGTGTAACCTCCAGACAAATGTTACAATGGAAGGCACTTATTTTACACAAGGGATCAAAAGCCAAGTGAAACTTTTGCAGCATATATAACCAACCTGAGAAATAAAACTAAAATGTGCAGATTTGGTGACTTAAGGGATGAGTTGATAAAGGACAGGCTTGTGTGTTGTATAAAAGATGATACTGTGAGAAGATTTTACTTCTTGACAGTGATTTAGTTTTGAATAAGGCCATTAAAAATTGACAGATATATGAGCTTAGAGAAAGGCACACAGATATGGTTACAAATGAGAGCAGCTCTAGAAGGCACAGTGATACAGGTCATGTTGATAGTATGCAGCACGTGGTTAAAAGAAATAGGCCCAAGCACATAACAGCTGTAACCCCAGGAGCACTTACTGGCAATCCCTAGAACTTTCTAGCATATTCCAGAGGCCATGCAGTCTCAGTGAAGCATAAGAGTGAGTCAGCAAGCACAAAGCATGAAGCCCACCCTAATTTATTTGCCAACTGTCATAACTATGGTGGAAGTCATGAATCTAAAAGGGAGAAATGTTTAGCTTTTGGTCAACAATGCCACAAATGCAATAAATGGAATAATTTCAGAAGATTTTGTAAATCAAAAGGCCTACATTCTTTCATTAAAATAGAACATTTTAAGAAACAGGTTGATCAGTTAGGCAGTGATAGCCCTACTCTTTATGTTGATGGTCTGTCTGTGCTTCATGAAATGGTCAATGCAGTTGATTTAAGGGCAAAGAATGAAGTATTTTGTCTTGTTGGGATAAAAAGCAAAGCCATAGACCTCAAAGTTGACACAGGCTCTAAGTGCAATGTTATGTTTGCAGAAACATTTGCTAGCATGTGTAAAAGTGGAAGGTTTGACTTGGCAAGGTGTGCAAAATCTTGTTGCTTATGGAGGTATAAAAATTCAGACCAAAGGCTCAGTTATGCTTTCATGTTACTCTGCAGGAAGAAGCTACGACTTATTATTTTATAGAGTCAAGAAGCATGTCCAGTCATTATTAGGGCTCAGAGACACTTTAAAAATAGGACTACTTTCATTTAATAAGGAAGTTCACCATGTTAGCTTAAAAGACCACTACTCTAATTTTTCCCAACACATTTTTTTCTACCTATGTTGATCTTCTTGAAGGCAAACTAGCCAAACTTCCCATTGTGTACTCCATGAAGTTAGACCCAGAGGTCAGTCCAGTTATCAGGCCAGCACAAAAAGTTCCAATAGCAATGCAGGACAAAGTCAAAGACAAGTTAGATAAAATGGTGTGACAAGGTATAATTTGTCCAGCTGAAACTCCAACTGAATGGGTATCTTCTATGGTAGTAGCTCATGAGAAAACTCAGATGGCATCAGAATATGTATTCATCCACAAGATTTCAACCAAGCGCTGAAAAGACCTCATCGTCCAATGTGCACAGTCAAAGAAGTCGCTGCCTTGATGCCAAATGCCACTATTTTTTATGTCTTAGATGCAAAGAGTTAATTTTGGCAAATTCATCTTGACAAGAATTCCTCAATGCTTACCACTTTTAGTACTCCGTTTGGCAGGTACAGATTTTTGAGAATGCCATTTGGGATAAATTCTGCAAGTGAAGTCTTTCAACGTGTAATGGAGCACATTTTTTCTGGGTATCCTTGTGCTATCATAGTAGGCAACATACTAGTAGAAGGTCACGATGAAGCAGAGCATGACAGAAACCTCAGACATGTTCTAAAAAGTGCGCATCAAGTGAATCATAAGCTCAATCCACAGAAATGCAAATTCAGATTACAAGAAGCTCCTTATGTTGGTCATTTATTTACAAGTACAGGCCTATGACCAGACCCTTCAAAGCAAACAGCCATTCTCGAGATGCCAGCTCCAGACAATGTTCAAGCCTTGCAACATTTTCTTGGCATGGTCAACTACTTAGGCAAGTTCATTCTAGACTTGAGCCAACAATCAGCACTGCTTAGACAGCTAACACGTAAAGGTGTATCCTGGTCTTGGTTAGAGCAACACCAAAGAGCATTTGATGTCCTGCAAAGAGAATTACTAGCCCTCCAACAACCAGCTACTATGATGTTCACAAACCAGTTACACTTTCCTGTGATGCTTCAAAACTTGGTCTAGGTGTAGTCATTCTATAAGAGGATCAACCAGTCACCTGTGCATTGAGAACTCTTACCCAAACTGAACAACAGTATGCCCAGATTGAGAAAGAGCTTTTGGCAATTGTGCTTGCATGTTCAAACTTCCATGATTACATTTATGGTAGACATATCCATATCGGAACAGATTGCCAGCCTTTAGTCACTATCTTGAGAAAGCCAGTGCATTCAGCTCCAGCCTGACTACAACATATGATGATGAGATTACGAAAGCACAATTTCAATCTTGTCTACATAAAAGGCAAACTTCTTTATCTTGTTGATACATTGTTCAGATTATCCAGAAATACCACAGAACAGAATGAAAATCTAGGTTTTCATTCGACTGATGATTCTGAAGTCAAGGAAGTGCAACATTTTTCTTTCATGTCTTGATGAGCTGAGAGATCACACAGCCAGGGATCCAATTTTACAAAGGCTCAACCACTTTATCAATCAAAAAGTAAAATCACGAGTGAACCACCATGCAAAGCAAGAATCTCATAAAGTCTTGAACCCTCGATAAAAAGAAATTCTTGATTTAAAAGACTGATGCCAAGGAAGTGCAACATTTTTCTTCCACGTCTTGATGAGCTGAGAGATCACATAGCCACGGACCCAATTTTACAAAGGCTCAACCACTTTATCAATCAAAAAGTAAAATCACGAGTGAACCACCATGCAAAGCAAGAATCTCATAAAGTCTTGAACCCTCAATAAAAAGAAATTCTTGATTTAAAAGACAAAATCTTTGTAAATAAGTCATCAAATTTCCTCACACTTCTTGAGCACCTCAGCTGCAGAACAACCCAACAGAGTTTTCTTTTCTTCTTCAGGAACATGTTAAGAATGGCGCCAAGCCAAGCCAAGCTTCTCATTGCAGAATCAGAAGCAGCAGCTATAGAAACAAAATCAGCAGCATCATAAGCACATTTTAAAACATGCTTAGTAACATGGGAAGCAGATAATAGTGATGATTTCAATTATTTTTTTTACCCCAGAAGAAGGAATGCTGACATTAACATTTCTATGTTTTCAAATGATAATCTTTTTAACATATGTGTTTAACAGTTTAAAATCCTGATATTTAAACTAACAAAAACATACTTTCTTCGGCAATTTAAAGCTTTCCCATCCTTGTCAGAAGTAATGGAGTTAGGAGCAGTAATCTGTTTAGCAGAAGTTATAGACAGAGAAATTACTGCTGGTCTGCCTGAAGGTTGGAAAACAAATACTTATGAGTCTGAGGTACCCTGTATAAGCTGCCAGACATCCTGGGAACAGCAGCTTGTCTACTGGGCAAACAAGAAGCAGTGAAAAAAAAAACATTTCCTAAAGCAGGCAGAATAGGAGGAACAACAGCAGGTTTTGGCATATCCAACTGTAACAAATCAAAATACATTTTCTGTCCCACAGGAATTTCTACTCCAACTGGAAAAAAAATCTCCTTAATCTTAGATTAGGTCACAGAAAAAAATAAGTCTTAGAAAGTGAATATGAAAGCAAACTTTCCTCAGAATCAGAAAGTTCATCTTGAGAAGAAATTCCAGATGTACAACTATCCCAATCTTAATACCTGCTCTTTTGTCTGGAAATCAAAGTCCAAAAGATATGAAACTCTTTTTTTTTCTTGTCAGAAAAAGTACAGGGCAAAGAGAAATCACTAATGAGCTCCTTGGCAAATCCTGGTAATTCTTTCCCATCCACAGAGATAGAAACAGGAGACTGGAAGTTTTTCCTCAGTATGCACACTTATCCTGGGAAACTCTGGAAAATGACTGACCATTTATAGGTACACTTGTTCCAGATTCAGATTCCCAATCCCAGCTGAGTGAAGAACCTTCACTTACCCCTTCCCCTGAAACCAGTAAGACTGGTTCACCCTTGCCTACCAGGGGGCATCCCTACAACCACAGAGAATGTGGCTATCCCCCAATCTTTGGTGGCTATAGGCAAAAAACCAAGAGAACCAGGGGAAAAGGAAGTCTGAAGAATAAGTGCCCACAGTAGATTCACCCACTAATGGCTGAGGCAAAATAGAAGCTGGTCTGACACCCAAAGACTCCCTAATGACTTTCTTCTTCTTGTGGTCAGGGGAATATAAAACCAGAGATGCCAGTGGTTGCTCTATAGGTATGTCAAGTATGAGACCCCAAGAGCACATAACAGAACTTGAAAGAGTCAATAAAAGGTAACATAGAGAACAAGAAGTACTGGAGTAACTAAACCACTAAGAGTCCTCCCACAAGCATGGCATCCTGTCCTAAGTATGCAATACCTGAAGAAAAATTCTGTCAAAAATGGATTTTTTTACCCAAAAAGTGCACATATGCAGTTACAAATAAACTCCTTTAGAAATGCAATGACAGTCCTAAAAAAACAATTTGTTTCCTAGCAAAACACAATATTTCAGTCAGAAAAAAGTACAGTTGCATAATTCCTACTTTCTTTTACCAGTAAATATTCATAGACAACACTGCCTTACTGGCATATGAGTAGGAGTATCCTGCTACCCTACCCCAGGTAGTCTACCAAAGCTCAGAGCTCCTTCTCCTGCCTATCTGTGGATATGATGGGCCAATCACCTGAGAGTACAGGGACTGCCTTTCAGAGCCAAAGAGAAGACCCTTTCAGCTTTCTACAGTTCAGAAGGAAGAGAACACCTACTGTTCCAAACCAAACACACACACACACACACACACACACACACACACACACACACACACACACACACACACACACACACACACAAACACAAAACAAAAAAGGATACTGAGCATAAATGAATGGCACCTCTAACACCAAACTATGTGCATCCAAAAGGGGGATGGTGGAGGAGTACTGCCAGTAAGGCAGTGTATTCTCAAAACATCTGCTGTTATAGGTAAGTAGGACTTATGCAACTGTACTATGTTCAACAAACACACCACCATACCGGCATATGCGTAGATTCTCAAAACCTACCCATCCTGGGAGAAGGAGGAAGGCTAATGGTCCAGGAGCCCTTGGAGAATGGTCCTCGCAAAGCCTGTTCTGGATTTAGAAAAGACCTTCAGCTTGAAGTGCTTCATAAAGGTATGGAGAGAGGACCAAGTTAATGCTGCTAGAATATTTCTAGAGTCCACATTTTTCCGACAAGCTGCTGAAAAGGAAAAGGCCCTGGTGGACTGCACCTTTACCTTGCCTGGATTTGGCTTGTCATGGTGGGTATAACAAAAAAAATACTAGAGGATAACTAATGTGCAGTGGTTTGCTTAGAGACAAGTTGATCCTTATTTGTCCCTGTGAAGGAAATAAAAAGCCTTTCAGCCTTCCTGAAGGTTTTCGTCTGTCAAGGTAGGGCCTTAGCTGTCGATGCACATCTAAGGTATGAAGTATCCTCTCTCCTTTATTCTTATGTTCTGGGAAGAACACAGGGAGGTTAATAGACTGATTAAGGGTGAATTCTGAAACCACTTTCAGCATGAAAGAGGGATTAGTTCATAACACAACATGTCTCTGTGGAAAATCTGGTAAGGTTGTCACACCAAGAGAACTTGAACTTCAGAAACTTGCCTTGCAGATGTGGCTTGAAAGGTGGTAAACTAAAGTCTTTCAGATCATAGCTGAGATCCTGTGAAGGATGAATTTGCTTGTGAAGAGGTCTCATATGCAATATTCCTTTCATGAACTGTTTTACCAAAAGAGAAGAAGAAATAGGGGATCCACTGGCAGACAAGCAAAGATGGCCACTAACTGCACCTAAACTGATGCATATGATAAGCCATCCTGAAGTAGCGCACATAAATATTTCAAGACCAGAAGGATGTTAATCTCAAGGGAACCTCTGTTTCCATTTATGCACCAGGAAACCCATCCATTTATAAACATAACATTTTCTAGTAGCAGGTTTTCTGGCCTCCTTAAAACCTGTTGCACATCCTCATGAAACACATGCCTATATGGAGTCAAGATTATAACATTCAGGCTGTTAGTTGTAGATGCTCCAAACTGAGATGCAGCAGTCACCCCTGAGACTGTGTGAGCAAATCCAGAATGTGAGGAAGTCTGTGGTAATTGCAAGTTTCTAATACCATTAGAAGGGAGAACCAAGACTGCTTGGACCAGCAGGGGGTCACTACAATGATCTTTGGCATTTCTTTCTGAACCTTCAGAAGTACCTTGTGAATCAATGTAAAAGGTAGAAACACATACAGGAATATTCCTTATCAAGGGAATGAGAATGCATCTGTCCTCCATGCATGGCTTGTGAATCAGTGTAAAGGGTGGAAACACAAAGAGGAACATTTGTCTTCAAGGGAACAAGAATGTGTCTGTCCTCCAAGCATGGCTGCAAAGAAGTAGGCAACATATTTTCTCCACCTGCCTGTTTTGAAAGAAGGTGATCAGATCTATTTGGGGTGTTTCCCACATCTTGACTAGATCCTCAAACACCACTACCTTGAGCTGTCTCCTGCAGGTATACCAAGAATCTGCAGGTACACCCAGGATCTGCTTAGTCTATCTGCCATGGCATGTTGGTCTGACAAGTTGTATGATGTCTGACGTATTTAAAGCCAGCTCACAAGCCATCCCTGCTAACTGGTACAGAGGGTATTTTATTTATTTTACATTTGTTTACTGGGAAAGTCTGACTGAACACAGGTCCTTTTTCAGTGGAGGCCCAGGGAGAAAAACTCCAGTAATAAAAATTTACAACTATGAAAATACAAATGCATATACAAAGAACAGAAATACATAAGCAAGTAAGAAAGAAGCAGTAAAAGGCAGTACATTTAATCAACAAATATGGGATAAACAGTGACTAAAGTTAGAGATTTATACAGAAATTCACAAAAGTTTGTTACATGGATTACTTTGCTAGTAAAACTGAGATATAAAAAGAACAAGCTCTATAGTCAGAAGCATTCACATGAGCATTCAAAAAAGAGTGCATCAACCACAGTGAAAAATACAGTTTAGAGATGCAAAAAGGCAGTTTACCTATAGGTGTTGTTTGCTTCAATGAGAGTTTTGTTTTACATTATTTCAAGGGATGTTAAGCTAGTAGAGGGAGTAAACAGGGTCTGTCCAGGAATGTTACAATGACATAATAAAGTGTCGTTGAAGTATTATTTAAGGAGCTTTTTAAATTGTAAAACAGAGTTATTTGTGGTTACAAGGGTTGGAAGTTTATTCCATATTTTGAGAATGTAGGTAGAGAAGAGAGAATTCCTTGCATGGTTGCTGGCTTTAGTAGCATCTAAAGGGTGCAGCTTACTAGAGCGGAGACAATGAGAGCTTTTGTATGGGTGTATAATATTTTGGAGAGAGCGTTATATCAGGTTGGTGAAGAATTGTGTGTGCAAGGGTAAGTTGCTTAAATCATAGAAGGTGAGGAAGTTCAAGACAATTTAGTTGTTTAAGAGATGTATAGTGATGCGACCTATAGGAGGCACCTGTTGCAAAATTTGCTAATTTATTATAGCAAGTTTCTAGTTTGATTAAGTCTGTTTTGCAGAGGTTGGTTAATATTGGGGAGGCATAGAGGAGGGTTGCTAGGAGGTGTGTATAGGCAATAGTAGCTTTTGTAGGTTTTGTTAGAAATTGTTTGTTTCAGTATAGGAGACCAAGTTTCTTGCAGACCTTCTTGATGGTTTGGGCTATGTGTATATCAAATTTTAGGTTACTGTCAATTTCTACTCCAAGCAGTTTAGTGTATGGTACTGTGTTAATCGCAGTTTTATTTTTGGACAATATAGTAAATGAGTGTGAAGCTGAGTGATGTCTAGTTGGGCTAAAGAGAAGGAGTTTAGTTTTATTGGGATTTAGAATGAGTTTGTAGTTAGTAAGTCATGTTTCAACAAATAGAATGGAATCTTGGGTTAAGGTGTGGAGGTCTTGTAGTGTGGGGGCTGCATACATTAGGGTAGAGTCATCTGCGTATTGAACTACAGAGACATGAGGTGTGGAGGTGCTGAGTTGGTTGATAAACATAGAGAAAATTAAAGAACCAAGGATGGAGCCTTGTGGAACCCAAAAGAAATGGGAGCAGAGGAGAGAGTTGATTTTCCACCGAACAGCTTGTAGTCGTCCGGTTAGGTAGTTTTGGAACCATGTAATACTAGAGTTACTAAGGTTTAAAGTGGAGAGAATGTTAATAAGTTTATTATGATCTACCATATCAAAGGCTTGTCCTTGTGTATGTCCTTGTGTCCCCTTGTTTGTTGAGGTACCACATCACTGTGGTGTTGTTTCTGACCAATAAAAGGGTCCCTGGAGAGCATAAGTGGTTTAGAACCTTTAAGGTCTAAAATCACTCCTAAAATTTATTTGATGCTTATGTGCTTTGTAGCATCCAAAGGACTCCGTTCACTTTGCACTAGAACTTCCTGGACATTCTTCCCCAAGTAATATCCGACTAGTTCCTCTGGACTGATATAACTGCAGTCTGGAGGGAGAGGGATAGGTCTGGATAGACAGACATATTATCCCTCTAACAAAGTATCTCTAATTTCACAAAATCCAGAACTGGTACCTGGAACTCTAAGGGATACAAGTGCTGGGTCCAACATTTAATAAATACCACTGAATCTTTCTCATGAGGAGTCTGGATGGTGACGGCATGAGGATCATTGATGCCATGAGGCCTATAATTTTGAGAAACTCTGTTGTAGAGCGCAATGTCTTAAAAAGAGAAATCACTGAATGTTCTGAACAAACAGGACTTTATCTTCTTGTAGAAAGGCCATATTTTTTCTGTGTCCATCATACACCCCAGCAAGACAATTCTTTGTGAGGGTATGCAATGGGATTCTGTAGGTTCAACTTGAAGCAGTTGATGAAGCTAGAAGTGATTGAGATGAAGTGCTTGAGACAGGTGGCAGCATGCACACTGTAGTACAGATGAACAAATGATGACATAAGTGCATAAGCCAAAGTAGCTCTAATTGCAGAAAAGATCAAAGAGAACAGATTACACTGGTTTGGGTACATGTGCAGAAAAGCAGAAGACAATCTGGTGAGGAAGATTTGCAGAAGACAGGAAGAAGGCAGGAGGAAATGAGGGCATCCAGCAAAGAGGGGGATGGATTGTATGACAGAAGACCTGTGACAGTCAGGCATGAGTGTCAAGGAAGACAGGAGTGGCACTAAATATAGAAAGAGATGGTGACAGTTGATACAACACCCTGACCCATGTAGAAAATGGGAAAAAGGGGCTGATGGTGATGATATATATATATATATATATATATATATATATATATATATATATATATATATGTTTACCATCAGAAGGTCGAACCTGACCCCATTGAATGATGGGATCAGTGACCCCTTTCAGCAAAACCGACAATGTCGAATTCCCACATGTCGACATATGACTCGCCCTAAACCTTGGAACGGGCCTTAACATGGGTCGAGATAGGGGCGAGATTCATACTTCAACAGTGTTGGGTTCAACATTGTCGCAGTTCGGCCTCCTGACTTCGACTGAAGTGGGTTTGACCGAACTTACTCCGACCTTCTGATTGCCACCCATATATATGTATGTATGTGTATATATATACATATATATGTATATATATATATATATATATATATATATATATATATATATATATGTATATATAAAAACAATAAAGCTGTAGGGAAGTTACCAGAGAAATCTTAACTGAGTCTAGCAGCTTTAATCCTCCAATGCAGGCTGCTGAGGAGATACAACCATGCAAGTCCTACAGCTGGCAGTAAAAGACTTGATAACTGACTTTCTGTGATAGGGTTAGGCTTCCCAGATGGGAGGGGGTTAGCAAATCAACAATCACAGAGAATCAGAGGAGGGCATTCTGTGCTTTGGAAAGCTGTCAGTGCAAGGTTGTTGCAGCACAGAACCCATGCCACTGAGGCAGTGTGAATGATGAACACTGTAGGCTGCATCTCAGAAACACAAGTCTAACAAACACAGTGGAAAGATATAAGTAATTTATCAAATAGACAGTGTAAAATGATTAATAAAAATAGTGAACTATATTACAAAATTCTGTCAGTCAACGTTATTTAGTCTTGCTTCTGAAAAAGGGAAGTAGGATGTGTGTCCTCTTTCTTTAAATTATTAAGGCCACCAGTATGTTGATCATGTAATGTGTTTTTGTGTGCTTGACAGCTTCAAAAATCAAGTTTGATTTGGGATGACTCAGAAAATTGTATGAAGTGGTAAATCAAGCTTGAAAATAAGGACATGCCTAACAAAATATGTATGTCATGTGTAGGGGTAAATCAGGCCTGAAAATATATATGTCCTTCCAAAATAGTGACAGTTGAGAGGCCTGTACCTCAACTTTATGGCTATTTAAATTTAGGAAAATGTTCACATATTTCTAAATCATGATCTGGACCTAACTGAAAAAAAATCCTCTGGTGTGGTTTGCCTTGTTTAAGCACACTTATTAATGGATTCTGATGCTACAACTTGGTCTTTCATTGGTAATGTTGAACTCTATCATTTATTAGAATATATATTGTTAGAAAAATACATTTTTCATTGCAAGCCACAGTGGATATAAGGCTTTTTCTTGGCATGACTGAGGGAGCAATACTCAAGAGATGGTGAGACGAATTGAAGAAAGAGAACATGATATAACCAGAAGCCTCAAGGAAATGATGTCAATATCTGTCATGAGACCTGTGCAGGTCCTTGAGGAAAGTACAAAGAAGGTGAGTAAATCCAAATTTATTTTATTAACAGCAACCTTTCCAAAAAATAATATTAATATTCTCTACTACTAAGAGAGATAGCTCAACTGACAACCACTACACAGCAAAAAATATAACATGGTTCACAGATAGAACACTTTTTAATGCAGAACAGATTATATATTTCAACCAGTTACAGAGTTAGAGGACAAAAATGTCTTTGGATCAAATCTTAACCAAGGCTCCTCACCAATCACAACCAATAATGAGGCTACTGAGTAGCAAACTATATACTTATCCCAGATCATGCCAAGCTGAAATTAAATCTCTCTTATTAGTTAGAATAATAGACATTTTAGAAAAGCTACTTGCCAAAACATTTAGTAGTGAAACTAACTTATGTCCCCACCTTCCTGGAAAAAAAAAAGCAGCTCATTTTATACAAGTTCAAGACGTCCCATAACCTCATATTTCTGGCACAAATTTAAACTACATCACTTAGCAAAAATATTCCAGAAACTAGTATACCATCAAATATTGGATAACATTAGCATATATGGACTACTCAGCAACTCACAATAATGATCTCAACAAAAGTACAGTGCTTTAAAAGAGCTTTTTATAGAGGCAAAAGCAACATGATTCTGGCATTGTAACAACCATCATATCTTTTGATCTCAAAATTCCTCTGACCTAGTCAATAACACCATAAAATCTGCCAACCTGTCTCGTACTATGGAATGTAGGGATAGAGCCCTAACTGTGACTAAAGCAAATGGGGTTACCCCCTCCCAACCCCAGCTCCTTGACAGGTATGCGTGGTTAAAGTCAGGGTGAAAAAAAATAAGAAAAATGTTAAACCAACCCAAGAGCTGTCTCAGTAATGACCCCTCACAGTCTGCTCTTGCCTGGTGAAGGAAACAAATTGGATGATAGACAAAGAGAGAGAGAGTCTGATAGCTGTCAGGCACTGGGGTCAAAAACTGGAAAAATATTGCCAACGTGGGCTTTAAGGAGTTCCCCTTCAATGTTTTAGCAATCATCTTACACTTATATCAGTAACAATCAAAGCAAAACAAAATTTATCCCAACACTGTACAGCACCCACTGACGGTTCTCAAGCAACTTCTCAGCTCCAGTACTCATTATCCTGTTAATTCTTCACCAATATAATATTTACAAAACATTATATTCAGATGGCTTATGCATCTACATGTGGGAAAATCACTTTGATAGATTAAAAATGACAAAATAATGATTTTGGAAAAGAACATACCTGGATAAGAAACAATGATCTTATGACTGAATATCAATAAATAAATTAATACAAAAAGTTACATACTTACTATAAAGATAGATCCATGTTGTCTCGTTTTCATTCAGTTCAACCTTTGGTTTGGACCTCAGCACCAAAGCTGTGGACCCACATTTCTGACTCCTCACCTACCTATAATACCCTCCTCTCCACTAAAGTACCTTGGATCGAATTTGCTGACTTATAGCTAAAACATTGATTATCTCCTATAACTGAAAAAACCTCTAGGTACCACAGTTGGGGGACATGTTAATACCACAGTAAGATACACATAGAAAGTTTTTAATAGAGAAGGTCTTAGGTGAGTTTTTTCTGGTCACCATAAGCTGTCAGAGACAATACTGGAAGGGGGAAGCAGGGAGGGATGTTTAACAAGTTGAAAAATTAGATAATAGATCTATTGTTATAGTAAGTACATTAGTTTTATATCCAGTGTTGTCTGTTTCTGTCTGCTTCAACCTTTAGGACATACTACCTAGCTGTAGAAACACTTGGGCAACATCAAGGAAGGACATTCCTGAGAAGAGTTGAATTGAACCAAAGGAGGAATGTGATCTGGATTGCAAGTCCAATTTGTAATGAGATACAAAGGTGTGCAACGAGGACCAGATTGCTGCTGTACAAATGTCATCAATGGGAGCTCTCTTCATGAATGCTGGAGAAGTAGCTATTGCTGTTGTGGAATAGGCTTTTAGTTTTGAATGTGGGGGGTAAACACCGATCATTATAAACAAAAGAAATGTAGTCCAACAGTCATTTGGAAATTGTGACTTTTGATATGCTTTTTTCCCCACTTTTGCTTTAGAGAAGGATATGAATAGTTAATCTGACTTTCTGATATCCTTGGTTTGGTGTAAATAAAACCCAAGTTGTCTGTGAATATTTAGCATGTGAAATATATATTCTTCTTTGTCTGAGAACCAGGGAAAAAAGACTGGAAAATCAACTAACTGATTCAAATTTATTTTGGATGTCACCTTTGATAAAAAGGAAGAATTAATTCTCAAGACCACTCTGTCTTTATGAAAAATGAGATATGGTGGTTTGCAAGATAATGCTTGTAATTGAGAGATCCATCTAGCAGATGTAATTACAAGACAAATGGTTTTCCATAAGTGATACTTGAAGCCCACTAAAGTTGCTAGTTCAAAGGGCTTTTTGATAAAGTCTTGAAGCATGATAGTAATGTCCCATGGAAGAAATGGATACTTGATTAGGGATCTGAGTAAGAAAGTACCCTTGAGGAAGGCTTTTGAGATTTTAAGAGGAGCTATACAGGTGTCATTATGCCTTGTGTGAAGATCTAATATGGTGACCATCTGCACCGTGATAGTGGAGAAACTGGACCCTTTCTGTAAAAGCTCTGACAGAAAATCTAAAATCGACAGAAAAGGAGCAGAAGGGGGATCTAATCCTTTTGAGGAAGCCAAATAGAATTTTTTCACATTTGCTTTGATATATCTTTTTGGAGGACTGTTTTTGAGAGACAGAAATAATGTGGACCACTGAAGAAGATAGCCTGGCATCTCTGTTTTTTGTTAGAATTGGAACCATGCAGTAAAATTAAGTGTAGTTCATAGGTTTGTAGGTGTTTACTAGGCTAATGACCACAAGGGCTTTTTTAAGCCTAGCCATGTATCCCAAATCTCTGACAAGTTCTGATAAACTTGATAAGTGTAAGTAAGGGCCTGGAAGATGAACCATTTACAGGATGCCTGTGTCCATTAGAGACATAGGTGCCAAACCAGGGATGTATTTCTGATTCACCATTCACCATTCAACTGTCCAAGTTGCACTTGAATTGGGTTAGGGAGGAACTCTGCTTCACATGGATGGGGAGCCTGTTCCATAGATGGGGTAGTCTCTGGGATACATACCTGTCTCTCCAGCAGGTCCTATTTATATCACAGGCAAGTTTTAAGTCTTTAGAATGAGTAATTCTGGTGCTGTTTGTTTTATGGATATGCAGGAGGTCCATCAGAGTGGGGTCTGACAATCCCTATACGTCAGGCATAGATCTCCTCTCAAAATCCTGGAGAATACAGAATACAGGGATAGAGCCTTGAGGGGGTCTGCATAGGACATTTTACTTATGCCCTGTATTAATTTAGTGAGGAATCTCTGTGGACATTCCAATTGCTGGATATGCCTGGTTAGGTACATATCAAAGGGGTCACTGTACTCAATGGTAGGTCTGATGAATTTCGAATACAGTGGAGCAATGACTTTCTTGGACTTAGATGCGATACCTTTGTTTATAAGTTGCACAACACAGAATTATTTCCTCACTACTGTAGACATGTGATGGTCAAAGGCTAGATTACTATCTATGCATGTTCCTAAGTCCCTGACTACTGGGTCATCTCTAAGGGTGTGTTGTCAATATGATAGTTACCAGGGATGGATGACTTCCCAAAGGGTACTATTATGCATTTCATGGTATTTAGTTTTAGTCCATGGCTCTGACACCAGCTGTTTGTCTGTGTCAGCCCCTCCTGGAGTACATTTGTGTCACTGTGGGATTCAATGACAGCTCCTAATTTGCAATCATCTGCAAATTTAGTCAGCCAGGGATCAGTAACATTGGCCTTGACTTCTGAGAAGTCAATGTCAAAAAGGAGAGGTCCAAGGACTGATCCCTGAGGGACTCTACTTATGACTGGCCTCTTTGCAGAAGTGGACTCCCCAGTTCTAACTTCCTGGGTCTTGTCTGTGAACCAGTTGGATATCCACCAGTTGACATATGGATTTGTACTTAAACTCTTGAGTTTATCAACAATACCCGAGTGAAATCTTGTGTCAAATGCCTTGGCCAGGTCAAGGTAGGCAGTGTGAACCATTTTTCACTCATCCATTGCTTTGGTTGCCTTCTCAAAGAAGTCCACCAGGCTGAGTAGGTATGATTTGCCCTTGACGAAACCAGACTGTGTTGGGTCAATTGTATGGAGGTTTGCTATATCTCTATTGATGATCTCCATGATAATTCCTTCCATGGCTTCACATATAAGACTAGTGAGACTTATGAGTCTCTAGTTTCCTGGGTCTGTACATGGCCCACCTTTGTGCATAGGGATAACTGTTGCCATTCTCTACTCATGAGGCACATAGTCTATATGGAGGCTACAGTTAAATAGTAATTCCAGAGGTCCTGATAGGTCATGTTTCATGCTATTTAGAAGTCATCCTGGGATATTGTCTGGGCCCACTGATGCAGTGTTCTTGGTCTTAGAGACAGCATTAAGGACCTGTTCCCTAGTGATAGTAGGGGGAGTTATATTTGATGGTATTTCCTCAGGGAAGGTTGAGAGGGGTAAAGCTGGAGCTGAATTTATCAGCCAGGAGGTTTACTATACCTTCTGGCTCAGTATAAGGGGCTTCATTTTCAATGAGCTCTGCACACAATGGTATACTGCCTTTGAGGTTATGGACATAGCTAAAAATGCTTTGTGGTTGTCTTCGGCCTGGGAGGACAAACATACCTCATATTTGGCTTTAGTAGATTTTATTTGTCCTCTGAATTGTTTTTAGTTTGATGAAAGTGCTTTTATCCTGCTGGGCGCTGCACCTCCTAATTTTTGGCATAATTTTCTTCCTTCTGTTATATAGCCTATTGATTCTGAGATTCCACCAGGGTGGCTTGTTTTTTGAGTTAGTTCTGTACTTGCTCCTGGTGGATAGAGCTGTCTCTATGCAACTATTAACATGCTTGTACAGGGTCTCTGTGAACAGTTCTGCATAGGGCAGCAGTGTTCTCAGGGTTTATGGAGGCTTGAAATTTTGCCAGGTTATCACTTAATAGCAGGATGTTAGCCCTAGACTAGTTCCTGAATATTCCAGGTTTAGCTGGGGTCCACTAAATCCAGACAGGTGACTTAGGGGATCTGGATTGTAATCCAGTACCCAAGGAGGGTGTATCAAATGAGGCCAAAGGAAAATAAACCAAACCCACTGGGGCCAAAATGGAGCAAACAGGATCACTCTCGTCTTGCACCTTCTGGCTTTCTGAATGAATTTTGTCAAAAGTGGCATCGGGGGGGGGGGGTACAGACAAGACCTGGGAGCCAGTTGTTAACTGCAACATCCCTCGGTGACTGTCCTTGTGGAGGGAGTAAGGCAAAGTAACTGCTGCACTTATTCAGGTATGAGGCAGAGGTCACAGGAAGGTTGGCCCCATCAGCTGAAAATTTTTGTTGCCACTATCTAGTTGAGAGACCACTGATGAGGCAGAAGAATCGACCTGCTCAACTTGTCCACTAGCATATTTGACATCCCTGGTATGTGTGTTACTATCAGGAAATGATAGGATGACATTGCCCACTGACACACTCTCATGGTCTCCAGCAACGTGGGTATGATCATGTTCCCCCTAGTTTGTTCATGTACCAGACGATTGCCATCTTATCTGTCTGGATGAGGATCACACCCTTGGGAAGGAAGTCCTGAAATTTCTGCAGTGCTAGGAAGACCACTCTCATTTCCAAGATATTGATGTGAATTCTGGCCTCTATGCGTGACCACACCTTGAACCATCTCTACTTTGAAATGACCCCACCTCACCCCAAAAGGGAAGCTTCTATGGTTACTTTGTGGTTTGGTGGACAAAAAGGTTTTCCCTCAATTACTGATGGACAGGTTATCCATCATTGAATATGATCTCTTCAAACTTGTGCGAGGTGAATCTTGGCATGAAGGAGGTGAAGACTTTGTAACGATTCAACTGAAAAGCCATTATAATACTCTCATATGGCATCTCACCAGAGGATGTAATGGTACAGATCATCAAACCTAACAGATGAAGAATCATCCTTGCTTGAGGAAGAGGCTGTTGAATAACCTGAGAAGCCGCTAGGCACAGGTATAGTACTCTGGTGTCTGGAAGTTTGGCAATGTGAAGGACAATGTTGATTTGACATCTGATAAACATGACTTATTTAGTGGGAGACAGCTGGATTTTTGATTGATTGACTGTGACCCTCATTAGCTGTATGAGGTAGAGCAATATGCTCTGGTGTTGTACCAAGAGATCCCTGAAAATATCAGTAAGGAGCCAATTGTCCAGGTACAAGAACACCTGAATCCCTTGCAGTCAGAGATGACCTGCTACTACTGCCATAACTTTTGTGAACTTCTGGGGGGTGCTGTGGTGAGACCGAAGGGTAGTGCTCTAAATTGAAAATGATTGGCTACCAGCCAGAAATGGAGAAACCTCCAGAATGATCTCTATATTTTTATGTGATAGTAGGCATCCTGGAGATCTATAGAGCACATCCAATTGTCCTTCCTCAACAGAGGCAATACAGACTGCACTATGACCATCCTCAACTTTGTCTGTCTTATGAATTGACTGAGATGGCCAAGGTCCAAAACTGGCCTGAAGTCCCCTGTCTTTTTCAAAAGTAAAAAGAACCTGCAATGGATTCTGAATTATAGGTGACCTCTTGGATTACTCTTTTTTTCTAGCAACTTTGAAACCTCTGTTGTTGCAGATTCCAACTGGCTCCTTGGAACATTGAAAATCTTTAGTTTTCTCTTTGGAGGATAAGAAAAGGGATTGGTATAGCCTCTGGTGATTATCCTTAACACCCAGGAATCTGATGTACTATCTTGCCAAGTTTACAGGTGTAAGAATACGCACCCCCAAATACCTCCAAAGTGCAGCAGTTGGGAAACCCTTCAACAACACTGGTAGGGTTTCTGAGTAAAAGAACCAAGAAACCCCTGGTTATGCAGTCTGCCTCTGTTGCCCCCACCTCTGGCACAGGAGGGCATGTCTCCAGGAGTGTCCTTGTGATAACCCTGTGATTTTCTGATCTACATCTTCTTGCTGTCACTTTGGTTCCTAGAAAAGAGAAGCAGATTCAAATGGCAGATAGGGTTTTATTGTTCGGTTCACTATTATTAAACATCTCTTTAACTTTTGCTCCAAAAAGTGTGGAGCAGTCGAATGGGGTATTAATGAAGGATGCCTTAAAGCTTTCCATGAAACTGCAGAGATGCATCCAGGCATGGTAATGCCATTGCCTGCTCCTCTGGTTGTACCACTGGCTGCACTGAAGAGCTGGTGCATGGCCATGTTAGAAGTGGATTGCAGGGTAGACAATTGGGAGGCCATTATTTTTTTGAACATCTGCTGATAAGTTACCTGTGAGGAGCATGGTAAGTTCCTTGGCCAGGTCCCTCTGAAACCATGTAATATGTGCAAGGTAGTTCCACACACAAAGTGCAAAGGTTATTAAAGCATATAACTGTTTCTCTAATTTGTCCAGCACCTTTGACTCCAGGGTAGGGAGATGAACAGAGGAACTGTCCCCAGACAGTTCCCTTTTTGTGGCTGCTGCTACTACCATGGCATCCACTGGTGGCCCTTTACTCCAGTGTTTCCTGTCTTTTGGAGCTACTAAAATCCTATCTGGCTTTTTTAAGGATAGGTTCCACTACATCAGGTCCTTCCATGTCCACAGTGTCATGAAGTCCATAAGGGCATCAGTGGGTGGTACAAACAGGAAGCAGCTGAGCCAGTGCCAAAAGCCTCGAGGAACACAGATTCATCTGATGAAGGTGTTTCAGTGGGCCAACTCTCTCACTGTTTCACCAATTTTAGACTGTCACTAAAGATGACATCTTCAAGAGGGGATCTAGGGGAACCTTTGCCTTCATCCAAATCTGTGTTTTCTGTGACAGATTTTGGGAAAAAGTCTAAGTTCTTCCATTTGCAAGTCTGTTTTCTAGGTCCTTGTCTCAGGGGAATCTCAAGAAATAGGTCTGAGTCAGAAGGGAACTTGAGTGATGACTATCCTCTAGGCCTAAAGGTACTGATTGTCCACAATGATCTGAATGAGAGGAGTAAGTCACAGGCTCCACTGGGAGTTGGGACAGATCCAGATTCAAGGGCAGCAGCTGATGCCTTGGTCCAGCCAAGATCTGTTCAAAAGCCTTGAAGACAGAAGATGTGACTGGAGCCAAGAGAACATTCCTCCTATCTGAGGATGCAGGAACTATCCCAGACCTAATCTGGGTGGGCTCTGAGGATGACCTTGGACCACAGCTTTCAAGAGTGGGGTCTTTGGAGTTGACTCCACCACCAGGACCCCAGCACCAGTGTTTCAGCTATAAGACTTATCCTGATCTGAAAGAATCAGAGTCAAGACAGTAAGGGATGTTGTCAAAATTCCTGAAGCTGTAAGAATCTACTGAGGTGGACCAGAGTGGTACAAACACATGGAGACTGGATCCAAAGGCAGACTGATACCAAAGAAAAGGGGGGTAGTTGGACCCTTACCCAGAGTACCCTGTTGAGATGGTGCCAGGAGAACTCCCACCTGGATATGAGTCCTCAGGAATCTCCTCATCATTCAATCAACATCTATCAGCATAAGGCTTCTGGTGGACATGGCCCACCTCGATGAAGACGCCACAGATAGAGGTCTGGAGTACCCTCTCTCTTGTGATATGGGTGAATGGAGCCTAGGACAAACTGGTTCTGGGGAGAATCTAGGTTGATGTGAGGGAGATCAGATCTGAGCAGCTTGTGTATCTGATTTTCTTTGAGTCTTAAGTGCCAGACTGGAAGGATATGAAGGATCCAGAGACCTTTTGCTACACTTCTCAGGTCTTTTTTCTTCAGATCTCTCTCCCTCTCTCTCTAGGTTTTTCTTTAGACTTCTCCCTCTCTTTTTCACTAGTCTCCTGCCTTGAGGAAGCCAAAGATTAAGCAGGCCTAGAAGTACTAGACATAGGTTGTGAGAATGAAGACCCTGTCTGAGGGGAAAGCAAGCCTTTTAAGATGAGTTTTTCCCTCCAACCTTGAATGGCATTAGTCGCAAAGGAAGCATAGCCGTCATAATTTGCTCTAGATGGGCAGAACTTAAATAACAGCACATAAAGAGTGCAGGTCTTGAGGTGGAATTTTTTGTCCACAGGCCGCCATGCACTTCTTAAATCCTTGGGGTGTTTCTGACATCAGAGAAGAAATCAGCAACAACAATAAAGGACAACAACTAGAAAAACTTAAGGAATATTGAAAACTACTTGACTAAATATTTCTCTGAGTATATATATATATATATATACATATATATATATATATATATATATATATATATATATATATATATATATATCTAAACCACTTCTAGAGAAAACTACTTATGATTCTAACACTAAAACCCACCAATATCTAACAATTAATTATTAAAGTTATACCTACAACTAACACATTACACCTGTATATTTTTTTACACTAAAGCTATAAAATGCTAGGGAGGAAAAAAAATGTTGTAATAATGATGAAAAAAGACTTCCGCTTATCGTGAAGATATAAATCCCTTGGAACACATGTCTAAAAGTTCAGGTGGCAATTGAGATCTGAGGTACTGTAGTGGAGAGAAGGGAATTATGAGTAGGGGAAGAGTTGCAGACTCAAATTCAAAGCTTTAGAAGAAGGTGCCATGATCTGATCTGATTGGATCTGACAATCTAAAGGCTGAATTGGACGAAAATAGACATCAGATCTATGACTAAGCTCTTTGGTAAATTATTCAAAGGCACAATGTTATTAAAAAAGACAATTAAAAAATTATTCCATCAGGTATCTAGGAATCCTTTTGAAGCTTCTTTTAAATTTAACACACACAAACACACACACACACACACACACACACACACACACACACACACACACACACACACACACACACACACACACACACAAAGTAAATATTACAACTGAAAATGTAATAGAAAATTTCTCACAATCTTATACTTCAAACAAGCTAAAATTATTATTTCTCAATTTGTGTCCTACTAATAACAACTCTCTCTTCAACTAAAACTAACATATAAAAAACTAACATATTCATTTCCTTAGCAGATTATTAGCTGCATCAGTATCCCAACAGCAACTCTCAATAGTACAATAGCAGACAGATCTGCTGTACTCCTTGTTGCACTGATGTTTAAAACTTCTACATATAAAATACATTCCACCTTTTTCTCATTAATAAATCATTAAAAGAGAGAAGAACTTGGATGCTTATGTTAATGATCAATGTAAATTAGAAAAAAGGCAAGGCATGTGCTATCTAATTATTTTAGATTCATTATGGAAGATTCATATTATTATAGTGCTGTTATAAAAAAGCTATGGTTCACATATATAGTTTGATGATATAATGGTGTACATGTTGCTCAGAGTTCAGGTTGTGAATGTTTTTATACAGGTAGACCTTCTGGAATATTAAAGCATCCCTTGTACTCACTGTTCTAATAACCCTATATGTTTAATACATTTAGCTTTAATAACACAAAAGTTGTTCTTTAGATTATTGTGACTTATAACTCTCAGATCTTTCATTTTACTAGAAGTAACTAAATTATGTTTATTTAGTAATACGTCCATCTCAATCTTGCACCAATGACCAATGGTAAAACAAAACCAGAAAAATGTAATGATCTTGATAGTTCAAAATGGGAAACACTGGTATTTTTAAGCAGAGATGGATCATGGTCATATTTTGCCCTAGGCATGGTAATAGATTAGGGCCCCCCTACACACACAGCAGTCCACCCACAGCCATTCCAGTGTCTCATTCCTTGGCTGTTTCTCTCCAATTAATAAATTCAATAAACATTGTTGAAACCTGCTAGTGTGCATACTTATTTCTTTTTTACTTCTACAGTGATTACAGATATTTGGATTTAATTAAAAACTTTTATTTCAAATTTTAAAGCAGAAACACTGACAGACATTTACTAAACAAAACAATTCAGTCTCGCAATGAAAGCAGACAGCATTAATTGTAAACTTCTTTGTCCTTGAAGCTCACATTCATTAAAACGGCATTGAAAGCCACATATAAAGAAAATTCATCTGGCCAGTGGCAGATAAAGTTTATCTGTGGGTTGTTTTTAAACCATAGACCCCTTTGGACTCATTTTTAGGATCATGTAGACATTGATGAGTTCTTTGATACAACTTCTGACTGTATTAATTATAGTCCTTGAATAATACAGCACCAGTTGTCAGAGTGTGTTTTAGATCTGTAGTTTTGAACAATTGTTGTCAGCAATGATACAAAACATATGAACCAATAGTGACAAAACTGCCAATTTCAGAACATTTCAACCATAAAAGACCACTCAGTGTAAGTCAATATGTACAATATCTGCAGAAGTAAGAGTCATCTGAATGATTCCACAATAAAGAGATCTGTAACTAATGAAGAAGTTTCTGCTAGCAATATTTCAGTGTTTCATCTACAAATTCAGTGCTTGATACCCTTGAAGAATAAATTGCCTACGTTATATTAAAAAAATGATAAGCTGGTAATATTGCAATAGGGAATGGATGGCAAACTGAGAGAACAGGTTCATAGTTACTTGGAATATCATCCAAAGGAGGACACACTCAGGACTGCAGCACCACCACCCTCACATGCAGAGGGCATTCTTAAAGAACAAATGTCCTTAAAAGCAATAGTAGGTGTGTGCACTGACACATGTAGGGATGCACAGATGCAGATGGAAAAGGATATTTTTAAAGAAGGAAAAAAATGCCCTTAAAGAAGGCTTGAAATTTATTTTTTTTACTTTTTCAATTAAAAAGTAAATAGCCCACCCCCCCCCCCCAGCCATCAGGCCCCCTCTCACCCAGAAGGCCCTAGGTCACCTAGTGCTGGATCTGGCTCTGCTCTTGAGTGCAAAAATGAAAAACAAACAGCATAAATAATTCTACTAAAAGGACTATAACAGTTTCAGTTCATAAACAGAGGCAAACTAAACAGAGGCAAACTATTCAACAAATGCATTCCATTATGCACTCCACTTTGTTTTGCATGTTGTCTTTCACAGATCACATTCTGCAGCGAAGACAGTAGGACAGTGGGAACTTCTGGCAATTTGTTGCTGGTTTTTTTTTTTTTGTTAAACAGCATCATGTGATATAATAAAACAATACGCAGGCGTCTGTGTGTGTGTGTGTGTGTGTGTGTGTGTGTGTGTGTGTGTGTGTGTGTGTGTGTGTGTGTATGTGCACTCACATATGCACACATCAATTTAAATAAAATATTTGTTAACTGAATGGGTATCCTGATTAAAAATTCATTTTGCATAGGTTCATAAATAAGTACTAGGCTAGCTGCTGTAGTGTGCCATTTTAAGCCTAGCCAATTTCTGTTGGTAAGGCTCAAATCCTGTACATCTTGTTTCTGAGGTAACACCTTAGCCATTATATCAATCCACAACCCTTTTATTTATAACCTATTTTAGTATTTATAATGAATGAAGAAAATCTGGCCAGATAACAATGAGGATTCCTCTTCTATCTGCTGAAGAAGAGTCATGAGGAGCTTAGCAGCCATTTGAAGAAACAAAGGGACAAATGTGGCATCAGTTCCTTAGCACGGTATTTCATATGAAGACTGGCACCTTACATTTATTGTTTATTTGTTTTTTGTTTTTTTTTTTTAATAAAATATTTTATACCTGATTGCTTCCATAAGAAGTTTTACCAACAATTCATCTGGAACACACTTTCCTCTTTTCAGATATTCTTCTGCCTTTTCACCAAGCTGGGCAATAGTAGTATTCTGTAAAAGAGAAGCAAGAACAAAAAGTAATTGGTTAAGAAAAGTAAAGTTATCAGGTAAAAGGTGTGTAGAAGATTTCTTTGTATACCCACTGTAAACAAAATAACTACACTTTGAAATATTTTGGTTTTGCTTTCTCTTTTTTTCTTGGTTCCTGCTGCAGCTGTCTGCCATCAGCTATCTCCTCAAACCCATAGCCCTTCTGTGATCTTTCATTTTGAGATTGCTGACACCTGTACAACTTACCTTCACAGACCAGGGCTCTCACAAACAGGAATCAGTCTTTTACATACAAGTGAGGAGGGCAGGCAATCTAGTGAGGCATAATTCTTTCCTGATGTCTATGGAGGTCTCCTGTCCATGTGTGCTGTCCAAAACCCAATGTGCATTATGTAATGAAGTCTCTTCTGGAATTGGATGGAAAGCCTCAGTTGAGTTAGCAAAAATACTCCTCAATTCCTATTCCCCACTGACTCTCCAAGAACTGGGATCACTAATCAAATCTAGGTCACTGCAGTCACAGTAATGGCTCCATTTTCTTCTTTTATGGTATTTTATTTATCTTCTTCATGCTTTCTGCCATACCGCCATCACATTAGATGCCTACTGCAAATACACAAATGTCCTATATTCCTACATACTACTGCTAGATCCTCATCTATGTTTTTTGCCCTTTTCAATGAAGTACAATATGCTAGAAAGCTGACATCCTATTTTTGTACCACGTTATTTTACAATTGCTACGCTAGTTGTTTTTTCTTCGGTTAACCATAAATCAACACCACTATCTACATCTCTATAGGAAGCAGTTATCAATGATGACCACTGGCTTTGAGGAAGGGAGAGAGATAGAACTGAATAGGTAGGTAGGTCTGCAGTAATACTCATTTGCAATGATGCAAAACAGAATGCTTCCCAGCACTATCAAATCAAGAGATTAAAAGCATGGTGTGTTGAGAAGGAAAACTAACATATGAAAGTTTTTGAAGGAACATGAATGTGGAAGAGTTTGTTTCAACATAGAAACTATAATGTGACCTATAATGCTGGAAAACATTCTGAACAAGGAAGAAGATACTGTAAAAAGCAACAGCTATAACTTTCTTGAACAGGGTATAACATTGTGCTGTGGGTTAAAAGAATACAATGATTAGAGACCTTCCCTTGTACTAAATATGGGTAGGGGTTCATAATTTTTAATTCATGAATATCTCAGGTTGGGTAAACCAAACACATTGTTCAGACTGCACAAAAGGAACTTCACATTTCCCTTAATTTCAATCCATTTTCCATCTGAAGAATTAAATCAAATGGTACTATCCACAACAAGGTCTTTGAGATTTTGCCGTGCAATTATCCCTTTAAACTTTGACAGTTTACAATCTTCTTTAATTCAGAAACAAATGAGTTCAGCACATCCTAGCACTCTTACCACTCCTGTATTACAAATCAAGTGTCAACTTACTGCTCCATCCTCAATACTGCTTTTCAGCAGCTAGCTTCCAGTCACTGACTCCTCCCCTAACCTCTACAAGTCTTCTGTTTTCTTCCACTCACATATTACAGACTAAAACAAATTCAGTGCTCCAACCCAATACTGTTTTCTCACCATCCAACTTCTAGTCACTGACTCCTCCCCTAACCTCTCCATTTTTTCATTTTCTCCTCCCACGTCTAATATCCTTCTTCAAACTCTAGTAGCTATTGTAACCCAGCAAAGAACCTACTCCAAATCAACACTACCACAGCACATTCAAAACTATTACTTAAAATAAATTCCATTCAACAAACTTCACAATACTCTATTCCCACAGCATGACAACCACTCCCCCTTTAATTACTTATATGTGGAATTCCACAAGGTTCTATATTAGCCCACCTATGATTCACTGTGTACATGTTCCCCTTAGGAGAGCTACTGAGGGAAAGAGGTTTAGCATATCATAGTTATGGAGAGGATACTTAAATTTCTTTTTCATTTTCACAGGATGAGAAGGCATGCATTAATTCCTTGACTGATAATTTTGAAGCCCTTTATACATGGCTAAATGAAAATAATTTCAAACTGCAACACACTAAGACTGAAGCCACTACCGTTCATGCAACTCTGAGAGAGTCTTTTTCCCCACCTTTACCAAACTACATAATATATGGGAGAGATAAGCATGAGTTTGCTCAAAAGGTGCAGAATTTGGCAATTAATATTGACTCATGACTGACATTTTGGTACCAGGTGTCAGCTGTAGTGAAGACTTCCTGGGCAAAAATGGTTTAAAACCAAACCACAACCTGTCAACTGAAAGTCTCTCATGAATTTCTGCAACTGCCAAAATAAAAGAGCTCAGGATTTTTAAGGATGTTACATTCCTTCTATCCAGATTCTGAGGAAGTTCTGTTTTTTTAGAAATGAAAGTGCTTAATCTAATCTTGGATAGTGAACTATGGATTGTGTTGCTAATAAATTTTGTATTACTTAACAGAAAAAGGTGGAAGTTGGAGCTCTTGTTTTTAATTTCGGACATCTTTGTTTGATATATGTGAGTGACACTGTGGTGTTTTCCACATAACCGCTTTCAATGACAGATTGTAGTGAAGACTTCCTACTTCCATCTGAGGATTACAGCCAGGATAAAACATCTAATACCACACTCTGATTTCTAGATTGTTGTTCATGCAATGTTCTCCACCAGACTGGACCAATACAATGCCTTTTACCTGGGACTGTCTAACACTGAGCTGGATCGTTTACAGATAATGCAGAACTCTGCAGGAAGTCTACTGACTGGTAGTGCATGTTGCCAGCATATTACACATGTTCTGCACAGCCTTCATTGGCAGTCTGCTATAGGATCATTTTTAAGGGCATAACTGTTAGTATACCTGTCCATTCAGGACTTGGGCCCTTAGTACCTGGAGGAAATGATTGAATACTACTGCACAGCACAGGTGTTGCATTCATCCTTTGAGGGGCTGCTAGCAGTTCTATGGGTGAACTTGTAAACTACTGTTTTTTGCTCATTCTATTATCAAGCCCCCTACCTATGTATCTCACTACCTTGCTCAATTCAGAAGTGCTACATACTGCCTGGCTTCGGACAGGCATTAAAAACTTATCTATTTGATCTGGCTTATGATGGCAACGATTGATGTTTTATGGTTTAATTGCTGTTATTGTTTTATTATTGCAATTTGTTTTCATACTGTAATTGTGCTTTGGCCATAAAGCACATTAATAAATTTGAACTTGAACTTGAATAGGTGTGTGAGAGTCTGTGCTTCTGTATACACATGCACATAAGCATGAGAGGTAACTGATCCAGAATTATTTTTCTACTCTGCAACTTCTGTGTGCTTCAATAAACACCAGCTCCCCATGTAACACAGATAGCTAAAGTGAACATCAGAGGATGAAATGATGGACATTTGCATCTGTTAACAAGTAAACATATACTTTTACTTAATTTGTTATACATCATATTCATTAAGGTATAGCTTTCAAAGTTTTGTTTCCAGCTGAGATTCATAAAAACAATGACATTTAAGTAAACACTGTAAGCATGTACCACAAGTGCATTGACAGTGTTGTCAACTACAACAAAAATAAACAAATAAGCAAATTAATAAAAGCATAAACAAATAATGAATGCTAAAGAATTACTTCAGATAAAGAAAGAAACTATGTTAAGGCCCTACAATGTTATATGTTACTACTTATGTTAAAAGCAGCAGCTATTTATTTATATAATAAAGACATACCAGGTGTTTACTATCACTCTCTTCATTATCCAGCGTTTTTAATTTATTTTCTGTTACTTGACTGTCATGAAAAGCTTTTATAGCTTCTGGTACCAAGGTATCTACAGACAGCACTTGTGCATGATAGGCTGAAACAGAAAAAAATGGGATATGCATTATAGTTAATGACACTTTATTTTTGATATGCAACACACAAGACAAACACGTTTCAGGAAACAGAAAGTTCAGCAATAATGTGATGACATTAATAAAAAACCCTCCCAATCAATAAAAGCAGCCTACCATTTGTTAAAGACATAGCAATAAAAACAATATTCCCATCATCAAATATAAAGATTTGTTAAACTTATTCCAAACACAGTAATAAATCATAAAAAACTTTAAGCAGTCTCTATATGTTGCTTGATAGTTTTATGATTTATTGCTGAACTTTCTGTGATTGGCTGAGTTTTTATTTTAAATAGTACCTAGACATTATGTTCTGTCATGGTCTCATGAAGCAGAGGTTACTCCGCAAAAGTGCTTACCTTCTGTTTTAATACAGTTACTTCTATATACTGTGATTTTAAAGCCGTGTTTGGGAGGAGTTTTTGTTACTGTTTTGGATTTGACTGCTACGTTTACTCCAACCTTAACTGAGTGGTCTTTTTCTTTTTTGCTGTTTGGCCTGTGTTTATTCTGTCTGTTTCCATATCTCAAAAACATGCTGATTAGTGTATTGATGGTCTTTTAAACTGTCCATGGGTGGTGTGTGTGTGTGTTTCAACATGGTGAAACTGAAGGATTCATATGTATAAAAGTTTTGTAAAAAATGCGATATTGCAATATGCTGATGATAAAAAGTGAATGCATCTTTAAATGCTCTCAGAATGCTTAGCAATGTGTAAAGAGTGGGTATATTCTCACAGTGGTTCTCACAACAATTAGCCAGTTACATGCACTGAATTGTCAATTACCTTAGCAGAAAAGAGAGTATCCTCGAAAGTTAAATTCAGGAAGGTAGGTCCTCAGTGAGAGAACTGTGCAGAAGTGTTAAAAGAAAGATCTGAAATCATGGACTGCAAGAGAACTCATTGAGGGCTAAACTGTGTAAAGTAACTGGCGGGCTATAATAGACAAACTATTTTGATTTTGGAGCTCAGAGTAAGGAGAAGGAGAGAGGTCTACAGCCATGAAGAGTATAGTTTAATACTTGATTTTGGAGCTGAGAATGGAGCCTAGGACAGAAGGCTAAGCTTAGAACTATCCTGCCAGTACCAAAAAGAACTAGATGGACTGGTGAGCTATTGTGAAGGTACTGTTTATTTTCACTTTGCAAAGCTAAGTGAGCTATTTTAGTTTGAAAGTTAAAGAATTGTGAATTTTCTTAGATCCTACTCAGTGTGTGTGTGTGTGTGTGTGTGTGTGTGTGTGTGTGTGTGTGTGTGTGTGTGTGTGTGTGTGTGTGTGTGTGTGCATGCATGTGCAAATGTGCATGCGTGTGTGCGTGCACATGTCTATGTGCATATGTGTGGTGTGAGTGCATGTGTGTGCGCATGTGTATGTGCATATGTGCATGTATGTGTGTGTGTGAGTGTGCATATCTATGTGTGAGTGTGTACATGTGAATCTGTGTGTGCATGTGTGTGTGAATGCACATGCATATTTGTGCATGTGTATGTGCTTGCATATGTGAACGTGCATATATACATGCGCATACATGTTTGTATGTGTACCTGTGCTAGTGTGTGTGCACGTGCAGGCACATGTACGTGTGTGACGTGTGTGCATGCTTGCGAGTGTACGAGTGTGCATGCATGCTCAAGTGTGAGTATGTGTGTATTTGTGTGCACTCTTGCGCATGTGTGTGCATGCACATGTGCATGTCTGTCTTAGTTTGTGCGCATATGTGTACATGTGCATGCATGGGTGCACATGTGTGCTTATGCGCACACACACACACACACACACACACACACACACACACACACACACACACACACACACACATCCATATACATACACCACATGACCATGCACACATGTGCATGCATGCATGCACATACACACATATGCACACACACTAAGACACACATGCCCATGTGCATGCACACACATGCGCAAGCATGCACACAAATACACATATACCCACACATGAGCGTGCATGCACACTCACACATGAGCAAGCATGCACAAACGTGCATGCGTGCACACACGTGCATACACATACACGTGCACACACACTAGCGCAGGTACATCCGCATGTGTGTGAGCGTGCTTGTGTGTGTGTTTGCACATGTGTGTGTGCTCATGTGTGTTTGTATGCATGCACATGTGTGTACATATGCATGTGTGTGTGTATGTATGAACGTGTGTGTGTGTGTGTGTGCACATTTGTGTATAGATGCACATGTGTGTATACAAGTGTGCATGTGTATGAGCATGTGTGTGTGTGTGTGTGTATGTGTGTGTGTGTGTGTGTGTGTGTGTGTGTGTGTGTGTGTGTGTGTGTGCGTGTGTGTGCACGTGTGCATGTGTGTGTGTATGCACATGAGGTATCAGTATGCACGTGTGTGAGTGCGTGGGTTTATGTGTGTGCATGCTTGTGTGTGTGTGTGAGCATGTGTGTATACATGTATGTGTGTGAGCATGTATGTGTATACATGTGCATGCATGTGTGTGTGTGTGTGTGTGTGTGTGTGTGTGTGTGTGTGTGTGTGTGCATGCACATGTGTGTGTACTTGCCTGCATATGTGTGTGCTTGTGCATGTTTTGTGCACATTTGTGTCTGTGTGCGCATGCATGTCTGTGCATGTGTGTGCATACACATGTGTGCGCATGCATATGTATGTGTGTGCTCATGTATGAGTGTGTGCATGTGCTTGTGTATCTGTTTGCATGCGTCTGTGTTTGTGTCTGCATATGCATGTGTGTGTGCACATGTGCTCACATGTGTGATTGTGTGTTGTATGTGTGCATGTGTGTGTGTGCGGATCTGCTTATGTGAGAGTGTATGAGCATGTATGTGCATGCAAGTGTGTATGTATATGTGTTTGTGCTTACATATGTGAGTGCACATACTGCACACTTGTATGTGCATATGTTTGTGTGTGTGTCTGTGTGTGTGTGTGTGTGTGTGTGTGTGTGTGTGTGTGTGTGTGTGTGTGTGTGTGTGTGTGTGTGCGTGTCTTTATTCTGTCACAGCTTGACATTCCAGCCAGGAATGGTTCTGTCTTATACCGCTTCAATGCTGGAATAGGCTGGCTTCTCTCTGATTCTGAACAGGATAAAGTGAGTGTTGGAAAATGAACCAATAAAGTTAATACTTGAAACCTTTAGATATTTCTGTCTCTGCAATAGCTCTAACTATGAAACTTTGTTAACACCTTTATCAAATGATCACTTAAGACAAAGGTACAAGCAAATTAATAGAAAAGAAAACAAACCTTATTAACATTTTTCCATTTACATGCATTATACAGTACATATTTTCATAGCTGTCATTCAGTCCAACATTACAATATGCTCAATTCCTGCCTTCCTTTAAATTCATTCCTCCTGCTGATCATTATTCTGCATGTTTTGTTCCCACAAACTCCATTTATTTTGATGTAATATGATCCTTCCTTTTTAGAAAGATCCCTCTTCCAGTTTTTTATATGTTTTACAATATCCAATACTTCAAATACAATTGGTTTAGATTATGACTTCCATTTTCTAGTAATTTCTTCATTCCTTTTATTTTTTGCATCCAACAGAATTAAACTTAATAAGACCTTACTATGTGTAGGCAAGCTCAAAAGAATAACTTTCTTAGTTACAGCCATTTGCACCCTCAATATTTCTGACAGAGTATTTTGTAGGGATTTATTTAAATCTGCCAACTCATTACACTCTCAAATAATATGCTCCCATTTATATCTTTCTTTCCCATCACACCCCCAACATTTGCTATCTATCTGAGGAAATATTATTTGAAGTCTGCTTGGGGTATAAAAATACCTGTGCAAACACTTCCAAGCAAAAAATCCTAAACCTTCAGGACATTACTACATATGTGAGAGCCATTAGCAGCGTAGCAAGGGTGGGGCAAGAGGGCAACTGCCCTGGGCACAAAGTGCTGGGTGGGCATGATCAGCTGATCCCGGTCTCTAATGCAACACTGGGTTTTAACAGCCAGCATTGCATTTGTGGTCAAACCTGAGTGCTGCAGCTCTTTGTGTGAAGTTTAATCTCTGGCAATTGCTTTCTACAATGCAGCAAGCAGTTTGTTGCAGTCTAAAAGTTAAAAAAAACTCTTTCTATTTAACTAAAACCTGAGAGTTGTAGCTCTCAGTGCAGGCAGGGTATAAACTGTAGCAAATGTTTGCTACATTTGTAGCAAGCAGCTTACCACAGTTTATAAGAAGAATTTTTTTTTTAACTAGAACATGAGGACTGGGCCATAGTGCTCCATGCAGGCAGGGTATATATTTTAGTTACTGTTTACTACATTTGCAGCAAGCACTTTGATAAAGTTTACAAGGAATGATTTTCTTTTTTTTAATAAAACAGAAGAAGGTTGGGGCAGGGCACAGTAATGAAACCTGAATGGCTGGGCAGAAGGATGGTGTGTGTATTGTGCATCTGGCCACCTAGTTCATGTGACAGTAGAAGGAAAATGTTTTTTTTTTTTTTTTTGTTTTTTGCTCTTCAGTTGAAGAGCTGGGGCGGGAGAGTGTTGGTTCATGGCAATGACACAGGGAATGGTCCTGCCAGCTACATATCTGGAAGCCATACTTATGTCATCCCACTGATTCCTTGTAAATTGCTTTTCAATCTCATTTCCCAATATTTTCTAACCACCTCTGATTGATTCTTATGGTTATCATGCAATATAAATTCTATATGCAGTACTAATTATTCCTTTTTTCACAACAGCTGCTGTTCCAGATTTGACAAAACACTCTAGCAGCACAGCTATTTCACTTATGACTTCCCTACCCCTTTCTCTTTTGCCTATATTCTGATATGAATCCCTGGTAGGGAAAGCAATGTGTAACCTTCCGTCTAAATGTTTTCTTGGCTTCATCCCACTCTGTTACTATTCCCTCTCTAATTGTTTGCTCATAGTACCTTGGTTCCGTTGCCAGTTTTCTCAATTAAACTCCAGCCCCCTCTTTAGTATTTCTGTACCCAAACCTGCAGTTATCCCTATTGGCAAAATCTCCCTTTTCTATTTTGATTTGACTTAGTTCTTAGAATACTTTCTGCAGCTTATAACTATAGTATTCTGTATGGTTGTTACTATTCTCCTTAAGGATCTGCATCCAAAATGTTACTCTCTCCTTATTTCTTGAATCCCTTCTCTAATTCATCACCCCATTCCACTTTGAAGTATAACCATCTCCTTGTGTTGTGTATATGACCATATTTTTAAACTCCATTTTGATTTTATCCCACTCATTAGCTATCCCTTCTGAAGAAATTTATATCTTCCCTAATAACTCTCAAATAATTTCCACTATCAATTCCTTAAATTCTTCTTTTTTAACGGAGAGGTGGAAAAGCGCAAATGTGTTATCGTTCACTTCACTACCCTGGATTTTTATCTTAGTTTTTGCTTGTTCATGATCTGAAATAGTTACTGAATGCGTGTCAAAGCTTTCAACTAAATGTACAAGTTACTGTGAAATATAATTTCTATCCAGTCTAGCTCAGTTATTGTACCTTGAGGAATAATTTGTAAATTCTTTCTGAGTTCCTTTTACTGAATTCATGTCTTCCATATCAAACATTTTCATACATTTCTTCATAAATTTACCCTCTTTTGTTATATTTTACCTTCTACATCCTCCAAATACATCCTCACTATTGCAAATCAGGTTCCATTCCTCACTTATAAGTAATTTTCCCTGGGTTTTTGGAGGATGAGCGAATCTCCAACCGAGATGAAAGGGATGCCCATCGACCTCTGTGACCATTTTGGATTATTTTTAGAACCTAGGAATCTGTTTCCACAAATGAAGGCAGTGGGAGAGATTACCTGCAATCTGGAGAGAATGGCTTGGGGGGCATAGGTAGTCTCTGGTATTTCTTCTGAAAGAAGGGCCCTAGAAATTCATCTCCTTTCTTTTTTGAAACTCTATGCATTTGTTTCTTGAATTGCTGATAGGAAGGCTTTTTCTGAGAGGTTTTTAAATGCTTTTGAAAAAAAAATAGTCTAGAGAAAGAATGGTAATTCCCTTGGTACTTATGGATAGAGAACAAAAATATTTGTTTCACTCCTTGCATCAACTTTACCCTCTCTTCCAGATTCTTAACACTTAAGATAAAGATTTTCCTAACAAATGGTAACTATCAAAAGAAGCATTCAGTAGCTGAACCTTGACATGATAAGGGGATGTTTTTAATCTAATCCATAAAATTCTGGTGAATAACCTGTACACGTAGCAGCAGCAGCAGCAGAAGGCCTGGACATAGCATCCACTGCATCATAGGCATGCTAAATAAAATGGCAGGTGTCCTGTGAGCCAGTCTTTGGCATTTCCAACACAGAAGATTTAATGTCAAAGTTTGGTTTGGAAGTTAAGGTTTGCTGCATAACAGTAAAAATGGTAATACTAGGGCATATGTGAGTTTGGCAATTGATTGACCTTTTTACCAAATCTATACAAAACCAAGACACAGTTGGCAACCACATAAATCCACAAAGTCAAGAGCTGAAGCAACAAATGGAAACAGATGTATACAGCCCTCAAACAAAAGCCAATGCACTAAGTGAGCGGAAATACTTTTTTTAATTGACCAAATTATTCAAATAAAACACAAACACATTCTCATTAAGTGCTTTCATCCACGCTATGGTGGACTTCATCAGAATGCATAACAACTGCTTTTTAAAACTATTTAAATGTCTTCTGGTGCCGTCACTTCAACTTCCAAAATTTAAAGTGACCCAGTGCCTGTATTAACAATTCATGTTGACCACAAACAAAATTACAAATTCCTTAACAGTTCAAATGTAAATTAATTGACTAAAATAAATACATATACTTAATTAACTCTACAGTGTGAACAGGGTTATTATATGCTGACCAATAACATCCAATGGAGTAATCAGTATAATTTCCTTAAGAAATCAATGCATTTCATAAAAACTCAGTGCATTTCATGAAAAATCAGTACATTTCATTATAAAAATATATATAGCAGTACATTTCATTAAAAAAAAACTATATATATATATATATATATATATATATATATCAATACATTTCATTAAAAAAAAATATATATATATATATATATGCATGACCTATGCATTTCATTTATACCCAGTACATTTCATTAATACATAAAAATGTATTTAAAAATTCATTTAACAATGTATTTTGAAAATGTATATGTATACCTGTAGAACATGAAATATAAACCTCTAAATACAATACTCATAAAATCCTAACCTACATCAAATATATATAATATATATGTATAACTATCTAAATATATAAATGAATAAATAAATGAATATATAGATATATAAATTACCTTTATTTACAATTTACCATTACCAGATCCCCTCCCCAAAACCATCTTAGCCTATCTCTACACCCAGACTTTCTTTTCCTTTCCCTCCTTTACACCTACTGACACTAGCCAGCGCCATCGCTACTCTAAGCGTTCTGCCTCTGTTTCCTTTATACAATCTTCTCTCTCATCTAACAACCTTACCTGCCATCCACACCTCCTATTTCTATACTTCTATCATGATTTTAATAATTTTCTACCAATGTCACCATGTTATACAATGTTATCACCTCACTACTGTATTGCAATTCATGCCATATTATTGTATGCTCTTATTCACTTATCTAATGTACTACCACTACCTGATATATTCTGTATTATATGTTCTTTTATGTAATTACAGGTGGTGCTTTTCTCCCTGGGCCTCCACTGAAAATGGGCTCATCTGAGGCCCAGTGGACTTTCCCAGTAAACAAATGCAATAAATAAATATAAATATATATGTAGGTAGGTAAGTGTGTATATAATGGTATGAGGTGTAACATAATAACTGGGCTAAATAAGTTGTAGAATGGGCTTAATAGAGATATATTCATTCAGTCCTGGTTCCCTAGATGTCTGTGAGAATTTGCCATATAATTTCTCTCTTACCCAATAAAGCCCTTATGTTGCCACCCCTTGGACTAACAATGACTTGATCAATTATAGCGAACTTGAATGTATAAGAATCACCCTATCTATATGTCTGTATAATGCATTAGTCATGTCCTTAGTTTTAATACTACATAGGTGATTATAAATTCTCTTCTTAAATTGTTGTTCTGTTTTGCCTATATAGAAACTAAGACACGACAAGCATTTTGCTATATATATGACATACCTACTGTTACAATTACCTTGCCTAAATTGAATGTTAGTCCTATTAATATTCTCTAAAGTTACCCCATCTATATCCAATATCACACTACATTGCCTACAACAACCACATTTCGTGGTATATTTACTTTGATTATTTCTTACTCCTAATGTAGGTCCAATCTCTAATTTCTTCTTTATATTTGCTCCCATTTTGTGAACATATATGGGTGCATCACCTATTATTTTCTTTGTTTCTTGATCTACCACTAAAATGTTCCAGTTCTTCCTCACTGTATTTTTTATATATTTGACATACGGAGAGTATTCTAGGACACAAGCTCTGTTGTATTGTTTGTTAGTACACATCTCAATTTTTCCTTGATTCTTATTTAATTCCTTACCAATCAATGGGGGGTATTTCTTCCCCCATTCCCCTACTACATATTTAGTGACATCATTCAACATAGACATGGGGTAACCCCTAGAGACAAATATGGTTTTGATGTAAATGACTTCTTCTACCATATTCTCATATGTGGATGTCATATGAGCAGCTCTAATACATTGCCCCTTATAAATATTCTTCATCATATTCCTAGTGTGATTACTTGTATACTTCAAATAGCTATTTGAAAAAGTATTTTCTCTAAATATTCTAGACTGAAAACCATAACTAGATTTTGAGATATATGTATCCAAATAGGAAATACCATCCGAACTACAAGTAAATGTAAATTTTAAAAATGTACTAGTACTATTCAAAAATTCTATAAAAGACTGAATACCCTCCGTGGGCCCATCCCAAAAAATAAAAATATCATCCAGGAACCTGGAATAAAAAGTAACATATTTGTAAAAACTACTACTGAACAACTTAGTGGTTTCTCATTCCAGCATAACCAGATTGGTGAAAATGGGGGTGCAAGCCGCCCCCATAGCCACCCCACTGGTTTGTCTAAAATTTCCCCCCTCGAAGTGTATATAATTGTAGTCTAATACCATAGACATCAATTCCATAATTAAACTAATTCTATTCCAGTCCAGGTTGGAAAATTTCTTAAACTATTACAAAAGTCCTCCAAACCCTGTTGTTTGGGTATACAAGAAAATAAATCTATGACGTCTATGGTAATGAAAATTAAATTCGCTTTCCATATGTTGGTGGTTAAATATGAAAAAAAATACCCAGGAGTCCTTGATCAAATGTGTTATGTTATTATAAACAGGTTTTAACAATCTATCTATAACGACTCCTAATGGGTATATTTTTGAACGGCTACCTGACACAATTGGACAGAAAGGTGGCTGAGTAATACTTTTATGAATTTTAGGTATACTCACTATAGTTGCGAGAATAGGATATTCTACCTTCAGATAATTGTGTAAGTCAGGAGTAATACGATTGTCCAACAAAAATTCTTCCAAACTTAGATCAATACGTTTATATCCTATATTAATCTCATTAGCAGACACCGTTTCACAGTTACCTGTCTCATATAAGATTTTCTACATTTCATGAATATAGTTTAAAGAATTATATAGAACTGCACCTCCACCCTTATCTGGTTTCATGACTCTTATGTCTTTATTGTTACTTAACTGTACCAACCAGAGCATCCCGCTCATTTTTAGATAAATTGTCATGAAACCCCCATTTTCCCATTTTTTTATATGTTTTGTATATGTCATTTGTCACAGATTTTTCAAAATTAACCATATTGGGATGGGTGGGAGGTATAAAAGTGCTTTCCTTCTTTAATTCATCATATACATATTGTGAAGCATCATTATAAAAAAATAAAGCAAGATTTAACCTCCTAAAATCTAATCTGATTTCTGTAATAGTGTCCACTATGTTAAATTTAGTACTGGGTATATATTTCATTCCCTTAGATAGTAAGGTAAAATGTTCTTGCTTTAACTCTAAGCTCGTGTAATAGTATATCTTAAAATTGTTGTAGCATTTGACTATACCATCACATTGGTCTAGAGCCTTACCAGAACCTGAAACAGTAGCATCTAATACCGTGGTATGGCTCTCTCTCCCCAATTCTTGTTCACATAATGTGTCTGATACCGTTCTTGTCTTTGTTTTCTCCATTTCCACTCCTTTCTCCACTACACTAGGGTTGGAAATGGTTTCCCTCTCTGAAAATGTTGACCCCCTATAGTTATCATAGTTGTCATAGTATCTCACAGGTCCTGTATCTGAATGTTTCTTTAAACTTTCCTGTTTACTTCTATCATCCTCTTCCTTCTATGGGTAGGCCTTATTACATTTGTACTGGTCAAGATCCCTCCTAATTTTCTTGCTTTTTTTGTTATATATAGCCTGAGCCTTTTTGTCAGCAATGTTGTACTGTTTCTCATACATTTTTTCCCACTGGGAGAACAATAAGCCATTAACAATTAAATTATTCAGCCTCTCAACTTCACTCAATAACTTACATAATTTTTCTTCATTTTTCTTTATAAGCATTTCCATAAAATCAACTCCAAATCTATTAAAAAGCTTATTAAATCTGTCATAGACTATTCATTCAAATACACACCAACAGGTACCTTAAAAAACCGCAGCCCCATGGGTACAATATTCAGAGAAATGCATTTGCTTAGATATGCATCTTCAATTTTAACACTCTTAATTACAATCAAATGCTTGCCCAACAAATATATTATATCTTTTAAAGTTCCTTGTGTAGTTGAATACTGTTGCCCAACCCATTGGTCAGCTTGACTATCAAAATAAAATCAATATCTTTTGATAAAAAACAGTCAAGTTGGTTAATGACATTACCAACGCTAGTAGTGTGCATAACACGGCCCCTAGGGCTCGAACTACAAAATACAGTACCTTTTGGGTTGCCTGTACCTTTGTTAGCAACCGATGAATATGTCTTAGTGTTCATAGGGTGTTTGGGGCTTGCCCCCATATGCTCACAATCTCCATTGATGTTAAAAATCGAAAAATCAAAAGTAAACTCCTTTTCAGAAGAAACGCTTCCATTAATGTTGTCGCCTTTAGACTCTGAACCTCTGGATTCCAGAAACGCTGGCCTGGAAATACCAACTCCCTGGCCATTAGGTATCTCTGCCTGCAAAGAGTTGCTACTGGTGTTACACACTTGCGTCATTCCCTGCATTCATTGACTCTTGCTGTTTGATTGAGTAAACAGCTCGATAAGCCTGGTAACTTCCCCATGTTAAGTTGTCAATCTCGCCTTCATTCTTGCTTGATGGTAAGCTTGAGAGTCACTTTTACCAGCTCGAGGCAGCCCCATATCCCATGATGCAAGGCGGTAAGTACCCAGATCTCGTTTGCCGCTTCGCTGATGAGGTCCTCCTTTTGCCAGCTCCTGGTAAGTGTTAGTGTTTAACTACTTTTTGCCCCTAAAATTTAACTTTTTTCACTTTTCTTTAGAATACCTTCTTTTTTACTTAATTGTAAGCCCTTTTCTGACTAAAATTATATTTCCTTCCCCTTCTTTTAGTCAGGCCTTCATTCCCTCCCACCCCCCCCCCCCTGTCAGGGTGTGTGTGTGTGAGAGGTTAGTTTACTATATATTTTAGATAACTTTAGTTGTCTGTTTGGGACTGTGTTGTTGTGTACTGTTGTGTACAACTATGTCCAAAGAAAGGGTCTCAGGCTTTAAGAAGTGTGACTCGTGCTGTCAGAAGATGTCTCTGACAGACGGTCACACTTCTTGTTTATATTGCCTGGGACCTCTCCACCTGCAGGACTCCTGTGCAATTTGTCATTCCTTTAGCCAGAGAGTCCTGCAGGAGAGGAGAAATAAGTTGATTTTAAGGGGTCTCCTTAAACCGGAGGGCTCCCCGGCTAAATCGACTCCGAGCAAGACTTCTAAGTCTTCTAAGGCCCAGGCTTCTGTATCTAAGCCGGTGGCCTCGGCTCCGACTCCTTCGGAGTCGAGATCGGCTCCGGCTGGAGCCGATCCTGTCTTGCTAAAATCTTCGGCACTGATGGCTATCGGTGCCGATACTGTTATGGTCACATCGGTGTCGGCTCCGACTGGCTCTGACCACCATGTGGATCAGGCTTCGGTGTCGGCGCCGACCGGCTCTGACACCGTTACTGTTACGTCTGTATCGGCTCCGGCTGGAGCCGATGCATCGAGACTTTCATTCAGAGCCAAAAAGTCCTCGGCTTTGTCTGGATCTATGGTTTCTTCGGCTCCGATGGTTCTTTCGAGGAAGAGGTCCAGGTCACCTTCCTTGGAACTGATACTCTCGGCTCCAGCCTCACCTCTCCTCTCAGAGCGGAGCCATCAGAGCCGATCATCTAGGTCATCCAGGCTTTCAGACCATGATTTAGAGAGGGTGGTAAGTAGATTATTGAAATCATAGGCACTGGCCCAGATGCTGTATAGTCTGTCTCAACAGATGACTATTAGTCCACACCCTCTTCAAGTTCCTCCTTCAACTCTACCTCAGAGTTTGGAGCTGGAGTCTTTGGGGATAGTTACTGCTATGGCTGAGGGGCGGATACCCCCCCTTCTGCACCCTCGGCATCTACTCTTATCTCCTCTTCGAGACCTTCCTTAGAGGGATTCGGTGGTCAGGCTTCCCTGGTCTCCTCCGAGGGGGTGAGTGGCATCGGACCCTTGTCCGACCCCGCTCTTCCCCTTGGAGCCTCGGCCTTGGTGAGCTCGGCTCCGACATCTGCCTCGGAGCCTTCCCTTTCAGTGGGCCCTGGAGTCCCGGTTTCTTCGGAATGGGTTCTCTCGGACCTCCCTGGGAGGGGGGCCTTCGAGGTGATGAAGAGTGTGCTGGCCACTGGGCTCAGCCAGCAGTCCATTCCCTTAGCTCCTCCCTCTACAGTGCCTGTCGATATCTCTTCCATCTCTCTTGCTCCCGGACCCAGAGATCCACCGCCTCAGGTTTCCCCACTGGGAATAACCCCCTCTTCCGAGGATTCTCCTGATCAGTCAGGAGATCCTCCGTGCAAGAGGACTTGTAAGAGGAAACACCTAGACTCCCCTGAGTCTATCACTTCAGATACTGACTTAGATGAGTCGGAGGGATCCCCAAGATCCCCCTCTGAGGATGTCTCCTTTTCAGACATCCTAGAACTCCTAAAACAGAGGGGAAACTGGCCCTCCACAAATCCCTCTGAGGATGAGTCGGTATACCTAGAGGCGTTTGGATCTCGGCCCTCCACCTCCTGGGTGTCTCCGCCTTTCGACCCCCTTATGGAGGTTATTGCTCGAAAGGCTTGGGCTGCTCCTGACTCTGTAGAGCCAGTTCCTAGGAGGCCATCTAAATTTATTACTGCCCCTTCGGAAAAGCAATTCCTTATGAAAGGTGTCCCTGTTGATGCCATGGTGGTGGCGGCTGCCACTAAGAAGGAACTTGCAGATCCTTCCGTACCAGTCCATCCTCCTAACAAGGATTCTAGGACCATGGATAGGTATGGTAAGCGGATTTTCTCTTCAGCGACCTTTGCTATGCGCTCGCTGAACTACTTATGTCACTTCACCAGACTCCAAAGGGACATCCTTAAGGAACTAGGTGAAGTAGTACAGGATCCTACGGCTGCAGGGGCTCAAGAGAAAATTGCTTCTCAGCTAGGAATCCTTAATTCTATAGCTAACTCCTCCATGCGACTGATATCATATGCAGCAGATGGAGCGAGTAGAGCCGCAGGTACAGGGGTGGCTCTTAGACGTCAATCCTGGATGCAGCTCTGTAATTTTGCAGATCCCTTTAAGGCGTCCTTCACAAACTCTCCCTTTGATGGGTCAGCTTTGTTTGGCCCTCAAGTGAAGGATACATTGACCAGGTGTGAATAGGACGGCAAGACTCTTTCTGCCGTAGGGGTCCGTTTTTCCACCCCTTCTAGACCTTACCCCAAAGGACAGAAGGGTGGAAAGATGTGGTTCCGCAAATCCCAAGGAGTCACGCCAGACACACGTGGTCAGTTTACCCCTAGAGGCAGAGGGGGTAATAACAACAGACACCGCTCTAGAGGCAGAGGGGTTCCACAGAACCAGGGAAGCAGAGAGCCTCTCTCTGACAAGCCCTTCCAGCATCCCTGAGATGTTGCCTGACTGTCCATCCTTGGAGGCAGTCGGGGGAAGACTATCGCTGTACCCAGAAGCCTGGCGTTCCCTCACTCAAGACAGATGGGTACAGTCGATTATATCTGAGGGTTACAAAATTCCTTTCAAGGAAAGTCCCTTCTCTCACACAAATTCCCTTCCAGATGTACCACCCGGTCTAAGGGAAATTGCAGAGTTAGAAGTATTAAAGCTTCTACAAAAAAGAGCCATTCAGCCAGTTACAACAGACCATTCAGAGCCCGGAATCTACTCAAGATTCTTTTTGGTCCCCAAAAAGATGGGAGACTGGAGACCAATTTTGGATCTCAGCAGACTCAACAAGTCTGTGAGAAAGACAAGATTTCGAATGGTCACACTTCAGTCAATTTTGCCCTTCCTAGAGAAGGACAACTGGATGTGCTCAATAGATCTTCAGGACGCGTACTATCACATAAAAATTCACAGATGCTCCAGAAGGTTTCTCCGCTTTCGGCTAGGGTCCAGTCATTACCAATTCAGATCCCTGCCCTTTGGTCTCACTACAGCCCCCAGAGTGTTCACCAAATGTATGGCAGTGGTCACGGCTCACCTGAGACGTCAAGGAGTCCAGGTGTTTCCATATCTCAATGACTGGCTCCTTTCAGCACCACCAGGCATCAACTTCTTCAAGCCAGGGATTACACACTAAATCTCTGCACTCATTTGGGAATTTCGATCAACTACGAAAAATCCTCCTTATTGCCCTGCCAGTCTATTACCTTCATAGGCGCAAACTTAAACACTGTTCGGATGTCAGCAACCCTCACAGACCAAAGAATCTCAGATATACAAAGTCACGTGAGGATCATCCTTGCCAGAAAAAGATGCAAGCCAGAATGGTTCTGAAGGTGTTGGGCCTCATGGCTGTGGCCATTACCCTTCTTCCCCTGGCCCGCTTCTACATGCGTCTACTTCAGTGGATGTTGTTCACTCAGTGGTCGTACCAACAACTTCCAATGCGTCACCAAATCCTGGTGACACAAACTTGCAAGAATCATCTTTCATGGTGGATTACTTCTCCCCAGATTCACCAAGGCAGACCCTTTGTACCCCCGGCCCCGGTAGCTACTGTCACTACGGACGCCTCCCTGATCGGGTGGGGGGGTCATTATCAGGGCAGGATGGTTCATGGGATGTGGCAACCGTTCGAATACCACCTGCACATAAATGTCCTAGAGATGAGAGCAGTGCTTTTAACGTTGCAAGCCCTCAACGACTTTCTTCCCTTGGGAACAATTGCAGTTCACACAGACAACATGTCTGTAGTATGGTATATCAACAAACAGGGCGGAACCAAGTCCTACCCCTTGTGTCGAGAAGCTCTCAGACTTTGGCAATGGGCGATCTCCTCGCATCGGTTTCTGGTAGCAACGCATATCCCTGGGAAAACCAACATTCTAGCGGACAGATTGAGCAGAGCTATTCTCATGACTCACGAGTGGTCTCTCAAACAATCTATAGTGGAGGAGATTTTTCTAGAATGGGGCCGCCCATGTTGCGATCTTTTTGCTACTCCCCAAAACAGCAAATGCCCAGACTTCTTTTCTCTCTTCCCACTGCCAGGCCATCCTCCCAGAGACGCACTAACCCAGGATTGGCCCCAGGGACTTCTTTATGCCTTTCCTCCCTTTCCACTGATTCCACAAGTTCTCCAGAAAGCCACCGTTTTGAGAGCCAGAATGATTCTCATTGCTCCCTATTGGCCTCGACAAATTTGGTTTCCATTCCTCCATCGTCACCTTTTGGTACAGCCGTGGCATCTGGACCCAGTACCAGACCTTCTGATTCACCAATCGGGTCAGCTGCACCGGTCTATCCCTTCTCTCAACCTCACAGCATGGTTGCTCCACTTCCTTCCTTAGCCAGGCTTCCTATGATCTCTAATCCTGTTAGGGATATCATAGTGGCTTCCCTAAAATCCTCTACTAGAAGGATTTATACCAGCAAATGGAAACACTTTTCTTGTTGGGCAAAAGCCAAAAATTTTGATCCTTTTACTGCTCCAGTTCAAGCAGTTTTGGATTTCTTAGCGGAAATCTTTCACGGGCTCTTCTTCTTCCACGGTCAAAGTTCAGTTGGCTGCTATCTCGAACTTTCATGTCGGGTTCGCAAATCACAATATTATGTCCCACAGGCTTTGTAGAGCCTTCTTAAAAGGAATCTTTCTCCTGAAACCTCCAGTCAGGAGTCCTCCTCCTCAATGGGACCTAAATTTAGTGCTGACATCCTTGATTCTTCCTCCCTTCGAGCCAGCTGTTTCATGTCCCTGAAATTTCTTTCATGGAAAACACTCTTCCTGGTTGCTATTACCTCGGCTAGGAGAGTGTCTGAACTTCATGCTCTCTCTGTTCGTCCCCCTTATTTGGTCTTCCACAAAGACAGGGTATCCTTGAGAACTAATCCGACCTTTTTGCCTAAGGTCGCCTCAAAGAGTAATTTAAATCAGTCTATTGACCTTCCTGTATTTTTCCCAAATTACTCAAACAGATCGGAACAAAAATTACATTATCTTGATGTTCACCGCCAACTCAGATATTATCTGGACAGAACAAAACAATTCAGGAAATCCGATCAGCTCTTTATTTCTTATGCTGATAACAAAAAAGGCCTTCCTGTCTCAAAAGTGACCTTATCTAGATGGCTTTCTTCTGTCATCTCTGAAATCTATCAGCTCAGGGGAAAACAGCTGTGCTCAAAACCTAAAGCGCATTCAACCAGAAGCTTAGCCACTTCTACAGCCTTTCAGGCTAGACTTCCGTTAGACACTATTTGTGCAGCAGCCACTTGGGCCACTCCTCATACCTTTGTTTCTCACTACAAATTGGATTTGGCCTCCAGGGATAGAGCCAGTTTTGGCTCTACAGTTCTCAAGAGTCTGTTCCATTGAGCCACCCAGGATAGAGGTGCTAGGGACGCGGCCCCATCAAGCAAGAATGAAGGCGAGATTGACAACTTAACATTGAGAAGTTATGTACCTACCATAACGTTCCATGTTAGTTGTCTTCTCTCGCCTTCTTTCTTGCGACCCTCCCTCCTTCCCCCTGGCCTGGACAGACCTTTTTTCTCCCTACATGGAAGAATGCTTCTTAAGACCATACAGTTCTGGTCTTCCTAACCCATCCTTCAGGTTTTTTTTCTGCCTTTCTTTCTTCCTTTTGGGAAGTTTTTTATGCTAGGTGTTATTGCCTATAGACAACAAATGAGATCTGGGTACTTACCGCCTTGCATCATGGGATATGAGGCTGCCTCGAGCTGGTAAAAGTGACTCTCGAGCTTAGCAAAGTGCCGAGTCAGAGCCGAGGATCGGCTCCAAACCCATCAAGCAAGAAAGAAGGTGAGAGAAGACAACTAACATGGAACGTTATGGTAGGTACATAACTTCTCATTTTAAAATGCTGACTTCCAATTGAAGTCTCTGCATTTCATCACGGTCCGATGAAGCATTTGGCATCCCGTTAGTAACATCCATAGCCATACGACCCAAACAAAACCAAGAGACAGCTGGAAACCACGTAAATCCACAAAGTCAAGAGCTGAAGCAACAAATGGAAACAGATTTATACAGCCCTCAAACGAAAGCCAATGCACAAAGTGAGTGAAAATACTTCTTTTAATGGACCAAATTATTCAATTAAAGCACAAACGCATTCCCATTAGGTGCTTTCATCCATGCTATGGTGGACTTGATCAGAATGCATAACAACTGTTTTTTAAAACAAATTAAATGTCTTTTGGCGCCAACAGTCACTTCAACTTCCAAAATTTAAAGTGACCCAGTGCCTGTATTAACAATTTATGTTGACCACAAACAAAATTACAAATTCCCTAACAGTTCAAATGTAAATTCATTGACTAAAATAAATACATATATTTAATTAACTCTACAGTGTAAGAGGCTTATTATATGCTGACCAATAATATCCAGTGGAGTAATCAGTACAATTTCCTTAAGAAATCAATGCATTTCATAAAAACTCAGTGCATTTCATAGAAAATCAGTGCATTTCATGAAAAAAATATCAGCACATTTCATTATATATATATATATATATATATATATATATATATATATATATATATCAGTACATTTCATTAAAATATATATATATATCAATGCATTCCATAAAAAAAAAAAAAAAAAAATATATATATATATATATATATATATATATATATATATATATATATATACATATAATACACATGACCTATGCATTTCATTTATACCCAGTGAATTTCATTAATACATAAAAATGTATTTAAAAATGTATTTTGAAAATGTGTATGTCTACATGTAGAACATGAAATATAAACCTCTAAATAAAATACTCATAAAATCCTAACCTACATCAAATATATATAATATATGTGTATAAATATCTACATATATACATGAATAAATAAATGAATATATAGATATATAAATATAAATATATAGTAAGTGTGCATATAATTGTATGCGGTGTGCCATAATAACTGGGCTAAATAAGTTGTAGAATGGGCTTAATAGAGATATACTCATTCAGTCCTGGTTCCCTAACTGCATCAGTGAGAATTTGACATATAATTTCTCTCTTACCCAGTATGGTATTTCACTTATGACTTCCCTACCCCTTTCTCTTTTGCCTATATTCTGATATGAATCCCTAGTAGGGAAAGCAATCTCTAAACTTCTTGGCTTCATCCCAATCTATTACTATTCCCTCTCTAATTGTTTGCTCATAGTACCTTGGTTCCATTGCCAGTTTTCTCAATTAAACTCCAGCCCCCTCTTGAGTATTTTCTGTACCCCAACTTGCAGTTATCCCTATTGGCAAAATCTCCCTTTTCTATTTTGATTTGGCTTAGTTCTTAGAATACTTTCTGCAGCTTATGACTATAACATTCTGAATGGTTGTTATTATTCTCCTTAAGGATCTGCATCCAAAATGTTACTCTCTCCTTATTTCTTGAATCCCTTTTCCAATTCATCATCACCCCATTCCACTTTGAATTATAACCATCTCCTTGTGTAGTGTATATGACCATATTTTTAAACTCCATTTTGATTTTATCCCACTCATTAGCTATCCCTTCTGAAAAAATGTATATCTTCCCTAATAACTCTCAAATAATTTCCACTATCAGTTCCTTAAATTCTTCTTTTTTAACAGAGAGGTGGAAAAGTGCAAATGTGTTATCGTCACTTCACTACCCTGGATTTTTATCTTAGTTTTTGTTTGTTCGTGATCTGAAATAGTTACTGAATGTGTGTCAAAGCTTTCAAATAAATGTACAAGTTACTGTGATATATAATTTCTATCTAGTCTAGCTCAGTTATTGTACCTTGAGGAATAATATGTAAATTCTTTCTGAGTTCCTTCTACTGAATTCATGTCTTCCATATCAAACATTTTCATACATTTCTTCAGAAATTTACCCTCTTTTGTTATATTTTACCTTCTACATCCTCCACATACATCCTCACTATTGCAAATCAGGTTCCATTTCTCACTTATAAGTAAATTTCCCTGGGTTTTTGGAGGAGGAGCGAATCTCCAACCAAGGGGAAAGGGATGCTCATCGCACTCTGCAACCATTTTGGATTATTTTTAGAACCTAGGAATCTGTTTCAACAAATGAAGGCAGTGGGAGAGATTGCCTGCAATCTGGAGAGAATGGCTTGGGGGGCATAGGTAGTCTCTGGTATTTCTTCTGAAAGAAGGGCCCTTGAAATCCATCTCCTTTCTTTTTTGAATCTCTGTGCAATTATTTCTTGAATTGTTGATAGGAAGGCTTTTTCTGAGAGGTATTTAAATGCTTTTGAAAAACAGATAGTCTAGAGAAAGAAGGGTAATTCCTTTGGTACTTAGGGATAGAGAACAAAAAGATTTGTTTCACTCCTTGCATCAACTTTCCCCTCTCTTTTGTTAATACTTCCGATGAAGATTTTCCTAACAAATGGCAACTATCAAAAGAAGCATTCAGTAGCTGAGCCTTGACATGATAAAGGGATTTTTTAATCTAATCCATACATTTCTGGTGAATTACCTACACACGTTGCAGCAGCAGCAGTAGAAGGCCTGGACATAGCATCCACTGCATCATAAGCATGCTAAATAAAATGACAGGTGTATTACCTGTTCACGTAGCAGCAGCAGCAGCAGAAGGCCTGGACATAGTATCCACTGCATCATAAGCATGCTAAATAAAATTACAGGTGTCCTGTGAGCCAGTCTTTAGCATATCCAACAGAGAAGATTTAACGTCAAAGTTTGGTTTGGAAGTTAAGGTTTGCTGCATAACAGCAAAAATGGCAATACTAGGGCATATGTGAGTTTGGCAATTAATTACTCTAAATACCAGACTGGAAGATGTGTAGACCTTTTTACCAAATCTATCAAAATAATAGCTGCCTTGTCATCTGATAAAAGCTTAGACATAGAAAAGGCGCTAGAAGATCAGATTCCTGCTTATTTATCAAATTTCCCTTAAGGACACCCACAAAAAATATTTGCTGAAAGCTATTTTCAGCAAATATCAAAGTAAGCTTTTTTTGCAGGGGAGCAAGGCCCCTGCAATCCCCAAACGTATTTATACCAGCTCTACAGTTGCACAGGAGTGAAGAATGGGCAGCAGTTGTTGTACCCTGAAAGTTACTTTCAGTAAAATATTCTTTGTGCTGCTATCAATTGGACAAACAGTAGTCAAAACCTCCTCTGATTCCCAAATCTGCCCCCTTCAATAGAAATTAAATATTTAGTTTTTAAAGGAATTTACGTGAGTAGATGCCGCGGTGGTATGGCGGTAGCATTGTTACCTCACAGCAAGAGGTTCTCCCATTCAGTTCTTGGCTGGGCTTAAGAGTGCCTTCTGTGTGGAGTCTGCATGTCCTCCCCGTGGTTGGGTAGCATTCGAAAGACATGATGCGTTAATGGACGTGTCTTCATTGAAGGTTGAGTGTTGAGCTGGCACCTCAGCATTTTGTAAAAATCTACTGCCAATCATTAGCGGACCGGATTTCCGCTGTGGTGATCCCTTACCAGAAAAAGCCGAAAGACAAACAACAACAAAGAAATTTACTTGAGTCAGGCACCCTATAAAATATGTTAGGTTTCTTGGGGGCAGAGAGTTGGGAATCTAGGGAAACATTGGCAGAAGGAAAGGCATCCTGGAAGTTTCAAAATACAGGGTGAATGCGGAATCAATACTCAATAACTCTTCATTAAATAGCATTTGTTTAATAGGAAAGTCCAAATGGGTTAACACAGGCGACTTTTCTGTAGAGGTCTGTGGAGAAAAGCTAATGCAATACAATACAGTAAATACTAAATATCACATACAATAGAAAAAAATATTATATAAAGGGGATAAAAGAGAGATTCTAGATGCCATTAAATTCTGCATTTTATATTTCAGTTTTCCTAAGCAGCAGTGATAATATTAAAAAAATACACTTGTGTAAGAACTTAGGATATCAGTAAATTCCTAACTGCTGTTCCAGTATTACAGGTGGAATATCCTACCAAGGACAGTCTTATATCTGGCCAGCATACCAAAGCTTGGGTGCCTTCCTCTCACATTTCACAGCTGTTGTATAATGTAAGCCCAAAGGTGTTAGGGGGAACATTAATAACATGTGGGCAAGAATTACCTCAGACTTTCTTACCCTAGACCAAGTTACTGAAACAGAAGCAGGGGCAATTATTCACAAATGTGTATGTCAAGATGACAAGGGGACGAAATTGCCCACCTCAGCCAGGAACAGAAAGATAAAACCACAAGGGGAAAGTAATACTGAAACAGTGATCAGTCAGACATCTAATGTTATATTATGTTCTTACAAACCTTTACTCTGTCCTTCCTTGGAATAATGCAGTATTACTAACAGCTGGGAGATTCCCAAAAGTTGTTGAAATAGAAAGGGAAGAGGATAGAGTTGCAGAGCTAGGTTCTACACTTCCCTGAAGAATAGATCTAGCAAAATTAACTCTTGCTCTGGAAAAAGCATCAGTCTTGTAATGCTCTGTAAAAGTGCAGACAGAGGACCAAGTAGCTGTTTCTAGGCTAGATCTAGTATCTAAACCTTTGAAGAAGGCATCTGATGAAGTAATTGCTATTGAGGAATGTAACTGCTCTTATGGAATGGACTTAACCAGACCAAGGAGCTGTTTTTCATGAAAAGAATAAGAATAAGAAATGGTCTTAGCAATCCAGTTGGAAATTATTTGCTTAGACACAGGTAAGCCTAGCTTTAGATGGCACAATCCTTGGTTTTAGCAAGGTAAAATTTGTTGCCTCTGAATATCCAAACAGTGCAAGAGTCTTTCCCCTTTGATCTGAGGGGATGGAAAAATAGGATGGACAATGGACTGATTCAAGGAGACCCTGTCAACCTCTTTAGGCTTAACATAATGGTTATTCTAAGGATTACCTTCTCCTTGTGGAGGATGACAAAAGATGGAGAGGCAAATAATGCCTGCAACACTGACACCCTATTTGCTAAAGTCAGAGCTAACAGCAAAACAGTCTGTCAAGTAAAAAAAAAAAAAAAAGATGATGTAGCAGCATATTGAAAATGAGATGAGCAAGAGGAAGTTTTTCTAACACATAATTTAGATCCCATACAAGGGTTGCTTTTGTTGAAGGTTTAATGTGCAGAACACCTTTTAAAAACTGTTTTTTTTTAATGAAGAAGGTGGTGGATCTAAAGGCAGCCAAACAGAGATAGCTGATATATGTACTTTGATAAAAGAAACTGCCAGTCCAACATTTATAAGCTCTAACAAATAAGAGAATGTTATGGACACCCATTTGATGAGGGTTCTGATTCTTCTTGAAGCAGCAAATAGAACTGTTTTTCTAGCCTCCTACAGAACCTACAGCACATCCTCTTTGAAACTGGTGCCTGAATGGAATTAACATTCTATTCTACAAACAGAGTTTGGATATTTGGACGAATTACAGAGCTCTTGGGTTATGTGAACAAGTCTGTCCAGTGAGGTAACTTGTGCTGATTGCCCCTGACCAGGTGGGAGAAAATGGGGGGGAGGGGCACACTGCTATCTGTGTCAAAAGGGAATCATCAGCAAGATTGTTGGCTTTTCCTTCTTGATTTTGAGAAGGACTTTGGTAATGACAGGCATGCTTAAAGAAACTTCTTCTTCCATGAAAAATATATGGTGTCCATCTTCAATGCTTCTGGACTTAGTACTCTTGAACAGAACAACCTGAGCTGTCTGTTCTAAGTGTATAGAAGAAGATCTATTTGTTGAGTACCCTCACTGATGGACAATGTTAAGGAAGACCTCCCTGTTTAACACCCACTCGTGAGGGTCTGCACTGGATCTTCTCAAAAGGTCTGCCATTGCATTCCACTCCAAGGGGATGTAAACTGCCTAAAGGAAGAGATTGTACGGTATAGCAATGACCCAAGATACCATGGCTAGTCTGCAGAAGCAGTAGGATTTTAGACCCCATGTTTGCTTATATACTACATAAGTGTTCTGTTGTATGTATAGACTTGGAAAGGACCTGGGATCCAAAGGTGGCTCAAAGATTGTAGCGTTAATATGACAGCTTTCATTTCCTTGACATTTGTATGGTCCTTGCTGTCTCAGAGTGATCAAAACCCTGGACATTTGTTGCCTTGCAACATGTTGGACTTTGGCAGCACAGTGATCCACCAGTTGTCTTGCTGCCTCATAGCAAGTGGTTCTCCGGTTTGATTCTCAGCTGGGGAGCCTTCTGTGTGAAGTCTGCATGTCTTCCCTGCATTCGTGTGGGTTTCCTCCGGGTGCTCCAGTTTCCTCCCACATTACAAAGACATGCATCTGGAGCATTTTCTCCCTGGGCCCCCGCTGAAAACTGGCTTCATTCCAAGTTGGACTTTCCCCAAAAACAAATGTTAAATAAATAAAAATAAATGCTCCCATGCCAGGTTGGATGCATCTCTGTATAGTTTCTGGGAAGGTTGGAGAACCAGAAAAGGTACTACAAGATTGAGTGAAATCTGGTTGACCCACCATTAAATTTAATTCTTGATGAAGGACAAGAGAGGAATTGAGAAGTCTGGTGGGTAGCAGTGCTGACTCCAAATTGACTTTGGGTACCACTGAATCTTCCTTATGTGGAGTCTGAAAAAGGGTATCATATGAATTGTCAGTGCCATGTACCCTGAGGTCACATTCAAAGGGAGAAGGGAGTGTAGATATTGTGACAGAAATTGGACTCTGTCTGGAGGAAGAAAGACTGTCACAAAGTGAATTTTGAGCCTGGACCCAAGGAAAATCAGATCTTGGTATGGGGATAACATACTTCCTTAGGTTTAAGGTGAACACCACAATGGTGTAGGAGGCCCGTTGTGAAATTAAAGTCTTTCAACAGAGCCTCTTTTGAAAGAGCCTAAATGAGAAGATCATCCAGATACGGGAAAATCTGAATTCCTTGAAGTCTGCAAAAAGGCAATGACAAATGGTAGGCACTTTGTGAATACCCTTGGGGCAGTGGAAAGACCAAAAGGTAAAGCAGAAAATTGAAAGTGAAATGAATAGACACAAAATAAGAATTTCTTGCAGATTGGATGAATGGGAATATGCAGGTACGTATCCTTTAACTCATTCCCTCCAGTAGAGCTCGTTTAGGTGTGTACCTTTAACTCCCAGTGGGTGTGGTCTCAGCCTTTTAAAAAATGAAGTTATCACCTTACATTTCTACCAAATACTAATTGACAGAGGTCATATATCAATACAATTGTGTTTGCCATCATGTATGCTTCAAGATAAAATATTCTGATACATTGTATGTGTCATGGTTTTGGAATTATTAATGCAAATATGAACAGGCAATATTTGACACCTAGAGGTGCAGTAGGAGGTAACTGCAGAAATGCCTGGAGATGTCACTCGGCTGTAATGAGTTAAAGCCATTGTTGCCAAATACTTTGAGGAAGGATTACTGGGAATAATGACTGAAGTGTTAACATTTTGAAACCTGAAATTTTGAGAAAGGTGTTGAGAAAGGACAGCTCCAGACTACGTCTCCAAATGCATTCCTTACTGGGAACCAGAACAATTCTGGAATAAAAACCTGTTCCCAATGTAGAGGAGGAACAAACTCTATTGTCACCCGAGCAAAGAGATCCTCAAGAAGAGGTAAGATGAGAGGAACCTGGTTTCAAGAAAGCTGAAGAAAACCTAAGTGACAAGGAGGAGCAATCCAAGGGATTTTGTAAGTTTGTTTTGAGGATGGAAAGGATGCATCTGCCAGTTATTGATTCCCAGGCTGAAAGAGACAAAGAATGTTTTGTGGGAAGGTGAATGGAAGATTTGCTAAGGTGGAGAGTGGGGTGAAAGAGGAGGATGCTTATAAAGAAGATGGCCTGTCAAGAAACAGAGGTTTAGATCCTTTGAAATTCTGCCAGAATTTATCAAAGAATTTTTATTGGACTTAATTGAATTTACAGAGCTTAGGTGGTGCAGCAGTTAGCGTTGTTGTCTCACAGCAAGAGGTTCTCCATTTTGATCCTCGGCTGAGGTGCTTTCTGTGCTGAGTCTGCATGTCCTCCCTGTGGTGATGTGGGTTTCCTCCGGGTGCTCTAGTTTCCTTCCACATCCCAAAGACATGCTGTAGGTGGACTGGATACTCTAAATTGGCCCTAGGCATGCATGTGTGCAACTGTGTGCCTTCCCTGGAAGGTTGGGAGCCGGGTTGGTAGCTCGACACTGTAAAACCCCACTGAAAATCATGAGCAGACAGGTGATCCGCTGTGGTGACCCCTAACCGGGAAAAGCTGAAAGAAAAAGAAGAACTGAATTTGCAGAGTTTAGGTGGTGCAGCGGTTAGCGTTGTCGCCTCACAGCAAGAGGTTTTCTGGTTTGATCCTCAGCCTCAGCTGGATCACCTTCTGTGCTGAGTCAGCATGTCCTCCCCATGGTCGAGTGAACTTGAAAAGACATGCAGGTAGGTAGGTGCGTGCATGTGTGGGTGTGCCTTCTTTGAAGGTTGGGTGCTGGGCTGGCAACTCAACACCGTAAAAATTCACTGCCAATCATTAGTGGGCCGAAGTTCCGCTGTGGCACCCCCTAACTGGGAAAAGCCAAAACAGACATTAGATACAAAGCAGATTACCTATTCTCTGACTCAGGTAAATTCAATAGAGCTGAAATAATAAGCTGTGGGTCCTCCTTCCTGCCAGAAGCAGACATCTCATCAGTCAGTACAGATGTACGTGAGGGCTGCACTGTATCAGCTTTCAGGGTCATGATAGAGGAAGCAGCTAAGGAATCTAGGTAGTCTGAGGAGTCATCAAAAAATACAATGGAGATGTCTGGCTCCAGCTTTAGGCTTAGATTACTTCTGTCTCTGTTTTTGGCAAATGAGACACACCTTAAGCCATCTTACCTTGTGCAAGCTCCTTGATTCTGTACTTCTCTAAGTAAATTTTACACATGATAATCTGTTAAAAAGAGTCTTATGGATGACTGACTCACAAATAAAACAGTCCTTATGGTTAAGTGCAAGGCAAAACAGGCACTTAGACTGATTGTCCTTCTAATAAACTTGCTTCCTTCAATCACATTTCCACCTCTTTAATGACATTAAAAAGTTCTAGTCACAAACAGAAAGAAAAAGAGGGAACGTGTCAAATCAGTGAAGTCAGTTTCACCAAATGTAAAATGGTGGGCACTGTTCAGCAAAACTAACTTGCCCAACAGTGGAGTTTGCCTTTTTCTCCACTGTTGTGCAAGTTTGGAGTTAGTATACATAAGTTCGGGGGGGGGGATACAGGGGGCCCCCCTGCAAAAACAAAAATGTTTGCTTCATTTCACCAAAGGTATTTTCAGTGAGGTTTTCAAAATGTTACTGTTCCCATATCTACCTTCTTTGAGTCAACACAATTCCATAAAAGAAAGGGTCTCACTGGGTATACCTATCTGCCAAATGATAAGGAAATAACACAGATCACACATCTAACATACTGAAATTGAAGCTAGAATTCTGTATTCGGGCTGGAGGCAACAAAGTTCTGAGGTACATTTCTTATATACCTCCCTCCATGACTTCTGGGCTAATGTCATACTTTGGATGTACATTATGAGAGGAAGACATCCAGGCTCTGGTATGCTGGCTGGAGGCATGGCTATCCTTTGTAGGATAACAGAACTACTAGTAATATTGCAAGAGAGATCCAAGGAAGGACATCTTCCTAATAGATAGTTGCAATAGTATATGTTTAGGGTATTACTACCAGACAAAACAAAGCAAATTTTTGGGTAAAACTTTCTAGGTGTGGTTAAGCCACTGGGTCTTAGTTTATGCAGAAAAAAATGAAAGGACACTACAGATAAATGATAGATGGACAGAGTTGCAGCAATGACTAGCCAAGAGAAGAGTAGCAGGAGCATACTTAAAAATCCAGTAGGTTTGCCTTAAGTCTTGTGGGATAGCATTCCAACATTTAGATACATATGAGGAATACATTACTCCACCATGTTTACTGTTTGGATATGGATTTAGGCAAGATATGTGCCCTAAGATCTGAGAGATTTAGATGGGGAGTACCATAGCATTACTGTCTTTAGTGCTGAACATTTGTTTGGGTGATGAAGTATACTCTGGGACAGTTTAAGATAACTGAATTTTTGATAGATGGGAATCCCTCCTAATTTAGCTGGTTGAGTGTTAGGTAATGATGAGTTTTATTTGGAAGGTGAGCAGCAAATTTTATCTTATTATAACATTGCTCCAGTTTTTTTTAAAGAAGGAGCTGACATGAGTAGAAGAGATGCATAACAGAGGGTTATCAATACATATGAAAGTGCAGTGGTCTTTCCAGAGTACAATTTGAGATATGAAGATGCTAAATAGAGAACTTGTTTCATATGAGGTCTTTTTTATATTATTTTGGATGTGTAGGTCAAATTTTAGATTATCATCAACGATTAACCCAAATATTTTAGTATGTATGACAACCTCTCATCTAGTGCTTTGTACAGATGATACAGCAAATGTATTTTGTGACCAGAGTATTGTTTTGGGATAAAAAAATTATTGCTTTGTTTAGTTTTGGCAGAAGATTAGGTTCAGAAAAGATGCAATGGTGAAGTAGAATTGTTGTGTAATAGTTTGTAGTGATGACATACTTGGAGCTGAGCAGATTAGAGGCAAGATGTCTGTGTACTGATCCTGGAAGCCTTGCCCCACTGCAGAATGGAGGACGTTTAAGAAACTACTGAAGATGGGATTACCTAAGATTGAGCACTGAGGGACACCAATGGTTATAGGTAGATAGGATGAGTAGGATGTTTGTCATCTGACATGTCTCTTATCTAAGAGATAGTTTTTTTTTAAACAATATTAAGGTAGAGGTGGAGATACTGAGAGAAAGTAATGCTTGTATAGTTTAGTATGAAAGACTGTGTCAAATTCCTTTGACAGATCAAGAAATATAGAGCAGAATAGTTTACCGCCATCCCTAAGTTGATGTATTGTGTTGTGAAAGGAGAGAAAAGTTAAAGTGCTGCTACATAAAGGATGAAAGCCATGTTGGATAGAAGAGAGTAGTTGTTATCTAGGAGATAACTTTAGCAGTTGGGAATGTAAACAACTTTTAAGGATTCTGGACAAGGGGGAAAGTATGCTATTGATCAATAGTTGGATAATTTCAATAAGTTTTCTTCTTTATGTGGTAACAGAATACATTCTTTCCACAGTCTGGGTAAATTTGATTCTAATATGGACTTGTGGATTAGTACAGATACGTGGAATGCTATGTCATCTGCTGCAGGTCTATGTTCACGCATTGAGGAAAAACTTCATTGAATAGCTATTCCATGAACAGTAATCTCTGAATGTTGCTTTCATCGAAGAGTGAAATAATCATAAAAAAAATCATCAAGAGGTAACAGCTGGTCAACAACAAGGAAGTAACCCATGAAGGTGGGGGCCTGCAACCCCATCCCCCTTACTTTATATACCAATTCCGAGATTGCACTACAGTGGGAAAAATGATGAATTTTAAAAGGTTTTGTTTGGTTTACCTTATACACTGCAGTACTTCCTTGTTGTTGGCCAACTATTACGTTTCGATGATTTATTTACAATGATTTCACTCTTCGATGAAAGCAACATTCATGGATTACTGTTTAGCCATTCAATTAAGTTTTTCTTCGATGTGTGAGCATAGACCCATCTGCTGCAGACTTTAAATATTCAGCAGGAAGTTGGTGGCTGTTAATTTTGTAGGTTTCAGTTGCAATAGCAATTTTTGTATTATTTTAGTTTGGACTGGTTGAAGAGAAAATGTTGATGTGCTATTCTGAATTAATTGAAAGGAATCTAATGGGTCATGTTTTAGATTCTTTACTGCTAAAGATGTTACTTGGATGAAATGGGGATGAATTCTTGAGCAAAGTTTTGTTTTATTTGGAAAAGGATTTGACTATGTTCAGGATTTTTTTGTATGGTTGCGCACTATCTTTTTGGGTTAGAAAGGTTATTATTTTGAATTTGGGTGAACGTTTTTTTTCCAATTTGGGTGAGTTGCTTTTTGACATTTCTCAGCTATCTATATTTATTTACCTATTTTATTTATTTATTTTACATTTGTTGACCGGGGTTGTCTAACTGAGCTGAAGAGCCCTTTTTCAGTGGAGACCCGGGGAGAAAAGCTCCAACATATTATACTATTTTCATTATAAATTAGCATTAAACAGCAATGTTACAGGATTATTACAAGGCATTAAGTAGCAATAGAATGTTATACAATGTCAATAATCAGGAGTATAGCACAACTATTTCAAGATGTATAAAAAAAAATAATATGTCATTAAGATGAATATAGTTTTTGGGGTAAGTGGTTACAAAAACCCAGTTTTATCATAATGTAGTTGCATGAAGGCAAGACAATTACTACAGAATGTTTCTCTGAGGCAATTAGCTTAATAGGTTTTAGAAGACAGTGGAAAGAGTAGTCAAGGAAGATCAGACAGAATTAGTGAGAAGAGTGAGTTAAGGGCAGAAAGTAGATTAATGTATGGGAAGTAGGGGATGTTTAAGGAGGGAGAGTGCAGTGGCAGGACCAGTGACTTTTAAAGTGCTCTTTGGTGGCTGTCTTAAATTGTTTAGGATGTGTAAGAGTCCTGATTTCTAGTGGGAGCCTATTCCAGGCAATAGTGGGCTGATAGCTGAACATGTAACGTCCAAATTTAGACTTGGGTTTGTAGATTTGTAGTAGGTCTTGGTTACAGCTTCAGAGAGGACTGGAAGGAAAATAATGGCAGATGAGAGGGGATAGTGCCAGGCAGTAGGAAGGCTGGTATAGGATAGAATGGATGATCTGGAGCTGAGAGAGAAGAAGCTGGAGGGGTAATTCAAACCAATTTAGGTGTTTTCGAGAGAGACAGTGATGGGATTTGTAGGTTTGTTGGGCAGCAAATCTAGCTACCTTGTTGGTAGATTTGAGTTTGGTCAGAAGTGTTGAGTTAAGATTTGTGAGAATTTCAGAGCTGTACATTAGACTGGGTAGAAGGTAGGTAAAACAGAGAGTAACCTTGGCTTCAGAGGTAAGGAATTTCTTGGTACGGTAAAGGAACCTTGTTTTGAATGAGTATTTTTGATACAGTTATTAACATGTAAGTCAAATTTAAGCAGATAGTCGATGGTTACGCCTAACAGTTTAGTGCTGGATTCTGCCTGAATGGGAGTGTTTTTAAGTGACTGTATGGAGAAGGAGGGTTTAATATTGTTAATTTGTTTAGGTAAGAGGAGTAAAAGCTTTGATTTTTTAGGGTTAAAGATGAGCTGGTTGTTGGAGAGCCATGTTTCGACTAAGATAAAATATGCCTGTGTAGCTGAGAAGGGCTTAGAGGGAGAGTTGGCTATGGTGATGACTGCAGAGTCATCTGCGTATTGCATTAAAGATGACTGAGGACAGGAGGTATAGAGCTGATTAGTAAAGATATTAAAAAGTAAAGACCCTAGGATAGACCCTTGAGGTGCACCCTTTATTACAAGGAGAGGAGGGGAGAGCACAGAATGCCATCTCGCTGACTGAAATCCATCAGTGAGGTAGCTGGGAAACCATGCAACAGTATCAGAGGAGAAGTTGAGGTTATGCAGTTTGTGCAGCAGATGACAGTGTGAGACAGCATTGAAAGCTTTTGAGAAGTCCAAGAATAGGTAAGAAATAAGTTTATGGTCATCCATGGCTATAGAGACAGTGTTGAGGAAGGATAATAGAGCTGTAGTGGTGCTATGTTTGGGTATGAAACCATGCTAAGTGGGTGTAAGCAGATTGTCCTGTGTTAGATACTGCATAACTTGTTTATGAATACATTTTTCTAGTACTTTAGAGAGAGAGAGGAGAGGATAGCAATAGGTCTAAAGTTGGAGATATCAGAGGTGTTACCTTCTTTGTGTATAGGTAGAGTGTAGCATTGTTTCTAGATGGAAAGGACTTTAGATTCAGAGATAGAGTGATTAATTAGGATAGATACAGGGACAGCAAGACAGTCAGCTGCTAGTTGAAGAAAGGAATATTGTCAGCTGATGCTGAGCATGGTTTTAATTTAGAGAGTAGAGTTTTGATGTAACTAGTAGGTACAGATTTAAGGGAGAAGGTATTTGAGGAGAAAGTATTAGGAGTAAGTTCAGAAAAGTTGGAGATGTTAATAATAGAGGAGTTGTCTGGTAGGAGGTTTCATTTCTGACTAGACACTACTTCCGTGCTTTTTCTCTTTCTTGCATTACTTGTTTGGTGTTTCTAGTAATCCAGAGAGTTGGATTAGATTTGACATGTTTTTTTTTTTTTTTTAATGAAGCCTGACTATTAAGAATTGATAGAAACTGAAAATTACCTTTTTTGACTCCTTGACCTAGAGCTACGGTTTTTAGGGAAGATCAGCTGGTTTGTCTGAGTGTAGAAGTAAAAGAAAGAAGTTAAACTGAAATCTGTAAGGTTTGAAACTAGGCTATATGAGGTGATTTTACAGCTTTTTTAGGGGAGACCAGTTGACTTGCAGTGTACAGGCAAAAGAAAGAGGCTAAACTGAAATCTGTAAGGTTTTGAACTAGGTTGTATGAAGTGCTTTTATAGCTTTTGGTGCCTTGTCTGATGACATCTGTCAGATTATGATCACTCAGGGAATCTAGAAGTCAGTCTGTAGCTGAGATTAGGGGCACTGCTTAACATCTGATCAAGGACTGTGTTCTTATTAGTCTTTTTATTAAATCTGGTGGAGGAATTAATCAAGTGAGTAAAGTTATATAAACTGATGATGTTAGAGCCTTCATTTTAAGTAGTCCAATTGTTGTTAAAATCACAGCATATGATAAATTCCTTGGGTAATATTATTTATGGTCCATGATAATATATCTTCACTTAAGGAGGAACTGGTACTGGATGGGATGTTGACTGCAATCATACACAGTGATTTCTTTGTGTTAAGCTTTAGTTAGTTAAGCAGAATTTCTTCTTTGACAAATATGGGCATTGAATTAGGGTAGACAAAGGGCTCTAAGATGAAAACATAAAAAATAGCTATTCCAACATTTTGTTTGTTTAGTCTGCCAGATCTGACAGTATTGTAGCCTGTGGGAGGAATTCTTCATCTTCAATGGTGGGTTTCAACAAGGTAACTTTTCTAGTTCAGCAGCTAGGTTTACCAGTATAAGTCAATCTTCACTGAAAAGAACATAGCAGTAAGCTTTAAATGCTTATTTTTCTTAAGGAGGGCAAGCTGCTCATAAGTAAGCTATAATGACTTTAATAAGCTTGAACTACATTAACAAATGTAGTGTCCTTTAACTTTAGCACTGGCTGCAAATTCAGTGGTATAGATAGCTGTAGGAGCTTACCTTCTTTTTCTTCTTTCAGCTTTTCCCGGTTAGGGGTCGCCACAGCAGATCACCTGTCCGCTCATGATTGGCAGTGGAGTTTTACGGTGTCGAGTTGCCAGCCCAGCGCCCAACCTTCCACAGAAGGCACACACACGCACATACTCATACCTAGGGCCAATTTAGAGTGTCCAATCCACATACAGCATATCTTTGGGATGTGGGAGGAAAAGTACAGTTTTGTACCTACCATAAATGTAGATGTCCGATAGGTATGCATCTGCAGTCATAACATATGGGTTGTCCTGCCTCAGGCAGCCCTTCGGTCGGCCGGATTCCAAAGTCTGGGTCTGGCCTCGGCTGATGTCGCACTTTCCCCGACGTCAGAGCTTCTGGGGTATAAAGGCATCAGCCGACGCCATTTTCCTCAGTGTTTCTTGCCCCAGATGCCAGGTGCCCTCTAGGAAGGCTAAATTTGGATAAATGTAGAAAGTTCCAAACAGTAGCAAAAATATATACATATATACAAACAAACAAATACACCATAATAGATTCCCCCAGTTAGCTGAAAGAGGGGTAAGCACCCTAGGAATACCACAGAGGGGAAGGAGGGTAATCCTGACTGCAGATGCATACCTATCGGACATCTACATTTATGGTAGGTACAAAACTGTACTATGTCCTTCAAGGATGCATCTGCAGTCATAACATATGGGTAGAATACCATAGCCAAACTGGGGGAGGAGGTACTAAGATAAGGAAGGTGTAGTTAAGATCCCCTGTAAAACTGCAGTTGCAAAGCCTGCTCAGGATCTGGAATATAAAGGTAGATTATAATGCTTGGCAAATGTATGCACGGAGCTCCAAGTAGCAGCTTCTAAAATGTCCTTGGTAGCCACCCCTTGTAGGAAAGCTGTAGTGGTGGCTGTGGCCCTTGTGGAATGAGGCCTGATATTTTCAGGAGCTGTCTTTCCATGAAAAGAGTAGCAAAGCTAATGCAATTTCCTATCCATTTTGAAATTGTCTGCTTGGAAATTGCTTTTCCTTGCACCCCAGTTGCATAGGCTACAAAAAGTTGGTCAGTTTTTCTGCTGGTTTTAGTTCTGTCCAGATAGTAGCGTAGTTGTCTGTGTATATCCAAGGTGTGCAAGAGTTTCTCTCCTTTATTCTGTGGGTTAGGGAAGAACGTAGGCAAATAAATGGCTTGGTTCAAGGATACCCTGGATACCACCTTTGGCATGAAAGTAGGATTAGTTCTCAGGGACACTCTATCCTGGTGAAAAATAAGGAAAGGCTGCATTGCCATTAATGCCTGTAGCTCGGATACTCTTCTTGCTGAAGTGATTGCCAGAAGGAATGCAGTTTTCCAAGATAAAAATTGTAAGTCTGCTGATGCTGCTGGTTCAAAAGGAGGTAGAGTCAAATTTTCCAGCATGAAATTGAGATCCCATGCAGGTAGAGGGGGTCTCCTTGGAGGTTTAACATTTTTGATCCCTCTCAAAAATTGTCTGAGTAGAGGGTGAGAGAAGATAGGAGGATCCATATTGTATTCTGCAGATATTGCTGAAGCATGAATCTTAATGGAAGAGTAAGACAGGCCATTGTGGAACAAATCTGCTAAGTATTCTAGGATGTGTGCTAGGTTTGCCACTGAGACATCTGTGCCCTTTGATGTGCTCCAAATGAGGAATCTCTTCCATTTAGCTGAGTATGTCTTCCTTGTGGAGGGTCTGCTAGCTTCCAGGATAATGTCCTTGACCCTCTGAGATAAGACAGTTTGGTTTGGTTTTAAGCAATTTTCCAAGCAGTTAGTTGCAGAGTTTTCAAGTTTGGATGCAGGGTCTTGAAATTGTTCTGCGTTAGAAGAAGAGGACATAGGGGTAGAGGCCATGAGTTCGCCTGAGACATGCTTTTCAGTAGCGGATACCAGTGTTGTCTTGGCCAGTCCAGAGCTATTAGTATCACCTTTGGCTGTTCCTCCCTGATCTTCAGTAGAACCTTGTACATCAATGGGAGAGGTGGGAATGCATACACTATTAGGGCATTCCAGCTGAAAGAGAGAGAGTCCACCCTCCAGGCTTGTGGGTGGTTTGTCCTTGAGCAGAATTTCTTCAGTTGGTGGTTGAGAGGGAAGGTGAACAGATCTATCTCTGGCAATCCCCATTTCTTTGTTATGAGTTTGAAGATGTCTGGATGCAGCATCCATTCGTGAGCATCCGTGGTAGTCCTGCTTAAGCTGTCTGCTAGTGAATTCTCTTTTCCTGGTACAAATATGGCCTGCAGCTGGATATTGAGATTCAGGCCTAGGTTCCACAGATCCATTGCCATCTGGCATAGAGGGTAGGAATGCGTGCCTCCCTGTTTGTTTATGTACCACATGACCGTGGTGTTGTCTGTCCTTATCAGCAGATGTCCTTGCTGGAGGAATGGTTTGAATGCCTCGATTGCATGCTTCACTGCCAGCATCTCCTTTTGGTTTATGTGCAAGTTTAGCTGTCCTTGAGGCCATAGGCCTTGGATACATTTGTCCTCCATGTGTGCTCCCCATCCTAGGTCTGAGGCGTCCGTGGTGATTGTCTGCCTTGGTTTTGGTTTCTTGAAAGGCAACCCTCTGTTGGACTGGCAGGCCTGAGCCCACCACAGGAATTCCTTTTAAAGGCATGGAATGATTGGTATCATGGTTTCTAGACTGTGTCTGTGTTGAGACCATACATTCCTTAGGTACCATTGTAATTTCCTCATATGCAGCCTGGCATGTGGGATCAAGATTATGCAGGATGCCATGAAACCCAGGGCCTGCAGGACTTTCCTTGCAGTAAGCTGAGTTTGTCTTGTCAAAGTCATGAAATAATCTGGAAGTTGTTTTGTTTTTCTTCTGTGAGAAAAGCCATCTGAGTTAATGTGTCCAGATCCGCACCCAAGAAGGTTATCCTTTGGGATGGCACTAGTCTTGACTTTTGGATGTTGACTGTGTATCCCAAGGCCTGTAGCAGGTGTATGACATAGGCCAAATCCTTTATCAATTTTGTCTTGTTGTCCGCTTGTATTAGGCAGTCGTCCAGGTATGGGTAGATTTGAATTCCCTGAAGTCTGCAATGTGCAATTACTGATGCCAGGCATTTCGTGAATACTCTGGGTGCAGTAGATAAGCCAAAGGGCAATGCTGAGAATTGATAATGCTCTGATCCTGCAAGAAATCTGAGGTGTCTTCTGCAATCTGGTCGGACAGGGACGTGCAGGTATGCCTCCTTGAGATCTAGAGTCACCAGCCAAGACTCCTTGCCCAACATGGGAAGAAGTTGCTGTAGGGTCGGCATTTTGAATTTTGGTACAATGAGATATGTGTTCAGTGCGGACAAGTCGAGAATAGGCCTCCATTGGTTTTCTTTTCTTGGTACAAGGAATAGTCTGGAGTAAAATCCTTGGCCTTGTTCCATAGATGGTACCCTTTCTATCGCTTTCATCTGAAGTAAATTTTTGATTTGTCTTAAAGCCTCTGGCTTCTGATTTGGTGGTAGGTTTGGCATTCCGCTCTTTTGGTAAAGTGTGGAAGTGAAACCTGTATCCTTTGTCTATTGTTTGCAATGTCCATGTGTCCTTTGTAATGCAATGCCAGTTTCTTGAGAATAAAGCCAGCTTTCCACCCAAGGGAGCTTCCAGTTGTTCCCTGGTAGGCGAAATCAGAGTCAAGTCATTGTGTCTGTCCTGTGCTAGTGGTTGTAGTTGCAGCTGTGGCACTACTCCTCTGGTTGGCAGGCTGCCACTGACGGCCCCTATAGGCACCCTTTGATTGACCTCTGCCTCGAGGGCGTCTATTCCTGCCCCTTTGTGCTCTGGAGGTGTCTGGAAAGGACCAATTCTTGGAAGGCCAGTTTCTGCTGGACCTCGGAGGTTGGACCTGTAGAAATTCCTTTACTGTTTGCACAGATTTTGCTTTTTCTTCCACTTTCTTTAGAATCCCCTGTGCAGGGGAGCCAAATAAACTTTGTTTCTCCATTGGACCATCTAGGAGCTTAGCCTTGACATGGTCTGGCAGGGATTGCTCTTTTAGCCAGGCATGCCTACGAATTACTGCCCCAGTCATAGCTGATCTAAATGAAGCCTCCAGTGCATCATAGCCACATTTTAAGAAATGATTACTGACCTGCTGAGAGTTGTGTACCAAATCCTGAAGGGATTTACGGTCTAAAGGTTCAGGAGAAGAAAGCTTCTTATTCAGCTGATCTAACAAATATTCTTGGTACTGTATCATATGGAATTGACAGTTTAATGCCCTGGCAGAAAGAGTAGCAGATGTATAAACCTTTTACCCCATCTCTCTAATGCTCTAGACTCTCTTTCAGAGGGTAGGGATTTTGGCAGTGGCAGCTGCAACACCTTTGGGCCCTGTGAAATAGTTTCTGGGTCTGCAGCATGGGCTTTATACAGGTGGAAGTGAGAATCCGGGACCCTGTAGTATCTGTCAGGTTTGGCAGGGGCCGGAGGGAGAATCAGGTGCAGAACTAACATCATTATACACATCATCAATTACAGTTAGCACTGGTGATATGGCTAAGGGCCTATGCTGGGGCAAATGTAAAAAAGTCCTTAGTCTTTTTCTAGAATCAGAAAAATCCTGACCCTGCCATTGAAAGTGTTCCCTCATAGAGTGCAAGGTCTCCCCAAAGGAAAATTCTTCAGGAGGGGAGGCGAAGGATAGAGCCTTCAGCATCTGAATCCTCATAAGGAGAATAGGCCTTCCTGATGGTCTGACAAATCAGATCCATCCGTGGAGTAATCAGAGGAGACAGGTTCAGTCCTAGGCCTTTTGTCTGGTGGAGGTTGGGAGGCCCTGTCTGGGTGAGATTGGGAACCCCTAATCAAGGAGATAAGGTCCTCAGCAAGACTGAGAATCTGAGAGCTTGAGGAAGGCCTCTGAGAAGTAGATTTGGCAGGTAAAGCTTTTGAAAGTTTGGCAGCTTTAGCCCTGGAGAAGGCCTTAATAGACATAGAAGCTGGGGGCCTAGCTGCCCCACGTGCAGGTGTAAAAATGTCCAATGGAATGGTGTCGGACAAATCTTGAGCGCTAGCTTCAGTAGGGATTTCTGAAGCCGACTCAGCCGGGGGTCTCTCTGGCCTCGGTTGTCGGAGGTATGGTTTCTGTCATAGTAAGAACCGAGGGCTCGATTTCAGCCGAAACCGAGACACTCGCGGTAGGCCTAGCCGTGGTTTCAGCACCATGGGCCGCGAGTGTCAGTCCTTTTCCCTGCATTTTTTGCCCAAATGCGTAGTCGGAGTCTCCGATGGCATTTTATATGCAAAAGCGGATCCGAAAAATTCTTCTGCAAACTCCGACCGACGCCTAAGAGTCCGTCGGTTGAAGGAGGCACAGGCTAAACAGGCTGATACATCGTGGTCTGGGCCTAAGCAAGGAAGGCAGTAAGAATGGAAATCCTTATGAGGTATTTGTTTCCCACAAGTTAAACAATTATTTACTTTGTCTGACATCGGCTGAGGCAAGAAAGAGTCCCCAACGGGGTACTTAGCTTTTTTCGAAGTCTTCGGTAGCTGAAATCTCTGGATCTGACCGACCGGCACTTGCGAACAGCTTCTGCTTCGGGCACCGCACGGCAAGAAAGACTGAGGAAAATGGCGTCGGCTGATGCCTTTATACCCCAGAAGCTCTGACGTCGGGGAAAGTGCGACATCAGCCGAGGCCAGACCCAGACTTTGGAATCCGGCCGACCGAAGGGCTGCCTGAGGCAGGACAACCCATATGTTATGACTGCAGATGCATCCTTGAAGGACATCTAGAGCACCCGGAGGAAACCCATGCGACCACAGGGAGGACATGCAGATTCCACACAGAAGGCACCCCAGCTGAGGATCGAACTGGAGAACCTCTTGCTGTAAGGGGGCAACGCTAACCGCTGCACCACCACGGCAGCCAAGGTTTAGGAGCTTACCTAGTGGCAACCAAAGGTGACAGTCTATTTACTGCCTGCACAGAACAAGAATATTTTCAGGTTGCAAATGCTCCTTAGAAGACAAATGCTCATTTTATGCAGAAAGACAGGTAAGATGATGACTTTCAACATTATGTGAAAGGGGCAATCTTTTTGCAAGTCTAGTAGCACCAAAAGGTATCTATTTATTTCCCCCACAGAACAAGTTTTGCTAGATGCAAACCCTCTTTATTAGAAAAATACTAAATTTGTACATAATTAGAGGCAAACCGACTACTTTTGACACTGTGTGAAAGGGGTGGGGTTGGGGGATGTGTGAAACTGTACTGGCACTAAGTTTAATATCTTTTCTAAAATTCTGACACCTCATTAGCTTCATATTTTCATTTTAGAAACTGTATTGCTCCAAAGTATATTTCTTTACTGGAGGAGTCCGAAGAGAGGGTCTCTTCACTTTCCAATTTACGTCACATGGGAAGGGATAACTATGAGCTATAGTCCAGACCCTGTATATCCAATTTAGAAAAATCCTCTTCTTCAGAGGAAGAGGGGAATTTTCTTCTCTTAACTGGAGTAGAAACAGGAAGAAAAGACTGGATTGCCTTAAACAGGCCCTGGGCAAAATTATACCAGGTTCCTTGAGAAGGTTTTTGCATACTGAAGGTGAAAAAATGGGGACAAATGTTGTGTCTTTTGAGTCCTCTTTTTAGGAGTCTACAGCCTTACAGTTTTAGGGGTAAAATCCAAGGGCTGGACCTCCACAAAGCATAAGGTGATGTCCTCCTTCATAAAAACTTAGTGAATACCTCCCTCACCCTGAGAAAATAATTCTAGATTCTCCCTTCTCAGCAACATCATGACATACAGTCTGACAGGATGTGCTTAAATCCCAGGTTAATTGCATCTGAAAGGTTCATGCCAGAGGGATCAGGACAGGCAGACTGATGGTCCTCAGACTAGAAAATCACTTCAGTGAAGACATCAGACACAGATCACAGAAACAAGGGGGAAGTCTGACATTCTTTGAAAATCTCTTTCACAACCTTTTTTTCTTCTGAGAGAGGAAGTCCACTGAATGAAAGTCAGTCACCACCACCTCTCATGCCAATTACATCAGGTGATCATTTAAAAAAAAAAACGTAAGAAGTTTAGTCTACTCTGAATGGTTTGGTGAGTAAATGAAAGACAAATCTGACAGGATATTGCATTGTTTTGATTTCATAATCAAAAAGAAGCACAAGGAGAATGAGCATTCACGTGTGGAATCTCTGTACCCACATTAATCTTCCTGACAAACATAAATAGTTTTAAATGAACTTTTCCACCAAAAAAAGGAAGGTTCTTCAGTGGGGATACTTATCAGCCGAAAACTGTAGCTGAACCAACTGTCAATACTCAACTCCAGTAAGCTGAAGTGAAGTCTATATGAGCATACATAAGTCAAGAAACTTTTGGCACACCTATACATCCATTTTATACCAGCATGCACTCCTGTGCTAAAGGCAGATGTATGGTATAAAAGAAAGGATCCCAAAGCTTCATTGACTGGTTGGACATCTGAATCTTGTCAGGAAACATCCCATATAGTTATGCCTATAGCAATAGAATGTGATTATGAAGGAAGAAAGGGGTTTAGTAAAAAAAGACATGAAACCTACAAGTGTGGTAGGTGTGCACAATGTGCACACATTATGAATAAAGACAGTCTCTTTATTAAACAGAAATACAGTATTGACAAGTAATGAGTTCAGTAATTGTGATTCAAGTGGGATGTTATACATGACTATTTGCCAGGTATGCCAAGCGTTCTATATAGGTAAAACAGAATGTAAACTAAAGAGAAGGATATATGAACACAATTACGATATACAGAATGGTAAAGAAATGCATTATTTAGACATACACAATGCCCTATGGCTAATTTCCTTTTATATGTAATTGAAAAAAATAACATTGATGGGCGAGGAGGCCTATGGGAGGAAAATACTGAGTATAGAGAATTTTGGTGGCAAATAACTTTACAGGCAAATAAATGGCCAGGTTTGAACGAATACATCTCTATTGCCCCGGTTCTTAAATTAAGAGCTGCTAACTTATGAGTTATTTTACACAATAAACTTTATTATATTCCCCCATAGACCCCTATATTACACTATAGTTTTATCTATATAAGGCTTTTTGCACATATGTTTTATGTTTTAACATTTAATACCCTGTAAATGTCCTTTTAAACTTGGTCCATTCACTATATTTTTAAATGAACATTTTTTTAAGTGTAATTCACCACTTTGCCCAGTAGATGGAGATAACAAAAAGGAATGGTTTCACTGATGAAAAAATCCATTGAAATAGGAACCTGTCACTTTTTAACATAGTCATTTTTTAACATAGTAATTACATTTATTTAGAGGTTTTAGTATCTTGTATCAATGCACATAATATGTAAATTATTAATGCCTGTAATGAAATCTATATATGTTTGTCATGAATTTTAATGAATGGTTTTAATGTATGTTTTTTTTTCTTTTCTTTTTCCTTTTGGAACATTTGAAATGGGTTGATCAATTAAATGATGTCAGCAGACAGTAGCTTTATAAGTCTGTTGATTTCCCTTTGAGCCCACATCTGATGAAGTAATATGTAAACAAAAACGTAATGTGGAATGTTTATATGTGCTGAGTGTTGCTGGAAGCAAAAATAGAAGTTATGTTCTTACCATAACATTCCATGTTAGTTGTCTTCTTCTCGCCTTCTTTCTTGCTGGATGGGTTCGGAGCCGACCTCGGCTCCGACTCGGCCACTCAAAAAGCTCGAGAGTTGGTTCCACCGGCTCGAGGCTCCCCTTATATCCCACAATGCTAGGTGGTAATACCTCAGATCTCGTTTGTAAGCTAGGCCCAGCCAAAAGAAATCCAGAAAACTGGAAATGGGAAACCCACCTCTATAAAAAGACAGAAGGAAGGTGACCTATAACCTGATGAAGGAATATATACATAGTAAAGTATATACATATATACAATAGAGGTGGTAGGAAGAAAGGTCACAATCAAACTCCTCTAGGTCTGTCCAGGCTAGGGGAAGGAGGGTGGGGAAAGAAAGCGAGAAGAAGACAACTAACATGGAGCGTTATGGTAAGAACATAACTTCTATATGTTAAGTTGTCCATCTCGCCTTCATTCTTGCTGGATGGGACAGCGTCCTAGCACCTTGTCCCGGGTGGCCTATCGGAACAGACTCTTGAGTACAGTGGAACCAAAGTTAGCTCTATGTCTAGAAGCTAAATCCAACTTATAATGAGAAATGAAAGTGTGAGGAGTAGCCCATGTAGCTGCTGCACAAATCGTATCAATAGGCAGCCTGTCTTGGAAAGCTATAGAAGTAGCTAAAGCTCTAGTTGAATGAGCCTTAGGTCTGTTAGGCAACTTTTGGTGTCTAATCTCATACACAAGGAAATCAAGGATGTAAGCCATCTGGAGAGTGATACTTTCGAAACTGAAAGGCCCTTTCTGCCTTCTGCATAAGAGACAAACAATTGGTCAGTTTTCCTGGTCTGTTTGGTCCTATCCAAATAATACCTTAATTGTCGATGAACATCTAGCCAATGTAATTTATGTTGAGACCTGTTCGAATAGTTAGGAAAAAAGAGAGGAAGGTGAATGTTTTGATTTAGATTTGCATAGAGGCTACTTTAGGTAAAAAGGATGGATTGGTCCGTAAGGATACCCTATCCTTATGAAACAACAGATATGGTGGTCGACTGCAGAGTGCATGAAGCTCTGAGACCCTTCTAGCCGAAGTAATGGCTACCAGAAAGAGTGTCTTCCAGGATAGCAATTTCATTGAACAGGAAGCTGCAGGTTCAAAAGGAGGAAGAATCAAAGATGTGAGAACTAAGTTAAGGTCCCAAGAAGGAGGAGGATTTCTTTTAGGAGGCTTGAGAAGAAAAACTCCCTTCAAGAAAGCTATGCAAAGCTTGTGAGACATGATGGCAGAATCCGAGATGCCCACATGAAAGTTAGATATGGCTGCCAATTGAACCTTAAGAGTAGAAGGAGACGAACCTGCGTGGAATAGTTCGGCTAGAAAATCAAGGACCGATTGAATGGGAGCAGTGAAAGGATCTATGTCCCTTCCATGAGCCCAAAAGGAGAAATGCTTCCACTTACTAAGATAAATCTTCCGAGTGGAGGATTTATGGGAAGCTATTAAAATATCTCGAACTGAGTGAGATATTAGCGGAAGCCTGGCTAGGGTTGGAATTCGAGGAACCAAGCAGTGAGGTTCAGGGAGGGAAGGGAGCGATGTAACTGACCCGACTGATGGGTCAAAAGATCTGGAACTAGGACCAGATGCCAGGGTTGCTCCAACAGAAAATGGTGTAGAAAGGGGAACCAAACCTGTCGAGGCCAGTAAGGGGCAATGAGGATCAAGGAAGCTTTCTGAGCGATGGCTTTCTGTATCACTTGAGAAATTAGTGGGAAGGGAGGAAATGCGTACAGAAGTCCCCGGGCCAAATCTGGACTAGAGCGTCTCTGCTGGGATGGCCCGGTAGAGGAAAGAGGGTGAAATAATCTTTGCACTTGCTGTTTTGGGGAGTAGCAAAAAGGTCGCAGCAAGGCTGGCCCCACTTCAGAAAAATTTTTTTCAATACTGAATTTTTCAGAGACCACTCGTGAGGCATGAGAATAGCTCTGCTCAATTTGTCCGCTATAATATTGGACTTCGGGGGGAGGTTCGTTGCAATCAGAAACCGCTGAGAAGAAATCGCCCATTGCCACAGTCTGAGTGCCTCTCGACATAGGGGGTAGGGTCTGGTTCTGCCTTGTTTGTTGATATACCACACTACAGACATGTTGTCCGTTTGTATTGCTATCGTTCCCACCGGAAGAGAGTCTTGAAGGGCTTGCAACGCTAAAAGCACTGCTCTCATCTCTAGAACATTTATATGCAAGTGGTGTTCGTGAGGTTGCCATATGCCCTGGACTGTCCTTCCCTGACAATGCCCCCCCCACCCGATCAGGGAGGCATCCGTCATCAAAGTAGCAACCGGATGGGGAGGAACAAAGGGTCTTCCTAAGAAGAGCTGTGGGGAAGAAGTCCACCAACGAAGATGATTCCTGCATGCTTGGGTTATCACAATGGTGTGGGACATCGGAAGTTGTTGGTATGACCATTGTGTGAAGAGCATCCATTGTAAGATTCTCATGTGAAATCTGGCTAATAGAAGTAGAGGGATAGCAGCTGCCATTATCCCCAGAACTTTCAGGACCAATCTGACTTTGATCTTGTTGCTGTGGAAAAGAAGAGAGACCAATTTGTGTATGTCTGTGATCCTTTGATCTGTGAGTCTCACTGACATGCTGACTGTGTCTAGATTTGCGCCTATGAAGGTAATAGCATGACAAGGCAACAAAACAGACTTTTCGCAATTTATTGAGATACCTAGCTTTTGAAAGATGCGAAAAGTGTAGTCTCTGGCAAGTAGCAGAAGATGCTTGGTGGGAGCTGTAAGGAGCCAGTCGTCTAGGTATGGAAACACCTGGAATCCTTGGCGTCTCAGATGAGAGGCAACCACTGCCATGCATTTGGTAAACACCCGGGGGGCTGTGGTGAGTCCAAAAGGCAGGGCCCTGAATTGAAAGTGACTGGTTCCCAGCCTGAAGCGGAGGAATCTCCTGGAGCGTCTGTTCATTTTTATGTGATAGTACGCATCCTGGAGGTCTATAGAGCACATCCAGTCTTCCTTCCCCAGTAGGGGTAGGATGGATTGCAGCGTGACCATCCGAAACCTTGTTTTCTTGACAGACTTGTTCAAGATACTGAGATCCAAGATGGGCCTCCAGTCCCCTGTTTTCTTTGGAACCAAAAAGAATTTGGAGTAGATTCCGGATCCTTTCTGGTCTGCTGGAACTGGTTGAATGGCTCTTTTTACAAGCAACTTTGATATTTCTAATGCTGCTTGTTCCCTTTGAGCGGGTGGAACATCTGGAAGGGACTTTTTTGATTGGGTAGGAGAGCGGAAGAATGGAATGGAATAGCCTTTGGAAATGATGGATTGTACCCACTTGTCTTGAGTTAGAGAACGCCAGGCTTCTGGGTACAGTGAAAGTCTTCCCCCGACTGCCTCCGAAGGTGGACAGCCAGGCAACACCTCAGGGATGCTGAAAAGGCTTATCGGAAAAGGTTTCTCAATTGCCCTGGTTCTGCAGACCCCCTCTGCCTCTAGGGCGGCGTCTACCATTATTGTTCCCCCCTCTACCTCTAGAGGGGAACCGACTCTGTGCGTCAGGCAAAGCCCCTTGAGATTGCTTGCGGAACCACATCTTTCCACTTTTCTGGCCCTTGGGGTAAGGCCTAGAAGGAGTAGAAAAACGGACTCCGACGGCAGAAAGAGTTTTGCCATCAGTCTCGCACCTTGTCAAGGTTTCTTTCACTTGAGGACCAAAAAGGGACGATCCGTCAAATGGGGAATTAGTGAAAGACGTCTTAAAGGGGTCCGCAAAATTGCAAAGCCGCATCCAGGCATGCCGGCGCAAGGCCACACCTGCACCTGTGGCTCTGCTCGCTCCATCAGCCGCATATGAAAGGAGGCGCATGGAGGAGTTTGCTATAGAATTTAGGGTAGCCAGCTGAGCGTTCATCTTGTCCTGAAAACCCGCAGCTGTAGGATCCTTTAACATCTCACTAGCTTCCTTGATCAAATCTCTTTGAAGACGAGTGAAATGACAGAGGTAGTTCAGCGAACGCATTGAAAAATTCGCTGACGAAAACATCCGCTTCCCATACCTGTCCATAGACCTAGATTCCTTGTTAGGGGGATGGACAGGCACCGAAGGATCAGCTAGTTCCTTCTTAGTGGCAGCAGCTACCACCATAGCATCCACAGAGACTCCCTTAGTCAGAAATTGCTTGTCTGCTGGTGCTGTAATAAACTTTGAAGGTCTCCTGGGGGTGGGGTCCACAGAGTCAGGAGCCGTCCAAGCCTTTTTTGCTACCGCCTGCATAAGGGGGTCAAAGGGGGGGGACACCCAGGAGGTGGAAGGGCGAGAGCCGAACGCCTCAAGATACACAGATTCATCCTCCGAAGGGTTAAGGGCTGACCAATTTCCCCTCTGTCTCAAGATCTCCAGGATGTCTGCAAAGGAGACATCTTCAGAAGGGGAACGGGGGTAACCCTCAGAATCCTCTAAATCCGTGTCAGAGGTGACAGACTCGGGTGAGTCTATGTGCTTCCTCTTGCACTTTCTCTTCCTCGGGGGCTCTCCTGCCAATTCAGGAGAGGCCTCGGAAGAGGATGAGATCCCCACAGGGGATTCTTGAGGAGCTGGCTCTCTGCGGTCTGGGATGAGGGAGTGAGTAGACCTTACCTGAGGCACCGAGGAGGGAGGGGCGGACGGAGCCGACTGTGGAGTTGAACCAGGTTCCAACACACCCCGCATGACCTCGAAAGCACCCCTGTCAGGCGGAGCCAGAGGTCCCCGCTCCGAAAAGCTAAAAACCTCCCTCGGCACCGACAGTGATGGTTCCGAGGCCGATGTCAGAGCCGAACTCACCAGCGCCCGAGAGGAGAGCGGGGTCGGACAAGGGTCCGATGCCACTCACCCCCTCGGAGCCGACGAGGGAAGTCCGGCGCCGAGAATCTTCCAAAGAAGAAATCGGAGCCGACGACGGCGCCGAAGACAACTGTATCGGCTCTGACGCTACCACAGTCTCGGGTCCCAAATGCCCCGGCTCCGAGCTCAAAGGAGTCGGAGGAGGAACATTTTGAGAAATAGGATTAAGCATCGACTGATGAGTCGGGCTCTGAAGCATTGGGCCAGTGCCTCGGACTTAAGAAGTCGACTCACTACCCTCTGAAGGTCATGGTCAGAAAGTCTCGATGACCTAGAGGAGTGAGATCTATGGCTCCGTTCAGACAGCAAGGGAGAATGAACGGAGCCAAGGGACGGTGACCTGGACCTCTTCCTAGATGTCGGTTCCGATAGTCTGATCGGAGCCGACTCAGAGATTTCCAATACCTCGGCTCCAGCCGGAGCCGAGGGAACCACAGAAATAGGAGTTCGAGTCTCATCGGCTCCAGCGAGCCGATGTTGCAGACTTCGATGTCTTAGGTGTCGACTCAGTTGCTGGAGTCGAAGACCTAGAAGCCTTAGAAGGTTTGCCCGAAGAAACAGTCGGGGGACCCTCAGGCTTTAGCAAGCCCCGTAAAATGAGCTTATTTTTTCTTTCCTGCAGGACTCTAGGGCTGAAGCCATGGCATACAGCACAAGAGTCCTGCAGGTGTAAAGGTCCCAGGCAGTACACACAAGAAGTGTGACCGTCTGTCAGAGACATTTTCTGACAGCACGAGTCACACTTCTTGAAGCCTGAGACCTTTGAATCCTTAGACATTTCAAGGAACAAGTGCAATCACACACAAACACCCCGATTACACTATTGACTAAAATAAAACTAATTTAAACTAATAAGTTTAGATAGTCTTAAAAAAATCTTTAAAAGTCCCTACCAAAACACATACACTCCAGGAGGGATGGGAGGGCCCGAAGGCCTAAGGGAAGAACATACAAGTTCTTGTGGTAAAAAGAAGAGAAAAACAAGGAGGAAGGGATAAAAATCCTTTAAAAGTAAGGGGATACTGGTGAAAAACTAATTTAAAAGGGTTTTTTTAAAGTTTTTAAACTGTTTTCTACACTAACCTGAAGCCGGTTGAAGCAACACACCTCGATAGCTGTAGCGGCAAATGAGATCTGGGGCATTACCGCCTAGCATTGTGGGATATAAGGGGAGCCTCGAGCCGGTGGAACCAACTCTCGAGCTTTTTGAGTGGCCGAGTCGGAGCCGAGGTCGGCTCCGAACCCATCCAGCAAGAATGAAGGCGAGATGGACAACTTAACATGCTATTTTAAAACTATTACATTTTTCATCTCATCTGTTCCTTCTCTGTGGCTTCATTGTTTCACCTATTGCATCGTTTTTTGGATTACTAGCTATTTGGGTGCTGTTTGGGTGCTGTTTGGTGATTTTATTTCTGTTCTTGATAATTCATTAAAGGTGTTTTTTTAAAGAAGAATTAGGAGGTACAGCTGAGCTCAGCCAGATGGGGGTTGTTTTCAGGAAAAAAGGTAGTAAAAGGGAAACAGCTAAGTTAGGTATGACAGGTTACAAAATCTTAAACACGGAATGATTTTAGAGTGAGAAAGAAGGGCGTAGCTATTCAGGAAAAAAAATGATTGTATGGAAGTGTAAGACATACATAGTGGAACTGTGAAAATGAGTTCTAGTGATACTAGTAATGGAGAAGAAAGGGCTAGTATTTCCTTTGCTCTATGATCCTAACTGATGAAGAAGTGATTCTAAGAAACTTTCTTTGGTTTTTAGCCCCATGAAGTAGCGCATGGACAGGCTGATAGTGGAAGAGATTTTAATGCGACTTTGAATGAGAAATCAAAAAGGATGCATGAGGTAAGAGACACACATTAGATGCCAAACTGAATTAAAGGGTATGATGCTGCAGAAATGCATGCATATTTGGTGAGTGAAAAACAGAGACATTGTTGAGGAAAAGACAAGTTCAAGCCACTTGAATAGATTTCATCTTAGTCAATAACAAATTCATGGGCAAAATCTTGGATATCTAGATGACAGATAGAGGTATGTTAGTCCATGTTATAGTACAGGTATATGGGAGAAGACAGAGGGAAGATTCTTCTAAGTGGAGGTAGAATCTTTATGAATGGAAAGAATCACACAGAATGGCGTGGTTACAGAAGCTGATAGTGGTAGTTAAAAAGGAAAATAGTCCTTTGCAGAAAAAAGGTAGGCATTTGATGGTACGGTTTGAAAGTAATGTGGTGGGAAAAATTATGATAGCTAGAGGAAGACGTCATAGGAAAGAAGAAGAAATGGGGTTGGAAATGTGACTAAGCTTGCTCAAGAAAAGATCTGGAGAACTTTTGGTTCTGTTAGAGACTGGGGCACACAGGAAAACTAATTATAAGTAAAGTTAAAAGGGTTAGACACAGAGAGTGTTAGGGCTGAAATGGGCCACAGAGGAGCTTGCTGGTGGACTGCAGAGAAACTGCAAACCAAGCATTTTGCTGTTAAGTTGAAAAACAGAAGGGAAAAGGAAGGTTTATGCACCAGCAGATGAAAGTGGATTTAAGCAGGAAGGCACTCAGGGAGGAAAGTTCATCTTTGTGCATTTTTATCAGGAGGTATGCATTAAACCTGAAAAACCAGAAAACCTAAGGGTTAACTTATTACTTCACAGTAAAAGTCTACATCCTACAAAAACCAAGTATAATGTAGTGAAATCCCAAGGCTATAGATTAGCTCGAATTACCACAGAGATGGAACCATTTTTGAGAAACCTGAACAACTTAGAGAATGATTTTCTAGTAAGAGGCTATGAAAGTCAGATGTTAAAAAACATCCTGGAACCCATTATAGAACTGAAAAGGACTGAAGCACCTTCACTCAACCTCCCCAGTAGAAAAATATTAAGTAATCCCACAGAGAATAACAAATGCAAAAATAGCTGCATCCTGACATACACTTTGGATTATCACAGTATCAAAAATATTATTGAAGAAAACTGGGACATTGTCACAGGAAACCCTTTTCTGATTAACATCTTAGGTGAAGCCCCATCATTTGTTTATAGCAAGGCCAGGAATATTAGAAGTTTTGTTGAATTTAAACCTAGACCATGTGAGAAAAGCACTAAAAGATGTGAAACTAATTGTACATTTTGTATATTTATACAGCAAGGTGATAGTTTTTTATTGCCCTTATTTAAAGAAGATCATTAAAACCAGTGCAGGGGGTGACTGTAACACTAAAAAGTAATTTACAGGGCACAGTGCAATGAATGTGATGCATTCTATGTGGGCAAGACTAAATAAACTCAAGCGAAGGATTTCATGTCATCTGTCAGAAATCCGCTCTGGATGTAAAAATAATGCACTAGCCAAACACCTTTCTCTTCATAAAAGACACACAGGTTTTAAGTTCCAGATCCTGGATCACATAGACATGGGTGATCTTGAAGAAGACATCCCGAATATTCTGGAGAAACATGAACTCATGTGGCAATTAAAGCTGAACTCTTTTAGAAAGCCTGGACTAAACTACTACTGTTCAATTAAAAGTGCACTGGAACTTAGAAAATTGCCACATTGTTTACATGACTAATTGTATTTTACTTTATTTTTTTCTACAAATTGGTTTTAAATACCATTTTAAATAATTTGAAATTTAAGTGTATATTTTGTTTCCATCAACATACATATATATATATTTTTTTTTTTCTGGTTCTCTTTTGTCCACTTTATTCAAAATAACAATACTAACTAATTATACAATCATATAGGTTTTTAGGGTTCTTGTACACATACCTGAAGAAGTCTAGAAGGACGAAAGCGATCTTTGTTAACAACAGGTTATGAAAATAAAAACTGATTTTTACATGCAAAATGTATATGTATATATGTATATATAATTTTTCATCGCAAAATGAACTAAGGTTGATATATTTCCAGCCATGTAGTATATTGCCTTGTATAAAATCACAGACTTAATAATCTACTTAATAATTTGGTTAAATAAGATGTACCATTAAAGTACATTAGGGCTATACATTATTATGACCGCTACTAGGTAGGGCAGGACCAGCTCGAATGTCACACTGATGGGGGAAGGGATGTGAATTTAACATGTGTACCAATAACACTTTGTTTTACAGCACAATAAACCACTCCCATGTCTGATAAAAAGTATATATATATATATATATATATATATATATATTTAGAAAGCTTGTGAGGAAATTATTACTCTATTTTTGTTTTACTTGGATCGCTTGTCTGTGTACTTAATAAAGGATTTTCAACTGGAAACAGACTGCCTGCCTTGTTTGGATTACTTTCGAATACTTAGTAATGCTGCAGAATTATATATTTTCTATTATTACTTTTTGACTTGACGAGTTTACGTTCGCTACTTCTACTACTATTGTCTGATCTGATTAATATACAGTGATTAACTAGAAATATATGGACTGAAAATCTTCCACACAGAGAAGTTTCTTACACTGCTCAGTAAACCTGAAAACATACAACAGGACATTACACTTGGAATGGATTGGCCATTATGGCTTGGTCCAGTTCTGAGGAAGGTAGAAAAATAAAGACTTACAACAGTAATATTAGCAAGGGAGATGATCAACATTGAAAAACTGCAACAAGGGAAAGGTGGGGAGAGCATGACTTCCCCAAAAGTTATTAAAATTGGTAAAGATACAAACAGTACAAGATCTTACTCTTGTCTTTCATGAGATATGCCAAGGGAAAAGGACTGCTGCATTGTGGGTAAAGAAACAGTACTGTTTTTGCCAAAAAGGAAATGGTGTAGAGAAAACCCAGACAACTATAGGCTAATCTCAGTCATGAACAGAGATGCAAAGATATATGCCAGAATCTTGGCACTATATTGGCAATATCAATTCCAAAATTAATTAATGAAGACCAATCTAGATTTGTGAAGGGAAAGAGGTCTGAAGACCACTGGAGACTCTTGCCTGACAGTACCGAAGGCAAAAAAAGGATGAAACTGAAAGTGATGGTGCTCATTCTTTCTGACATTAAAAAATATTGAAACAGAAAGTAGTCCATCTTACAATAACCAGCTCTTACATGTCAAAAAGACTGATTGGCAAAGGATAAAAAAAATGCATTTATTTTGCAGGAGAAAGGTCCTCCTGCATCCCCCTATATGGTAGGGCTCTGCCCCTCCCACCCCCACTGATAATTATATATATCAAATCTGAGACTGCACTACTGTGGGGAAAAGGGCATAGTCCCCAATCCCCAGAGTATTGCAATCTTGCACTAACAAAGCTGGTTCACTTTTACACTTTGATCAGCTATGGGCTGTTTTCACAATGAAAAGTGCTGATCCTATATATATATATATATATATATATATATATATATATATATACACACACATATATACGCGCACACACACACACATATATATATGCAGACATATGTGTGTGTGTGTGTGTGTGTGTGTGTGTGTGTGTGTGTGTGTGTGTGTGTGTGTGTGTGTGTGTGTGTGTGTGTGTGTGCGTATGTATATATATCTACATATACTGTGTGTATCTATGTGGTTTCACTTTGGAATCTTGAAATACTGAAATATCGAATTTCAATATCTCTAGACCAAAGTGTCGAATCTGCAGTTGCGTGAATGTTGAGAATGTCGAATACGGAAATGTCAAACACGTCATGGTCATGGCACGTTTGGTAAGTGTAATGTTTTTCAAGAGTTTTGGGGAAAGTTTGTGTGTGTGTGTGTGTGTGTGTGTGTGTGTGTGTGTGTGTGTGTGTGTGTTGGCGTGTTTTAGATTTGGGTTAGGGTAGGTAGGTAAGAGTATGAGTGTGCAAGTGTTGAGAGTGGTTATGTTTGTATGCATGTAATATGTGTTTGTGTAAGGGGTTGTAGAATGTGTGGTAGTGGGTTTGCTGTCTTCCAGTTTTTAGTGCGACCTCAGAGTTAGTATATATAAGTAAGGGGGTGTGGGGGGCACAGCCGCCCACATGGGGGGGTGCAGTGGGGCTTGCCCCCTGTTTTAGCAAGTGTGTGTGTGTGTGTGTGTGTGTGTGTGTGTGTGTGTGTGTGTGTGTGTGTGTGCGCATTAGTTTTGTTGTGTTCATGTGTGTTGGTTTGGTTTGTTGTAGTGTCGGCGGGTAGGAGTATTTGTGTTTGTGTGGAGTAGTGTTTTGTTTATATTACGTTCGTGGTTTTAAATTTCACAGTTTTAAAGTTTCAGGTTTGTGATTTTTTGGCTTTATCGTCTCGAGATACTGAAACTCGATATTTCAGTATTTCGAGATTATAAATTGAATCCATATATGTATATGAGTGTGTGTGTATTTAGTATGGTCAGACTCTATAACGCCATCCTTACACAAGTAAATCTCACTAATAAACTCCCAAGCTATGAAATCCAGCTCAGGCAATACCTTACCCAATCTTGATCACACTCATGTTCATCAGCAGGCTGAGTCCTCTAGTAACAGCAGAAACTTCTTTTTACCTATCACTAGCTTTTTGCTCTCCTGTACTTGAATGAGTACACCCCTTACAATTTCCCTCCTGAAGTTGAAACAATACACCCCCTCTTCACAACCTCAAACACTACTTCTCACCTTTGTCTTATTTAAACAATTAAACACTACTTCTCATCTTTCTCTTTTTCTAACTGCATTCAATGTATACCCAAGTTAAAACTTACCAGATATACCAATTTGGAATAGACAGCTTAGACAGAAATAATCCTATACCCTGCTCTCCCACTCATATGCTATTACTACTTGTGATGAACGTGCACTGGCCCAGTAATCAAGGAGCCTCATTCCTCACCACTAGCAACAGTGAGGGGCTTCCACATTGGGAGGATAACAAGTACACACACAGTAAAGTGCAATTTTCCTTAGGAGCACACAGAGATCACAGTCAGTCTGGGGCTGGTTTCTCCCTTTCTCTCCAGAACCCCAATAAGACTCCCCAGTGGCACAGATATAGGGTGCAGATCTCAGCCGAGTGGTCAAGCCAAAACCTCCAGCACCCTCTTTGTCCAACCAGTGCTTTGTGTCCCTGCCCAGGTAGCTGACACATATGCACACACACACACACAGACACAGACACACACACACACACACACACACACACACACACACACACACACACACACACACACACACACACACACACACACACACACACACACACACACACACACACACACTTTGAGATACAAATTATATACAAACACACAGACCCTCATGAGGAAGGCTGGGACAAGTTCAACAGCTATGCCCCCTTTCTGCCAAAACTATAAGGTAGTATCAACTACCACCAACCACTGCTATCAGCTACTATAAAGGCCCTTACCAAAGGGTGCCTAATTTTACTGTGCAATATTATTATTATCCAGTTAGTAAGTGTGACAAACAACAAGGCTATTGGAGTGGATTTTTACAGTATAACCAAATACATGCAAGTACTCTAGAACTTAAATTATCCCTACACAAAACAGTCACAGATGAAAGGTTTAAAAATATTTAATAATAAATAAATAACACACGACAATACTTGTTAACTCAACCCAATGACATTACAGAGTTCAGAAATCCCAGGAAATACTTTAAACAATATTGTAGGTTAGTCTGACATAAATATAGAAAACAGCTAGACTAATCTGGCTATATTCCTATCTATCTCTAAGAGAAATCACTGTTCTAAATGCTACTTACATACAGAGAAAGCAAGTGCTGGTGAGTGGGTGTTCCTCCTAGATCCAAGATAAGATACAAAATGCTCTTCTTTCTTTCTGAGATAGCCCTTAAGTTGATAATACAAAGTGCTGCTGAGTCATTTCAGATTACATCATTCTAGACACTTCATCTTAAGTTTCCAAGGCTCACAGAACTTAAAATTTTAACATGTCTTTTTGTAATCTTGCACTTGCCAGGAAGCCACATTAATAAAAGCCACTTTATATAAGAAACCTAGTAATTATCTATGTCTTAAAACAACAGAAATAATTTCCTAGCCCAGACATCCTGTCTCCGAGCTTGAGATCAAACACAGTCATAAAATTTTTTACTTTACAGCTTTCTTCCAGCAGGGTGCACTGTGGTTAGATTTTTGAAGCACAGTACAACATATAGTTTAAACATAACATATATTTCTCTTTACATTTGTAAAACAAGCCTGTGGATTATATTATACAATGACATAGAATTATCTACAAAATTCTATCTGACTGGGCTGGCAGCCCCTCAGTATTTCACACCCCCCCCCAAGAACTCAAGTTAGTTTTTCAAGTGACCCTTGAGAAACGTTGCTTGAGAGGGTTGAGTCTAATCTGGGTATACCTTACCCCATTCCCTGTCTTGACAGCCCATCTGCATTGGCATTGCTAATCCCACTGCGGTGCTGCACTGACATATCATATGCTTGCAACCCTAGGCTCCACCTTAGTAACTTGGCATTTTGCTGGCTGGCTCGATGTAACCATATTAGGGGATTGTGATCTGTAACTACAGTGAATTTCCTTCCATACAGATAAGGCTAAAGTTTCTGCAGGGTCCACACTATGGCTAGACATTCCTTTTCTACAGCTGCATAGCATTCCTCCCTGGGTTGAAGCCTACGACTGAGATAAACCAGTGGGTGCTCTTCTCCCTCTGAAGAAATCTGGCTGAGTACAGCCCCCACCCCATGGTTTGAAGCATCAACCTGCACAACAAATTATTTGCTGTAATCTGGACTGGCTAACACAGGGGGTCCTCCCAAAGCTTCTTTAACCTTCTGGAATGCCTGCTCACATGCTGTAGTCCACACACTACCTTATCAGGCTTGTTTTTCCTTGTCAGGTCTGTGAGGGGAGCAGATATGGTACTATAACTGGGAACAAACTTTCTGTAGTACCCTGATGTCCCTAAGAATCCCCTCACCTGCTTTTTGGCAACAGGTGCAAGCCATGCCTGAATGGCTTCCACTTTGGCAGGTTCTGGCCTGATCTTACCACTCCTCACTCTATGTCCCAGGTAGGAGACCTCTGCCATACCCAGCTGAGCCTGTCTCAATTCTCTCTTTGTAACCCTTCCCTGCTCCCCTTCCACAGGAAGTCTGGCATCCTCTGACAGCAGTGCCTCACTGTCAGCCTGGGTACTACTACTCACCTCTACCTTTGCAGTCACTCTGTCCAAGGGAACATCAGTACCCACAAACAGCTGTGGCTCATCTTCAGTCTCACTGCTACAGGGTAGCTCCCTCCCTGAAGTAACCACCTCACCAGTCCTGGCTGCAAGTGTGTGGTCTGACTGGGTCTCCCCAGGCTACCAGACCCACATGCTTGTCTCCAAGCCTGACTGTGTGTAACTGCATTAACACATGGTACTGCCTCAGCAAACTTCTTCCATATCAGGACATCTGCAGGATGGTAGTTTGGTACCCCCTGTTGTCTCAAGACAACCAACTATTGGCATTTTGTCTTTTCCACTTACTGGCTCTCCTACCTTTGGTTCCCCACCTTGCCTCTGTGGCCATCTATATGCCACATGGCCCCACTGGTTGCATTCAAAACATTTAACCCTAGGCCCCGGCTGTGTACCTGGACTAGTGGCTTCCACTGCTACTGGCAGATTCTGTTGGGGCAGTCTGGGCTGCCCACCATAGGTTCCTTTAGACCCACAAGCAGCACCGGGTGTTCCTTTCCTATGCAGTGATGCCCTGCTTGCTAGGTATAGATCTCCCTTCTTCCCCAACTCATCTACAGTAGAAGAGCATTGTTTATCAGCTAACCAGATCCTCATGTCCTCAGACAAAGTGCTAAGGGCTTGCTCCCTCACCAGAAGGTCTGCCAGCCTTTCATAAGTGGTGACCTGACATCCACTCACCCATCTATGAAAATAAGTGCTTAGTTCAGCAACGTATTCACACACATTCATCTGCCTTGCATCTATGCTCACAAAACTTTTTCCTATAAGTTTCAGGTGCTAGCTTAAAAAAATCTAACAGACAATTCTTTACAGCATTATAATTTAAGAAATCATTGTCCGACAGTTTGGACAAAATAGTTACAGCTTTACCATGGAGTAAGCGGGTCAGGAAGCATACCCAGAGCCTTTGGCCAACATCATACTGTTTACATACCATCTCAAACATATGAATGAAACTATAAAAATTATTTCCCTCTGTAAACTGTGGAATAAATTTACTGACCTTTTGTGCTTCTGGGGTCATTACTCCCTTCCCCATTATGTCCATGACTCTGGCGAAGAGTCAGCATCTCCTTTTCATGTTGCTTCTGCCTCTCCTTCTCCACAGCTTTGATTTCCAAATGCCTGGCCCCCAACTCAAGTCTCTTTAGCTCCAGATGGATTTCTCTGTAGAAAGGTTGAGCTATCCATTCTCCGAGTGTCATACAGGTCCACGGCCAGTCTGATTGTCATCCTGGTTGCTATTCTTTGATGCAGCTGTGACCAAAGCTACAATCGTGTTTGCCTTAGTCAGGTTTCCATGCATCAGTCCTTCAGCCTGGCACATCTCAGCCAACTGGCTCCTAGTCAGCTTGCTATATTCCTCTGCTGACATGCATGTCTGCTCTCCCTGGCTAACTAAGCTAACAAAAGAAATAAACCAACTGTGATCTGAACTCTGAATGTTTACTGAATGGCCAATTTGGAGTACAAAAACACCTCAGTGATGACTGTAGACAAGCTGCAGCAATTCACTATGCACACCACTACAAGCCAAGTAATGTGATGTGGCTAACTCACTATTATCAAACAATTAATATTTGATGTGGATATCCCACCACTGCCAACTGACAGCTAGACTAATCTGGCTATATTCCTATCTATCTCTAAAAGAAATCACTGTTCTAAATACTACTTACATACAGAGCAAACATGTGCCGGTGAGTGGATGTTCTTACTAGATCCAAGACAAGATACAAAATGCTCTTCTTTCTTTCTGAGATAGCCCTTAAATTGATAATACATAGTACTCCTGAGTAATTTCAGATTATATCATTCTTGGCACCTCTGCTGATGTTTCCCAGGCTCACAGAACTTAAAATTTTAACATTTCTTTTTGTAATCTTGCACCTGCCAGGAAGCCACAGCAATAAAAGACACTTTACATGTGAAACTTAGTAATTATCTATGTCTTAAAACAATAGAAAACATTTCCTAGCCCAGACATCCTGTCTCCAAGCTTGAGATTAAACACAGTTGTAAAATTCTTTACTTAACAGCTTTCTTCCAGCAGGGTGCACTGCGGTTACATTTCTGAAGCTCAGTACAACATACAGTTTAATCATAACATATAGTTCTCTTTATATTTATAAAAGAAGCCTGTAGCTTATACTAATATTTACAATGACATTGAATTATCTACAAAATTATATCTGGCTGGGCTGGCAGCTCCTCAGTTTTTCACACCACTATCCTCCATTACAACACTAATATCTCCTCTTATACATAATTTTTTACTTCCTTCTAAACTACACTCTTCATTGTGGCTCTTGTACTTTTTACAAACCTTTCTTTACTGAAATGTAAGAGCACAATGACTCCCTCAAAGATGTAGATATCCTACAGAAAGTTCTTACACAAATAACAGGTGCCAGAACCATGGCCTAAAAGTCAATGGAAAATATGAATAATTATACCCTTTTGAAAGATGACTATCCCTACAAATTACAACCTTGATAACACTCCCCTAAGTATAGCTCCAATAGGAAGGAACGTGAGAACTCAGGTTGACAGTAACCTGAACTTTGATCACCATGTGTCCATGGTAGTGAGAAAATCCTTCTATGTGGTGCAACTTATACGTAAGGGTAAGGCATCCAGATCTAAAGAGATCATAGTCTCAGTATACTCAGCCCTCATTAGACCAATAATAGACTGCAATGCACCCTTTGGCATGTACCTGACCTGGCATTTGCAAAAACTGGAATGACTACAAAGGTTTCTCACTAACAGAATACAGGGGGTAAATAATAAGTCCTATGAGGACCACCTCAAAGCCTTATCCCTATACTCGATCTCCTACACACTACTGAGTAGTGATCTATGTCTAACTTCCAAAGCATTCTCCAATCAAGCCCCGATGGACCTGCTACACATTTGTAAAACGAACAGCCCTCAAATTACCCAATCTAAGGATCTAAATCTCGTCTGTGACATAAACAAAACATGGAGGGATAGGTATGTGTCTCACAGATCACACCTTCTCTGGAACAGACTCCCCATTCAGTTGAAACAGAGCTCTTCCATAAACCTATTCAAACGCAACCTGGAACACTGGATGAGAACTCACAAATTTACCCCTGGCATATCACCTGTGGCCCTTATGGACAGGGGCAGTTGTAGATGCCCTAAGTCACAGGTATATACCAAAGCCATTCTAGCTTCTGGGCACTGATAACTGGGAAATTTGGAACATGAATGACTGGGTTGAAAAAACGCTCTACGGCTGTTAGCCTAGTAACCTCTAATGATCCTATAATCCTACCAAACTTATTTACAAAGTTTTCCCTTCAACAGTATAAATCCATTTTAGGTTTTTCCCCCCTTACCTTTGGTTCCCCACCTTGCCTCTGTGGCCATCTATATGCCACATGGCCCCACTGGTTGCATTCAAAACATTTAACCCTGTGTACCTGGACTAGTGGCTTCCACTGCTACTGGCAGATTCTGTTGGGGCAGTCTGGGCTGCCCACCATAGGTTCCTTTAGACCCACAAGCAGCACTGGGTGTTCCTTTCCTGTGCAGTGATGCCCTGCTTGCTAGGTATAGATCTCCCTTCTTCCCCAGCTCATCTACAGTAGAAGAGCATTGTCTATCAGCTAACCAGATCCTCATGTCCTCAGACAAAGTGCTAAGGGCTTGCTCCCTCACCAGAAGGTCTGCCAGCCTTTCATAAGTGGTGACCTGACATCCACTCACCCATCTATGAAAATAAGTGCTTAGTTCAGCAACGTATTCACACACATTCATCTGCCTTGCATCTATGCTCACAAAACTTTTTCCTATAAGTTTCAGGTGCTAGCTTAAAAAAATCTAACGGACAATTCTTTACAGCATTATAATTTAAGAACTCATTGTCAGACAGTTTGGACAAAATAGTTACAGCTTTACCATGGAGTAAGTGGGTCAGGAAGCATACCCAGAGCCTTTGGCCAACATCATACTGTTTACATACCATCTCAAACATATGAATGAAACTATCAAAATTATTCCCCTCTGTAAACTGTGGAAAAAATTTACTGACCTTTTGTGCTTCTGGGGTCATTACTCCCTTCCCCATTACGTCCATGACTCTGGCGAAGAGCCAGCATCTCCTTTTCATGTTGCTTCTGCCTCTCCTTCTCCACAGCTTTGATTTCCAAATGCCTGGCTCCCAACTCAAGTCTCTTTAGCTCCAGATGGATTTCTCTGTAGAAAGGTTGAGCTATCCATTCTCTGAGTGTCATACAGGTCCACGGCCAGTCTGATTGTCATCCTGGTTGGTATTCTTTGATGCAGCTGTGACCAAAGCTACAATCGTGTTTGCTTTAGTCAGGTTTACATGCATCAGTCCTTCAGCCTGGCACATTTCAGCCAACTGGCTCCTAGTCAGCTTGCTATATTCCTCTGCTGACATGCATGCCTGCTCTCCCTGGCTAACTAAGCTAACAAAAGAAATAAAACAACTGTGATCTGAACTCTGAATGTTCACTGAATGGCCAATTTGGAGTACAAAAACACCTCAGTGATGACTGTACACAAGCTGCAGCAATTCACTATGTACACCACTACAAGCCAATTAATGTGATGTGGCTAACTCACTATTATCAAACAATTAATATTTGATGTGGATATCCCACCACTGCCAAACAATTAATATGTGGTGTGGATATCCCACCACTGCCAAACAATTAATATTTGATGTGGATATCCCACCACTGCCAAACAATTAATATGTGGTGTGGATATCCCACCACTGCCAAACAATTAATATTTGATGTGGATATCGCACCACTGCCAAACAATTAATATGTGACACCCGTGCACTGGCTCAGTAATCAAAGAGTCTCAATCCTCACCACCAACACCAGTGAGGGGAGTCCACATTGGGAGGAAAACAAGTACACATACAGTAAAGTACAATTTCCCTTAAGAGTACACAGAGATCACTGTCAGTCTGGGGCTGGTTTCTCTCTTTCTCTCCATATCCCCAATAAGACTCCCCACTGGCACAGCTATAGGGTACAGATCTCAGCCGAATGGTCAAACCAAAACCTCCAGCACCCTCTCTGTCCAACTAGTGCTTCATGTCCCTGCCCATGTAGCTGACACAAACACACTTTGAGATATGAATTATATATAAGCACACTAACAATCCTGGGGAAGGCTGGCACAGGTTCTCTGGCTATGCCTCCTTTCTGCCCAGACTATAAGGTAGTACCAACTGCCACCAACCACTATCAGCTACTATAAAGGCCCTTACCAAAGGGTACCCAATTTTACTCTGCATTATTATTATTATCTAATAAGTAAGTGTGACAAACAGCAAAGCTATTGGAGTGGCTTTGTACAGTACCACCAAATATATGCAAGTACTCTAGAGCTTAAATTATCTCTACACAAAACAGCCACAATTAAAAGGTTTAAAAATATTTAATAATAAATAATAAAAAACACACACAACAATAATTGTTAGCTTAACACAATGACATTACAGAGTTCAAAAATCACAGGAAATGCTTTAAACAATATTGCAGGATAGTCTGACATAAATATACAAAACAGCTAGACTAATCTGGCTATATTCCTATCTATCTCTAAAAGAAATCACTGTTCTAAATACTACTTACATACAGAGCAAACAAGTGCCGGTGAGTGGATGTTCTTACTAGATCCAAGACAAGATACAAAATGCTCTTCTTTCTTTCTGAGATAGCCCTTAAATTGATAATACATAGTACTCCTGAGTAATTTCAGATTACATCATTCTTGGCACCTCTGCTGATGTTTCCCAGGCTCACAGAACTTAAAATTTTAACATTTCTTTTTGTAATCTTGCACCTGCCAGGAAGCCACAGCAATAAAAGACATTTTACATGTGAAACTTAGTAATTATCTATGTCTTAAAACAATAGAAAGCATTTCCTAGCCCAGACATCCTGTCTCCAAGCTTGAGATCAAACACAGTTGTAAAATTCTTTACTTAACAGATTTCTTCCAGCAGGGTGCACTGCGGTAACATTTCTGAAGCTCAGTACAACATACAGTTTAATCATAACATATAGTTTTCTTTATATTTATAAAAGAAGCCTGTAGCTTATACTAATATTTACAATGACATTGAATTATCTACAAAATTATATCTGGCTGGGCTGGCAGCTCCTCAGTTTTTCACACCACTATCCTCCATTACAACACTAATATCTCCTCTTATACATAATTTTTAACTTCCTTCTAAACTACACTCTTCATTGTGGCTCTTGTACTTTTTACAAACCTTTCTTTACTGAAATGTAAGAGCACAATGACTCCCTCAAAGATGTAGATATCCTACAGAAAGTTCTTACACAAATAACAGGTGCCAGAACCCTGGCCTAAAAGTCAATGGAAAATATGAATAATTATACCCTTTTGAAAGATGACTATCCCTACAAATTACAACCTTGATAACACTCCCCTAAGTATAGCTCCAATAGGAAGGAACGTGAGAACTCAGGTTGACAGTAACCTGAACTTTGATCACCATGTGTCCATGGTAGTGAGAAAATCCTTCTATGTAGTGCAACTTATACGCAAGGGTAAGGCATCCAGATCTAAAGAGATCATAGTCTCAGTATACTCAGCCCTCATTAGACCAATAATAGACTACAATGCACCCTTTGGCATGTACCTGACCTGGCATTTGCAAAAACTGGAATGACTACAAAGGTTCCTCACTAACAGAATACAGGGGGTAAATAATAAGTCCTATAAGGACCACCTCAAAGCCTTATCCCTATACTTGATCTCCTACACACTACTGAGTAGTGATCTATGTCTAACTTCCAAAGCATTCTCCAATCAAGCCCCGATGGACCTGCTACACATTTGTAAAACGAACAGCTCTCGAATTACCCAATCTAAGGATCTAAATCTCGTCTGTGACATAAACAAAACATGGAGGGATAGGTATGTGTCTCACAGATCACACCTTCTCTGGAACAGACTCCCCATTCAGTTGAAACAGAGCTCTTCCATAAACCTATTCAAACGCAACCTGGAACACTGGATGGGAAATCACAAATTTACCCCTGGCATATCACCTGTGGCCCTTATGGACAGGGGCAGTTGTAGATGCCCTAAGTCACAGGTATATACCAAAGCCATTCTAGCTTCTGGGCACTGATAACTGGGAAATTTGGAACATGAATGACTAGGTTGAAAAAACGCTCTAGGGCTGTTAGCCTAGTAACCTCTAATGATCCTATAATCCTACCAAACTTATTTACAAAGTTTTCCCTTCAACAGTATAAATCCATTTTACTTACTGCAATAATTTAGAGCTATCAGAATTGTACAGATGTATACATTTTGATATAAATACTTTACTGTATATACCTTTCTTGTAACTATGTTGTTGTTTTTTTCTGCAAAACATAACCGTTGCTTTTCTGTGAACTATTGGAAATTCACATGATAATAAGAATGCACTATGATGGAGTGTTTCTCCCCAGGCCTCTGCCTAGCTGGACTTTCCCAGTCAACAAAGACAAACAAACAATAAAGTAATAAATAAACACATATGTACTTGCATTTGTTGAGAAATTAGAGCACTGCACTCCATGCTCAAAGTTTTTGCATGTTGAAATTAGAAAAGGCAAACTATACAGCTGCCCACTGTCAGTTTTAGTAGTTAAAGAATTTCTAGCATTAAAACTCAGTAAAAGCTTAGAGGACAGAAAATCTAAGTTGAAACCAGAGGGACTAGAAAACCTAAGTCTATTTGCAACAACTGCATAGTCCAGCTAGTGAATGTGGTAAGAGTGTTAGTAGCTGTATATTCACAGAACAGTCAGAACTTAAATATAACCTGAAAAAAAATCCATGTTAGTACCAGCTGGGCAATGGTCAGAAAGAGACGTGTAATTACTGGTAATTAAAGAAAGTGGGGCTAAATACCTTAGGTCAAAGGTGCTTACTTCTTAGTAGGACACATCTGACAAGAATTTACAATGATGCAGAAAGTTATAAAAATGCAAGATAACTGGTCTTGCAGAATTAGCATACTCTCTGGATATATTGAAGGAGTTATGAAGATAGGACTCTCTCATAAACTTTATTTATTAAGACACATTTTTAAGAGACTTAAAGGATTCAAGAGAGCTGTTTTTATTATGTTTGGACAGAAAAGGGAGGACAATAGAGAGGGTGTGATTATAACCTTCTTAGATCAAAGATGTTTGGGAATGCTACATCTAGCTAGATACATGGTGGCAGTAAATTTGGCAAAAGTACATGATGAACCAATCCCTAGTCCTCTTAAATGGATGTCATGTGAAAGGAGTAACACACAACAAATAGCAGACAGGATAAGAATATTATTTGCATGTCCTGGAAAACAACAGAATGCATGATTACAGGTACTCTGCAATGGGGTCTGGTAAGTTGAAAGTGTGGAATATCAAAGGGTAGGCTAAGGGAGAAAGGAGATGAGACTAGATTCAAGAAGTGGGCAAAGGAGTAGAAAAAAGCTGAAAAAGGTCAAAAGGATGGAGGAGTAGCTGAAAGATGGAAGAGTTTTGATGAGGTAAAACATGGATTTAATGTCCAGACGAGTACGTAGAGTAGGGTATAAGGGTCAGCAGCTGGTGAAAATAGAAGGTGAAAAAGGAGTAGTAGGGGCTAAGACCAGTTTCTAAAGTGATGTGGACATTTACAGCATCCCATCGGAGGCAACATGGAATGGAGTATCCAAAGCAAAAATTACATAAGTTTGGATAAAATGTGTATGAAAGAGAACTTTGAAAGGTTGAGAACAGAATGACAGGAAGAAGGTGAGATGATGGAAGAAAAGCTATGGAAGAATACTTGGTAAATGTGTTGAGCAACTAAAGTAGTAAGGCCAATGTCTGACCAGCATTTAAGGTTACTGCATCATTAGTACTTCACACCACAGAATTTGTCAGAGTGGGTGGAAACATTAGTCTGTATGCTGGAGAGCTAGGAATGTGTAAGCAGTGAGGCTGCATATGTTACAAAGCTGTACTGGTGTGAAAAAAGCACTTCTGGCATTAGCTAAAGTGTTAAAGCGAGTATATAGTAAGCCTCCACAGAATAAAAATGGCTACTTTTCTTATGTAGAGTTGATGTGGGTGGTGAGAGAAAACAGAGTCAGAGGGAATGAGTGGAGATTCTGTGCATGGGGGCGGGGGGGATAAAGGAAAATCAAAACAGTATCATACAGAAGAAGACAGAGATAAAGTGGGTGAGGGACTGGATTATATTTGTTCAGTGATGCAGCACAAAATGTTGGCGTAAGCTTTCTAGATGCAAAGAGTGAGAGAGTACTTGAGGAAAATAGGTTAGATAGATAAAGAAGCAGCTCAATAAGATGATGCAAATCTGAATAACGAGAGTGATAATCTTGTCTTCATTAATGAGAAGGTTTGCCAGGGAAGCATAAGAGGTAAAGTAGAGTATGAAGAATGTTGTGAGCTGTATGCAAGATAACTAAATGAAATAGAAGGCCTACAAAACTGCAGAAGAAGGCAGATGTGCACAAAAGGAGGAGTAGAAATATGAAAAGAAAATAAAGTCAGTTGGCAATGGTGAGTTAAATTGGGCCTGCAGTACAAATGCAGAGAATAACACCATTCAGTTTGGGATGTTCTCATACATGAAGCCATTTGTTTGACGTAACCAGTTTGTAGTTTAAAACATCCTGTATGTTAAATAGTGCAGAAGACAGTTGTTGCTAATATGGTGTAGTTCTTTATGATGCTGCTTGCATCTGTTTATTTTTTGATGTACATTCCAAATGTAGAACTAAGTGAGAATACTTTTGTAAGCACATGTGAAGGTGTATGTGTGGGAATGCCACACTGAGCTACATATGTCTGTACTACAACTAAATAAAAACACCAATTAAAACTATTTTAAAAACAAGTAAAAATACGATACATATTTCTCCCGAAAAGGCAAAATATTTTTTTTTCACTGAAAACATGTTCTGAGAAAAGGTGGGTGTATTGACATGACAATGCACTGCAATCTAATTTAGCACTGAGTTGTACTGAAATCCTTAAGGTCAGACTGTCAGTCTTAGCAGCAATTCATACTCTGTCATCCTATTGTCATTCCAAGAATTTCCTAAATACTAAAAGCTGTCCTTAACTGTTGACGCTGTCTCACAGCAGAATCACAATGATTTCTTTCTTCTATTTGATTATCATATTTGTCTCAAAGATTTGCTACTTATTTGATTATCATTAAATTGTATCTTTATTATTCTATACAGTTTTATGCCCAATTGCTAGAGTTCTTCTGAGGCATTGTTCCATTTACAAGCATACAAATAATGCCCTTCTAATCTGCCAATATACCAGAACAGTTATCCCCTTAATATATGCCCAGGTGGTTCTTACAAATATCTAAACAAGTGCTAGCTTTAATGTAATTTGGCAGTCTGTTTCACACATCAGCTACTCTGTCAGAGAACCTCATTCCTACAGAATGTTCTACATAAGCTGTCTGACGCTTCTCTACTACATTTTGATAACCCCAAACCTTCCCTTAGGTAGTTGTCACTAAATGCCCTTTATATACCTAAATAAGATTTTCTCTTAAATATCTACATGAGACAATGTACAAGTTTAGATATTTTAGTCTTTCATAATAACTTAAATTTTCACACCCATTGATGCCCTTGGTATATTTCCACTGTATTTTTCCTGTTTACTTGTGCTTGTTTTCTTATAAATGTTCCATATTGTTATCCCATACTCAAGTTTGGATCTAATGCAACTAAAAAAACAATGATTTCATAATTTCTGATTTTCTAGACTTTATGTATATGTATCTTTATCAGTTATATTTCTATAGCTATCTTAAACCAATTTGTTGATATGATCTGAAAAAACTCAAAGCTGGATCTATCCATATGCCCAGGTCCTTTAATGAATATACAGTTTCAATCACTGTGTGCTGCATTAAATATTTACATTTTAATTTAGATCTTCCATATCAAATATGCTCAGTTTTTTTTCTGTATTTATCATCATATTATTCTCCTGTGCCCAAATGATCAATTTAGTCAAGTTATTTTGCAGACATGCCCTATCTGTAACACATTGGTTAAAAAACACAAAAAGAAAAATGTATAACACATTGGTTAAAAAACACAAAAAGAAAAATGTAGCAAAGCTAGACTTTCCACTGCGTGATACCTTAAACCTCTAGTATCAGAGGCAACATGGGATATATGCAAATTACCCTTTAAGGACATCAGGTGTTTCACCTAAATTGCAATTCTGAATGTTCACAACTTTTTCTTTTACTTTTACTTTTAAGTCTATTTATGGACACCTGATATTCTTAAAGGGTAATTTGCATATATCCCATGTTGCCTCTGATACAAGAGGTTTAAGGTATCATGCAGTGGAAAGGATAGCTTTGCTACATTTTTCTTTTTGTGTTTTTTAACCAATTGGTTTTCCTGTGTGACCATTATACTCATTGTTTTAGTCTATCTGTAACACATGCAATCAGTTTACCCATTTTCAGTTCATCTGCATACAGACTGTAGAACACCTTGGATGAAAAAGATAGAGCTGAAAGATACAGTGGAAACACTTATGGGCCCAAAACACAGCCCCTTGGGGACACCCTGCCTATAACCTTGAATTTTATCTATCCAATTGCTGTAAGATACTTGCCATGTCCTATTTGTAAGACAGGAAGCTATCCATCTTATCAAGAGTACATCAATACCTGGTTGTTCTAATTTATTGATCAGTGTTTTGTGTATGACCCTATCAAATGCTGAAGTTAAATCCATATGAATTACATCACAACAAAAATTTTCATTTATAGCCGTTATAGAACATCATGTTACAGGTGGTAATCTATTTTCAACATATACATGTTGATATATGGTTTCAAGTCCTGACCTTTCAAATTCTGACAATAATTTATCCAATATAACCTTTTCCATTATTTTTCCACAACAAGAAATATGGTTCTGTATTACTCTGGGTTTGTCCTACTCCCCTTTCCCTTAAAGATAGGCTTAACAAGTGCAAGTCTCCAATCTTGAGGAATCTCTCCACATTTACACAACATAGTGAATAACAGATATAATGGTATTGTAAGTTCATGACAAAGTGCTCTCAGGTCATTATTACTAATTCCATCCCCAACCAGTGCTTTGTTCGGGACCAGTTTGTGTAGTTCTTTTCAAATAACTGTTCTTTATAAGATTTTGGAAATATATCTATAATCTGTTGTGTCTGAGAATATATTTTAGAATCAACACACAGTTTATCACTTTGTATGTCTTTACTCCTACAACATCTTATGCATCTATAAAATGATTTCTTATTATGCTCAATAAATGTATATAATTTCTCATAATATTTTTCTTGATTTTGTCTCATATTCTGTTTAATTTGTCTGTCCAGCTTGTTTATTTCAGTTTTCAAAGTCAAACTTCAACCCCTTTTCCATTTCTTATATTTTTGTCTCTCACCTTAAGCAAGTACCTTGTTCTTATGTAAATAAATCCTCCTGATGTTGTGTGCCTAGATCTTGATGTTAAACATTTTTTTTAATTTTTTGTATCCAAATAAACTTGCCACATTTCTTCTAAAGTTTCTTTCCCACTGAATGCATCACTCCAATTAGTTTTGCACAGTGACTATTTTTCTTTCGTATAATCTGTTATTAATCTTCTGCGCATTGATTTAGATTTCAGTTTGGCAGAATTATATAGCAATAAGTTAACCTTTACAACCTCATGATTACTGCACATCAATAATGTTAAAACTTGACATGAAGTAACAGTAATTTCTTTAGGAACACAGTATCTAGTGTGTTCTCCTTCCTGGTAGGCTTTTTTACAATCTGAAGCAATTGTAAATAACTTCCTTACTATTACTGTTGAATCCATATTAATCCAGTGTGTTCCCTCCTGTGTTTCATGCAGGAAGTGGATGAATTCTTCCCGGTCACCAGCACTTGACTTTGGTGGTCTATACACTCCAACAATTGGTATATGCTCCAAGGTTGTCTTTATTGTCACACTTACACAATCTACATTATTGGTGTTATCACTGAACATGCAACAGTCATAACAATCTTTAATCGCTATCATAACACATCCACCTGATTTTTTTGTTAGACTGTCTATTAAAGTAAAAAGATTTATACATTGACAGAACCGTTTTATGGTCATTGTTGTTTAACCATGTTTCACAAACAATAGCAACATCAATCTTGAGGGAACAAAGAAAATTTTCCAATAAAAAAATCATTACTAATGTCTTAGCATTAATAGCCATCAGAGATTCATCAAATGTTGCTGTAATCTGTTGAATTTTTGACCTGGCAAAAATCCTCCCCAGGATTTAATAAAATGTGTGTTGGCACAGTGTAGAGCCTACAAAGAATGGTACCGTCTCCATGTACATGGTTCCCCCTCGGCAGTGCGCCATGCATATTAGTCATGGCACGTTGCTGAAGGAGAGCTATGGGACACAGTTACTGAATCAATGTAGGGAGTGTGATGTTAACTGTGTTCATAGATGAGTAACATACTCCTTGCACTGTCCAATTGTAGTATAGCAATGTAATTTATATATTTTTTTATTTTTTTAAAATCATGTTTGCGCAACACTGTACAGAGTGCAGCAGTACTAAGCTGTGCTCACATACCAGACATCTAAAAATAGAAACTGGATGGCTTGAATTATTTATCTAAAGGTCAAGTTTAAGAGTAGCTGAGAAGGTTTGCATGCACAGCGAGGTGCTCAGCACTGCTTAATGATAGCTCAGAGGTATATGTAAAGGTATAGCAAAATGTCAAGTATCCATGTAGTTAAGTGGTTAGAGCTACAGGCTCATCTGCAGTAGGTGCAGTCTTTGAATATACAGAAGAGCAAGTTAGCATTTTTGTTCGAAATAAAAATTATAAAAATTATTTTAAATACTGGCCTGCTAAGCTCTGCTAAGACCTGCTAAGCACCGCATAAACACAATAATGGCTGAAATTATTTATGCACTGCTCAGCAGGTTTGTGTACTGCTAAGCACTGCTGAGCATATGGGTTTTAGCACTGCTCAGCTCAGCTGCACTGGTTTGCTGACTGCTAAGCGACCAGCCTCATTTTTAAATATTGCCCATCGGCGTGTAAGTTTGGGAAAACAGGCTATATTAAGCTCAGTAGGTGGGAATACAGCATAATTTTTTGGAGTTTGAACTGTACAGTAACTATGGCTAGTGTTGGAGAGGGTGCACACTTCCAGGTGCAGTGGTGGGGCATTCAGGAGTCCAGTCTCATGTTTGGACTCCTGGTGAAAAACCATGATGACCAACTGCTGCAGAGTCAGTTTCAGGGCTTAGAGTGCAAGGAGGAAGCCTGGGACTGGCTAGCACGTGAACTAACCAGTGTGGCAGGTATCCCCTGTACAGTTGAGCAGGTTTGTCACAACTATGATGAACTGAAGTATAGGAAGGGGGATCTCATGGACACCTGGGTCCAAGAAGCTCGGGCAGGAAATGCCCCACAAGTTTGTAAGTAATGTTATCATTGTTTCACCAATGCTTAATCTGAATGTCTGATAGACAGGTATGCATAATAGTTTGCTTCTCCACCTACAGCTGCAGAGGAGAGAGCTCACAACCTTGAGGCACATACTGGGAGGTTGTACCGTGAGTGTGATGAGTATAGATGTATTTTGTAATTTATAGTCATATAAGCAAGAGAGTAACACATTAACTGTCATTAGGTATATACAGTAAAGATTATATTGCAATGAATGTGGTCATAGACCTGTACTTCAATAAGTGACTACTGCCAACTATAGTGCAGTACGCAGGGAACAGTAAAGCATTAACATTGATAAAGTAAATGAAATAAAGTTTCTACTTCAATAACTGTGGAATTACAGATGTACTGCAACACCTGCATTACAATAACTGTTGTGCAATAAAAACATGAAACTGTAACAGTAACTGCATGAAGGTACCCCTAATAAAGCTGCGTTGTGCAATATGTGTGGAATTAGGGCTGTTTTACATGAAATTGATTACGACAACTGTTCTCCAATAATAACACAAAACAATACCAGTGTCTGCCTCAAGGTATATCTAATAAAGTGTGTTGTGCAATAAGTATAGATTCAGAGCTGTTTTACAAGAAATTAATTATGACACATGTCCTGCAGATTGTCTTGTTTTAACCATTGCATTTCAGCTATATGATTTTAGTTTCTGAGGTACAGTGCTGCAGGCAAGTATAACAGTATAATAGTTGTAGACTGCAAATATACTGTCTGCAAATGTATGGGTGAGGTAGCCAACTCAATATTCTGATATGGTTTGTAGATTTCACAGGTGTTTCAACTCACTAACAATATATTCTATGCAGTAATGCATAGGTTACCTAGTACCTCTGTCATGCTTGAATTTCATACCTGTGTGTGTTCAACAGTCACTGCAGTCTACTACAAAACTGTGTCACTATTACCATGTCATATAGTGGTTCCAAGTGAGCTCTAGGAAAATATCAGTCAGTAAGTAAACAACAGTGACTCAGTAGCTCAGTTTGTTAAATGCTCTGTCTGAAGTGTATTTTGCTACACACAAACCAAGGTTCGAGTCCAGTGCTCTATAGCACAACATATTACAGTATCAGTCACACAATGATTACAGATTTTCTCTCCACAGGAACTACAGCAAAATGGTGAGCTAGCCCATAGTCTATGTAAATAATTGTGTGCTTAGCTGTCACAGACTGTTAAAATCATTACCAGGTATGTGAAAATACAGCATAAAATAAAGGAAATAAATATAATATTAATGAAATGAAATAAAAGAAGTAAAATGTGCAATCATTGATAAAGCTGTATGCCTGGAGTGTCTGTTAAAGGTTGCTGCAGTCAACTTATAAATTTGAAGCAGATGTCCTCTGCAGTCACTGCTATTGGGTTCTATCCCCATGCCTGTCAAGCAAGGCATGGTAGTAGTATAGCTTTTGTACTGTACACATACATGTCTCTCAAGTGTCACGCTGTCACAGAATGTAATTAGTAGTGCGTAATCCCTCTGGCACACATTTACATTGACATGAGTACCTACCAGGAATGTAGCACTACATCAGCCCACAGTACACCTTGGTAGTTATAAAGGTCCACCTGATGTGCAAGTGTTCTGTGTAGTTTACTACCCATAGTTGTTACAGCTTGGCCCATACTTCCCCATGTGGATAGCTTGAGATGTCTGCACTGTACATGCTACAGCAGCTATAGTCAACTTGTAAATATAAAGAAAGGACAGACCTGTAGAGTAGATAGCAGTACTGTTCCCCACGATATAGGCTATAATGGTATTAATGCACAAATTATTTCTCTATCGCCCCACCCCTTACCTTCACTTATTTATTATTGTTATCCATTGGTATGATTTACTATTAACATATGTTGTTACATTCAACTTTATTTTGGAGCATGTGTTTTATTACTGTTATGTATTATAATGGTTGCATATTAACATATCATGTTGAATTACCTATGCTGGCCTTATGCTGTAACTGTAACTGGCATGCTGTTAATATACTGACTGTTATGTTATTTATTGTTGTGTTCCATATAACAGGCAATGAAATGTGATTGGGTTATTTCCAATGTTCTGGCATGTTATTACTAACAAATTGTTTTGTTCATAACTAACCTATACACATTGCTATACCTCTATCACCACAGCACAACAGGGTAGGCCAATTCCTGCTGCTCTGCCTACCCTACCTCAGCCAGCTGTGGCACTGGGTCCCAGCACTTCTGGGACCCAGGCCAGTAGTGTCCCCTTCACTGGACCTGCAAAACCTTTGGGTGGAACCGCCACAGGAGTGGTGGTGGAGGTGGGATAGTCACCTAAGATCAACTACCGGCCATGGTGCACAGGATAGTTTATAGGAGCTATGAACAATGCCTGCACTGGATTGAGGGCAGACTTAACAACCTGGTGGGACCTACTGGCCTTGGCGCTCAGCTTCCAGCACAGCCACCTTCAGGGCAGTGAAGGAGCAGTGTTGACTGCCAATGGCTGGGGATGTCAGTTACACTGGTATTGTCTGGAGACACATGCTTCTCAAATTGCACAACACCCTCCCCATCCAAGGCATTTACCCTCTCATGTGTCACACACTGCCCCTGTCTGCTGTCTTGTCTGTCTGAAATTGCATTCTCTCCTACGAAACTTACCTCCCCACTCATACCTGCAACCCTTCCCCAACATCCCAATTTCTTCTTATAAAAAAAATGGGGACCTGTCTCCCAAAAAAAAAAGTATTGCTCCCATACATAGCTCTCCATTTTGCACACGTGTCCACTGGACACAACTAATCTTGTCCAAATGACTTGACTGACAATACATTTATGTTATCCTCACCCCTCTCTGTGGGGTCTGAGAGTCCAAATTCATCCAGAAAATCTGTCAAACTGCACAGCTGTTGCTCTAGAAGAAATGGAAAGCTATGGTTCTTTCCTATACCCTTCCTGCACATCCGTACCTGACTTTCAGTATGTTTTTCCCCCTGCCTGCCCCCATTTCACAACTGTCCTATCACCCCCTTTTTCTTTTCTTTTTAATTTTTTAGCACAGTTTTGCATGCAGCTAAGAGAAGAGCACCGATGCAGAGCATCACGCAAACCTGCTTAAAAGTGCTTTAATGTGCTTTAATGATCTTATGTGTTTCTCACAGTGTTAGGCACATGTACAAAATAATCACCCCTGTCAAGTCTAGAAAATGGGCCTCTGTCAACTACAGCCTACTCCACTAAACCATTAAGCCACACAGATCTTCATGAAAGCAGGTGTTTCCAGAAATATATACTGACTGCCACTGACACACTGAAATCAAACCTAATGTGACAAATGGGGACTCTGATGCAGAAATACACCAGTAGACAGCCAAATAAATAATAATGGCAGTATGTGAGGCCTGGGATAGCAGGTAAATGTTCCCTTTTATCTGCAACATCTTCAAATACACCTGCTATGGTATCAATGCCACAGTACATATGTTCAAATGGGATCTTGCTGCAGAACAACTGTCTTTGAAAGACATGCACATACTGATGGATGCAGACATGTGTCACAGTCTGTTTGTCACCACATATATCTGACAAATACACCTGCTGCACCACTGACTCAGTAGCTCAGTCTGTTAAATGCCTTGCATACAGAACATTTTGCCACACACAGTTCTGGGTTAGAATCCATTGTGTTGGACTTCAATTACATTGTTGTGAACACAGCAAGTAAGGACTGAATCATGCAATTTTAATTCCCATAGGTTACTGCTACTGAAGTATCAGCTACCCAGTTTTGCAAGTCACAGGCCTGCAAGTAGGGAAAACTGCACATATTTGTATAGCATAACTATATCTCGTCTACTACTCTGCTATTGGCACTGTTGCATAACAGATGTACTTTAAGCACATGCCTTGATTGGACTGTAATGGGTGCCCTTACCCTGGCTCTGCTGTAATAACAGGGCTGCCACAGCTGCCACAGTTACATGTACAGCTTATAAAGCCTCCAAAGGGTTCACACTCCCTCCCATTGTGACCTAGGCTGCAGCATACATGACTGTATGTTAAGGTAGCTGTTACAGACTGACCCTACCTCCCAACTCCCTATAACAAGAGATCCAGACACAACCATACATTAAGGGGGGAGAGGACAAAGGCCCAGAGATAGGTACATGTTACACAGTCTGCCCCTATAAAGATAGTACATTGACAGAATAGCAGCTACTGCATTACCATGCATATTCTGACGGTTATGAAGTGTGACACTCACATGTCTCTCGCCCTCATCTGACCTCAATCCACAATGTTTGCCAGTGACCTGCCAGATGGCCACACTGTCATGGGACACTGACCAAACATATGAGGCAAAACTGTGGGCATACATCACACATCTCTAAAGTGGACAGTATTTGCACTTACCCACAATGATGCTGTAGTCTCTACACCTCAGTAATATCCATCTCAAAAACTAAGAAAGGGGCCAAGGCCTACATGAAGGCCTTATATATTGAACTGTGGTCCCATGTCATTGGCTAATGATGGTTCAATTTAGCTGTTTCGGATACAATTAGCAATTCTGAGCCACAGATTAGTGATGAGGCAATTACCTTTTAATGAGTATTACCTACAAAAGGTAAGCAAATGCTTATGGGGACCAGGTCTGTATGGTTTTACTCACTCAGACAGCGTATGTGCAAAGCATTTGCAGGGAAATGATTCAATAAAAGAAATACATTACTCTACCAGGTATGTACTACATTTCCCCATAAAAAGGGATGCAGATGGGAGGATGGAGGTATGGGTAATAGGGATTACAACAGTAGGCTTGTATTAGATCTATGATAATGACATGTCACTGATCTTCTGCTGTCCAGCACCTACAGGCATTCCTTTCAATTGTCCCTGCTTTGAATTACATCTCTGCACTGTCCCTGTCCATCCCTCCTACAATGACCGGCTGTTGTCATAAAGATAGTGGACTACACGTAGGACATAGTGACACTATGTGTGGGTGTGCACTCCTGTAACATCAAACTGTGTACTGTAAGTCACCTCTTCTCAGTCTGTCAATATCACACATAAATAGAACTAACATTGTCAAAGAGTCCCTGAATGTCCCTGTTGTACGCTGGCTAAGTCCCTGTTTTGCAGGACATTCATCCTTGTCTGGTTGAGAGATATGCCTAACATACCTCTCAACCTCCTACAGTAAGAAATCAGGACAAAGACATATTTAATGGGGGGACAAAGGCCCAAACTCGGTGACACAGTATACATATTGGACATACAAAGTAAGAATATGATTAGAGTAACATATATTACTGCAGCATAAGTGTTGTCTGAGGGAGTCTGATGGGTGACAGAGTCTGTGTCAGTTTGCTGACAGTAACCATCAATCAGTGGGCAACCATTTGTCAGACATGCACAAGTTTGTGCAAGAAGGACCACGGATATGAGGCAAACATGATGACATTCTGCAAACATCTGCATAGTTGAGAGGTATGATGTCTACAAGGAACATATATGACAGCAGGTTTGCATTGCTGTCTGTCATTGTGGCACATTGGTGTGGCTGGACTGTCCCCATATAATTGCTGAAATAGCACACTGCTATTTGTCCGACAGTTGCCGTATCACATATTAGTGGGGATTTGCCCATAGGGGACACACCACAGTACACTGCAGTGATGGCTGTAGAGACATACAACAGAATCTGTCACAGCACACAGGGACATTATCTAGTATTTCTACTATCTTGCTGATAGCCACACATGTATTGTGTTGCCAAACTGTGAGGTATGACGTGTGAGGGAGCAGTGGATAGTGCAGGCCATATGGGTGTGTAGTGTCTGTACATAGTGGACATCCACGTATCTGGTCCTGTAATGTGTTACCCTCTTGTTATCTTGCAGGAATGATGTACTGACAGAGACATCCTCCATTTTCATCTGCAGAAAATGACACTATACTGGATGCCTTCAGACTTTACCATCACATACTGCTGTCAATGGGTCATCACAATCAAGAACAGTGGGCAGAATTGTGAGCCAATCTTATGAGGGCTGTTAATGATATTGGCCAACAGGACATGACCTATGAGCAGGTTCAACAGTGGGCCACAGACATGTTCAATGCTGCACTTCAAAGGGCAGCTGCTGTAGCCAGGGATTGTGCTGCCACCAGTGGAGGGCCTGCAACAGAATAACCCACTCTCAGCCATAGAGGAATTCCTGCCAAAGCTAGGATCAACCCACAGCTCCCAGCCAACCATCACACCATACATACTGAAGGTGGTGCCACAACGTCCACATCAGTGGAGCGCCCAGGTAAGCTTATTGCATTCATCAGTACAATGGATTAGCAGTTCTTGTGGCAGGCTCTACAGACCAGTAGACCAGTACATAGCTGTCAGGTCTATCTGCATTAGGAGGGGGTTGGCTTTTACCCACAGTTGTGCACACATACTCAGAATGTCAGCAATATAGCCAGTATCACATTAGCTACTGTACAAGTGGATATACGCACATAATACCTTATAACACTGCAACATTTGGTGTACCTGGCATTACATCTCCCTCACCTTTTCACAGGTTTCTCAGTTGTGGCCAGAGTTCATGGTCCTGTACCTGATAAGTGTGATACTGTTGTTTTGCCAGATCAGCTATACTCTATGAATGTTTAGGGCTGCCATTTTGCCTTTTGTACAAATGTTATGCTTAGCCAGAGTAGAATAATCATAAGTTCCATTTTGGAGCAGTTAACTACAGTGCATAACCTAGGGAATCACAGGTGTGTATTTGTACAAACATTAACATGTTTGCACTTATACTTATGAGCAGCTATGCAGCCTGCTATGCATGAGGCAATTACTCCAAGATGCCCATTCAAACACAATAGGGAGAAGATACATACCTAAGGCACTGCTACTACAACAGGCATATCATTGTCAAGATAGGTGTTATGCGTAGTTCTGTTACATACACTGTCATATTGCATACCTCACAGGTGTTATTGACCTAGCAACATTAGGCCTGGGTTGTCTGTGCATATTCTTCTCAGTGTGTGTGTTGTGCCTGGGATCAGAGATGAAAAAATATGGGACATGTAATGCAGTTGTGGATCCACATCTGCATGAGTTTGTGTGGATAACCATGCATAATAGTGCAGGTGGTAATGTACTGCTTTTGTCTTGCTTCTCACAGGTGAACAGGAGGGTAGGAGTCTGTCCCCCCTCACAACATGATGTCAGTGTCTCATCAAACTCTGATGATGATGTTGGCCACAGTGAGGCACAGGTGGGGTTGTCAGTGGCTGAATCTGTCCCAGAGGTTAACATATCTCTTCTGCCCCCATTTTCCCTGCACACAGTGAGTATGCATACATATACCCAGTCACCAGAGGCCACAGATATTGGACACTCAGAGGATGGCGAAATAGTACAGGACAGTGTGAGGACTATGGCGTCAGTGAGTGTAAATTATGGCCACAGCAAGACAGCTGGTAAGTTCCCACACAGGCAGAGTGACAGGGGGTACTCAAAGGAGGACTGCAGCCCATCCACCTTCTGTTGGAGGTGTCAAATTGCAAGTCACTTGCTGCATGTTTTGGGCTGTCATGGAGGCACAGGCATGAGCTGAACACAACACCAGACAGATGCTTAGAGCAGCACAGTCTGACATCCGTGACTGCCTCCACCACATGGGTGATGCCATGGAACATTTCATTGATGTAGTGGACAGACGGCGGGGTCAGACAATGTCTGTCTTTGAGTGCACGTTGTCTGTGCTGGAACATCTGGTTGGGGTTGGGTGTCAGACAAGTGGACATAGGCCAGCAACAACATCTGCTGGGAGTCCACATGGCCATGCACACTCACGTTGCCATAGTGGCAGTACCTCCAGCACTACAGAGGGAGGTGTGCTGTCCACACTGTGATGTGGCAGGCCATGGGCACATGGTCCTGGGTGGTCCCATGGGAGACACAGTCCCAGCAGACAGCAGTCACCATCAGGTACTTGTACCGCATCTGACCTTGAGCATGTTGTTGCCCATGCTACTCCTGGTGAAGCCAGTTCCCATGTTTGTGACCAGAGACAGTGAACTGTCACCTCTACCATGTATGACCCACAGCTGTCCACTGTACACATGTGTAGGGCTAGCACTGAGCTTGACTGTGTACATGCACACGCTCCAACACCACTGTCGCATGCAGGTCAGCTACAGACACAAACAGCACCTCTCCATGGACCATGTAACCAGCACTCCTTCCTGACTCACACACGTGCTGTCAACTGTTTGGCACAGCCTAGGCCTCTGGCACCCCCACACCACACAATGTGCATGTGATTATACCTGTGCCGCATCCCTGCCATCCATGCCATCGATGCAGGGTCCTGCATATATGTGTTTGGTGCAAGGGTGACTATATATCTTTACATGCACTGGTGTAGCACAGTAGTGTTATGCCATGGCAGTTGTTGTGGGCCATGATAGCCACTGTATGTTGGCATGTGTCAGGACTATCCATCAAATGTAGTGTATCTTTGTTGCTTAATGGTACATTGACAGTAGTGTTACAGAATGACAGATGTGTCATGGAGCTTTGTATGTTTTTGTCCTAGGAGTCTCAGCGATGCAACAATGGACAAGTGATGGCAATACAGTGGCACAGGATGGCAGGCAGCACAGCAGAGATATGACATCAGCAATATTTGCATGGCTCCCTAGGTGCATATGTGTGGAACATTGTGTCAGGGACAATGGGGACAGTCCGTGTCATGCTGTCATACCCTGTGACATACTCTATTACCCTTGATACATGTCACCTGGGTAGTCTGCACATACAAATGTAGATGGTGGCGGATGTCAATTCTGCTTATGTAGTGGAGGGCAATTTAGGGCCAGGGGCTAGTCACCGACCTATAAAATGCATAACCAATGCACAGGGGTAGCCTACATAGTCATGTCTGTAGTGTTGTCTGGGGGTATATTTGCACAAACACACACACACACACACACACACACACACACACACACACACACACACACACACACACACACAGTTGGATGCTATGAGATCAGAACCCTCACCTAGCTAGTATTACTCACTACAGCTTGCAGTACTTATCACATGTGCCACGCTGTTTATCTGCTAATACACTGTCAGCCAGTGCTCTTAAGGTGGATGACATCAGCAGGCCTTGTAACGGAGGCCAATGTTGAGGCCAGTAGCTAGTCAGTGGGCATAAAATGCATAATCATTGCACAGAGATAGTCCATACGGGCTTGTCTAAAGTGTTGCATGGAGATACAGTCACACACAGAGTTGGAGGATGTGAGATTAGAACCTATCTAGTATTACACACTATAGCGTGCAGCGCTTATTGCATGTGCCATGCTGTTTATTTGCTAATACACTGTCAGCCAGTGCTCTTAAGCTGGATGACATCAGCAGGCCTTGTAATAGTGGCCAATGTTGAGGCCAGCAGCTAGTCAGTGGACATATAATGCATAATCATTGCACAGAGATAGCCCTTAGGGGCTTGTTTGAAGTGCTGCATGGGGATACAGTCACACACAGAGTTGGAATGTATGAGATTAGGACTCCTACCTATCTAGGATTACATACTATAGCTTCCAGTACTTATTGCATGTGCCATATTGTTTACCTGCTAATACAATGTCAGCCAGTGCTTTTACAGTGGATGACATCAGCAGGCCTTGTAGAGGAGGGAATTTACAGGCCAGCAGCAACTCACAGGGCCAGAAATGCACACCATTGCCCTGAGACAGCACATATGAGCATGTTCATTGTGTTGTGAGGGGATATATTGATACACACACACACACACACACACACACACACACACACACACACACACACACACACACACTAGGAGGATATGAGATTAGAACTCCTACCTAACTAGTATTACACACTACAGCTCACAGTACCTATTTCACATGCCACAGGTTATGTCTTTTGTATATGTTGATGCAGGCACAGTACTTGTGGAATATGCTAAGTGGCCTTGTGATAGACAGCATGTGTGCCCTGCAGAGTAATACTGCTTGGTACTGTTACTGTATACAGTGTCGTAGGGGTGGGATACCTGGTCATATACCTGCTGTGTGTGGACATCTACCAGTCTGCCCATATGTGGCTGTTTGCAGTTTGATAGGCAGACATGTGGCCAGGGACAATATGGTCTGTCCAACGACTGCACTGCACACATTATACATTACACCACCTGCGTACCTATGTCTGTCTGCATGGTGACAGCCTGCAGGCACAGGAGTCAGTGGGTGAGTGGATTATGTATTGTTGCAGTCTTGGTCTGGTGCCATTGGATGGCTGTTGTGATGTGTATGTGCAGATAACCTCAGCATTCAGGGGTATGTGGGAGCATTCGTACATCTCCGCCCATATCTATCTCAATGTGTATAACAGAGTTGTTTCCTTAAATGTAGCTGTGTGTGTCAGTATTGTAAATGTGTTCTGTAGAAGTATGTGGGGAGTCTATGCATCACTGTACTTTATATAGCTATATATATACATCTTGTTACCATATATATATATATATATATATATATATATATATATACACACGTGTGTGTGTGTGTGTGTGTGTGTGTGTGTGCGACATACTGATAGAGACACTAATTAAGTGTGAGGAAGATAAGGAGAGACAGATATGTACACATAGCTGCATGTCTGTACAGACATATTTCCACATAGCAGGTCTTTGGGTGGTAGAGGCAACAGACTTGGGCTCAAGCTAGCTAAGTGTAGGAGCATGCCCAGTGTAACTGTCAGTACTTACAAGGTGACTCCAGGCCAGAGCTACCTGTACTCCAGTCCATGATTATTGTGTGCTGCAGGCCATTGGCTGCTGTGCCTGTTACCACAGTACTGCAGCTGCTTGATATTGTCAAAGGCACTCCCTGGGTGTTGGCTGACCTTAATATGTGACTCAAACTTCAGAACTGTAAAGAGCTTCACAGACTGTCCAGACTCTTGATGCATATTTTTGGCCCATTCTACATAACCATTGTTGTTTTCTGACAAATTAGTGGCAAATCAATCAAGAAGTAAACTGATACTGACAGATATCTGAGTTTCAGACTCCATGCACAGCAGGACAGTCATCTGCATGCAGGACCTGTTATTCTATACACATTCTACATTTGTAGGAGTCATTATTTTAAACCTGTCCCAAGTTGAGGGCCTTGATCCTACTTTTATTCACTTTATTTGGCCAGATTTCTTGCTGCAAGAGGTTGAGAGGTATGATGTGAATGGGGTACATGATGAAACAACACACACAGGGTGATAGTCTGCATACCTCTCCTTGTGCATGTTTTTGCAGAATGTCCAGCATTTCGCCCCATATCACTGCTGTGTTCCTCATACATTTGTGGTTTCCTGGTGCTATACTATACATCAGTCACTGACTTGTTGTACCTACTAGCAAATTTAAATGATGGCCTTCGTATCCTGCAGCTAATCTGACCTGTTGCAGCCTGCTGTTAAACTACCCACCTGCTAGTTTACTCATAGTATGTATAACATCTGTAGGTATGGCCCTTTATGCCCCCACTCACTCTGGCTTTGTCCAGCTTTCTCACAGTAACAGAGTGAGGGGTTATGACACTATGTGGGACTACCACCATATGAGTACCTCACATGCAAAAGATTTTGGATGCTGCCAGATTTGAATGAGCAACACCATCACACATGTTACTGTCCCTGGCCCACTGAGCCACAACAGCTGCCAGACAGAGCAATTTCCTCCCTCACACTATCAACACAATAGGGGAATTGTCTGGGGTGCTGGGGGGCAGTTGTATGGCAACACTGAAGTGTTTGTAGTGGGGGACAACTAGCCTATGCTTTGCTGGCATGGACAGTCATGCAACTGTCCTATGACCCCACTGTTTGGCATCTCCCTGGACTCCTGTTGCGGAGTTTCCAGACATGTGGCCTAATGGCTATTATGAGACACATACTAGTGAACAGAGTACCTGCTGTCCAAAGTGGCTGTTTAAGCTGTACAAGTATTCCAGTATTCCAGTACAGATCTCTGCAAGTAGCCCAGTAGCACACCATATATAGCCCACTATATTCCCTTGCATACATGCAGCAGGTCCATACATATGCTACCATATTGTAGTACCCCTTAAAAGTGGTGCACAGGAGAGTGACTTACCTTAGGAATGCAGCAGTTGACAGACCTGTCATTCGGGTTTGACTCTGATGCAGGCAGTCCACAGCCAATATATGGTGAGGTACAGATTGTGTAGCCTGGCTGGCATCATTTTTACTAATATGTATGCGAGTTTGAGTACGGTGGCAGTCCCTAGGGCCCTAGGTTGTCAGTGCATGTGCTATGCATTGTCTGTTGGCCAAGGCCAGGGCATATTAGGCACACCAATGTCTGCCTGCAGGGACAGCATCAGGGGGTTCCTCCTCTGAGTCCCCTTGTGTGGCTGTGGTGACCTAGGCAGTTGTGGGAGGCTGTGTATTCCTTCCCTTTGCTGATCCTGCTGCAGCTGTTTCCACAGCATCACAAAGTGTAGCATGGCACATACCGTGAACATCTGTGCACATGTGGCTGGAGAGTACTGCAAGGCTCCACCAGATATATCAAGGCACCGGAACAGTGACTTCAACAGCCCATATGCAGGCTCTATGATGTTCCTGGTTTGTGTGCATGCCTCATTATGGTGTTCTTCAGTGGGTGTGTGTGCATTTCTGATGGGTGTCATCATCCATGGTTCCAGTGTGTAGCCAGCATTCTCAAGTAAATGGCCATGTGGGATGTCCCCCCCAGCAAACATCTGGTACAGCTGTGATGCATGCCAGATATAGGAGTCATGATAACTACCAGGGCTGTCAGTACAGACATTTATGATAATGCCCTAGGCATTGCACATGACCTGGCAGTTGAAGGAGTGATACCCCTTGTCAATGACGTACACTCTACCCTCTTCACCGGATGGTGCCTTGATGTGTACATGAGTGCAATCTATGGCACTCAGCACCTCAGGGTAGTGTGCTACATGGTAGGAAATTCACATGGTACTGGCCCTCTCCCCTAGGGGTGTGGGGAAGATAAATTTACACACTGGCATGTAGTAGCATGGCATTCATGAACTGGTGGTGTACCCTGAAAGTAGATGTCTGTGAGACCCCCATCATGTCCCCAGTTGGTCTTTGGAAAGTACCTGTATCTAGCATCCTAATAGCTACACATACCTTTGTTTCCACTGGGATGGGTCACCCTCTGTTGGCTCTAGGTCTGAGTTGAGGGTGGCAGAGATCATTGAGTTGTTGTAGCGCTGTACAATTTCCAGCTCATGTAGCTCCTGGTAGGTTACCCTGGTCCTGAACACTCTTCACCTTATCAGTCTAGGCCTATGGTCATCATCAGCAGCAGCTGCATTGACCTCAGCATCTAGCATATACATATGTAGCAGAGCTTCAGCAACCCCTAGCATTCTGTAGCTTAAAATTCCCAAGTCTGTACTCCAATTGTGCAGAGTATGGGAAAAATCAGATTGCAGGGTGTAGGCATACTTTATTGTTCTCTGCTGTAGGTGTACTCTGTGTGATTGGCTAGCTATGATACATTCCACCTGCCAAGTACATCATTAAGGGGTTTAATGGCCCTAGTTTCAGTGAAACAGGGCTCATCAGTAATTAATACATTATTGGATTTTTTTAGGCAGCCTTCCTTGCTGAGCACTGTGGCACTCCATGCAAACCTACACCACAAATATAAACAAGTCTTAGCAGTGAGCAGACAAGCCCCCATGGCAGGTCATGCTCAGCATGGCTGCGTGCCACACAAACATGCTCAAATACATGAAACCCAGGAAACAGAAGCCCCTAAGGTAAACACAGCTTAGCAGTTACCAAACCCCTCTCCCACTGAGCAGAACAACAAGCCATGCAAACAGGTGCCGTTGAGCTCCAAATAGCTTAAAAGTTTGAGGACACACCCCCCTATTGATATCAGCTACTCCTTCTGTGGACACCAACATGGTTCTTTGCCTACACAGATGGGATCTGCGGACACAGATACCCATTTCTGCTATTCATTAACCCCAGCTCATTTGCATGCAGATCCGTGCACAGTACATGGTAACTACACGGATTTAGGCCCTGCCTCATTAGCAACCACAGCAGTCCAACATTGTATATATTCCACACAGGGTCCTCTAATACGTTACTGTTTCATACTTACAAATTCTGTTTTTTACAATTATTTTTATTTTTTTTCCCTAACAGCATGTTTGTGCACTGGGGCATGCAGCGCAAACATATCCAGGGTATTAAAAAATGATTTTACATTATTTTCCATATGATTTTGGACACACAGTGGGTCCTTTTGCAAATATCTGTGTCCTCTTTACTATTTCTGCCACTGTAACCACACATTTGCAGCCCCTGGTGACATTTCTACATTCTGAACACGGATATTTTCCATGTACATTATGGGCACCAACACAGGGTCTGCACGACTGCCTATCTGCTTGCTGGATCACTCTACCTGCTTCATTTGCATGCATTTCACCTGCTTATGAGGCGATTTGCATGCCACAGACATGTCCGTATTTTCACGCACGTGCATGCCCCTCAGCTCCCTTTACTGGATCATACATCTGCTTACTTCCATGTACGCACCTTGCCACTATGCCTATATAGCAAATAAGTTCATGTAGGCTTTATTAAATCCCCCTTCTGTTTTGTGTTTGTCAAATACTGCAAAATATCTGCAGCAAAAATTATCTTCCCTGACAAGTGCACATCATCCTGTCTAAACACTTGTGCCAAAAATTAAGCTTAGATGCTCTACACATTTCCATTTTTTTAAAATGGGACATTTTGTCACATACGTATTTACCCAAAATATATCTCATTCATGGTAACATGACTCTTCTATACGTGATTTGTGAAAAATACATTCTAACACCAGTACAAGCTATGCTAAGAGGGGTGCAAGTTCCCTACTAACAGTCAAAGAGTCTTTGTGGATTAAATCAGTTGTGCCACCATGAATAAAAACAGATCCATATTTACTTACATTAAGGGATTTGAAGGCCTTTCTCACATTATTTGCTTTTGCACCTGACAAGCATAACACTATTCAATGTTCATTTCTTCATTGCAAATGTAAGTATGACTCCCTCTAATATTTGAATCTCCAACTACAAGAATATAATTTCTGACCAGATCTGAAGAATCCTCAGCTTCTAATTCAATAAAATCTGCTCTATCAATTGTTAAAAAGGAATGATCTTCATCATGAATAGTCTTATTAATCCCAATGTTTTTGTTGCTTATTACATTTGCAAGGCTACAATTCTCATCCAGCTGACTTTGTACATCTACAGCTTGTGCCATGTTGTTAACTTCCTCCACTTTTTCTTACAGTAATGTTCACCAACCCTTCCAATTTAAATTTTCTTCCTTTTCACCAGTCCTTTGCCACTTTTTCTCCCTTCTGCTTTGCAAAAATAATGCCTTCTTCTGTAGATTGAAGGTTTTCTGACAGAAACATTTTTTATCATTCCCTTTAATCTGTGTGTTACATAACATAGCAGTATCCTTTACAGTATACATTTTCTTTGTTTTATTTTATAGACATTAATCCATTTATTTTCTTGCTATGTATTGTAAACATTTTCCTTTCTTTATTTATTTTCTTGTATATGCTCTGAATCCTCAGATTGCCACATACCTGTATCCAGAATTCCAAAGTTTTCATCGCTATTATCTTGTTTAATAGGTATTGAGTGATCTTTACTGACAAATGACACTTCTGTTCTTAAATGTGTTCTATGTGCACTTTGCCTAATATTATTTATCTCAACGGTCCAGTCATTAATATATTTAACAGTAGTTTTCCAAGCTGTGCCAATTGTACAAATACAATCAACAGTAAGTCTGGATTTATACCACACCACACTCATCACATAGTCCCTCAAAACCTACACCACCAAAACACACACATAGAAACACAAAACACACACCTACATTCACGGAGGTTCTCAATAAAAACCTGCCCAAGCATCAGGGACATCCAAAGCATAAACGCAAGCAAACTCTACCCCCAACACAACCCAAATGACACATAGCCCACAAACTCAGTGTGCCACTCAACCACAGCCCATAAGGCATAACAACGTACCCAACACTCTAGTCACAGGTGTCTCTATAGTCAGGCACACTGATGTTCCACTCACTAGACTAAACAAGGAGAAAGTTACTGTCAGCTGCCTGTCAGGTGCCAGGATCCACCACATAATGCATGTACTCAGGTCACTCCACAATAAGTACAAATATGACACTGTCATTGTTCATGTTGGTGTGAATGACCTGAGACGCACCTCCCTGGACTACATGAAAAGAGACATGGAGGAGCTCTCCGATCTTGTATCCCAGGCAGGTATGACCCTAACCCTGAGTAGCATCCTGCCATCACCCAGAATGATACCACAGTACAAGGACAAAATGACTGACTTCAGCAATTGGCAAAGCTTCAGGTGTCATTCTAACGGGATCCAGTATTTGTCTGCCTGGGACGACATGATCGACAGTCCACGATGCTTTGCCAGAGATGGCCTGCACCTGTCGCCCTTAGGATTCCGGATACTGGCTAAGACTCTTGCCTCCCCTATAGTGCCTTTTTTAGGCAAGGTTCAAATGACAAATTCACCACTGTAGCAGGTACAAGCAAGCAAAATCTGAGGGTAATGCTACTCAATGCTAGAAGTCTAAACCTCAAAATGCACTCACTCGAGGCACTCCTTAAAATGGAGAACACTGACATCTGTGCAGTGACAGAGACCTAGTTCAAAGCTCCAGAGAGCACCCCTGCATTACCAGGCTTCAATTCATACCACACCTTTTGGCCACCTGACCCAGAAAGAAACACTAAAGGCGGAGGCGTGTCCATATTCATTAAGGATATCCACACCTCCAGGCTAGTTGCATAGCATAATGTATCCAAGATTATCCAAGTGCAACTAACTCTGGGCAAGACCGCAATCCAAATTGTAGCTTGCTACAGACCCCCCCACCATGCCCCAGGATTCACACTCCTCATTTCTTGATACACTGGAAAGTATTAGGGTACAACCCAACACCCTAATAATGGGCGATTTCAACTACCCCATCATTAACTGGGAAAACTACTCATGTACCAACTCTTTTGCTCAACGTTTTCTAGAATTCATAAATTCTAATTCCTTGGATCAACTTATTCATACCCCCACCAGGGGCAGCAATATCCTAGACCTGGTCATTACCAACATGGGAAACCGGTGTTCCACACCAGAGGTCAATTCCTCGTTGGTCAGATCCGACCACAAGCTAATCAGCCTAGACAATCACATCCCACCCCCAGCCCCAATTAGAGAAACCATTGTAAAAAACTTCTCAAAAGCCAACTTCACACTTCTTAAGACAGAAGTGGCAAACTTCATGACATCCATGCAGACGGACAATAGAGGTATGACTGCCGAATCCTACACAAATGCACTTTATAAGCACTTACACGAGTGCATGGATCATGCTATCCCTAATAGAACCAAGTTGTTATCCTCCAAAAAAGGGAAGCCAATCTGGTGGTCCTCTGCCATAAACAAACACTACAACAGAAGAAACAAACTGTTGCACAAAAGAGTAAAATCCCATGACTGGAGGAACTCCCTGGTCAACCCAACACTCAGATCTGCTCTGAGTTACAGCATAATGGCACTAAATATACAGAACCGACTGATATTGCCAACATCCTAGCAGATAGGTTCAGTGCTAACTTTACCCCCCTCTCACCCCCTAGAGGGCCCATCTCTATACCGGAAGAATATAAAGTTCCTATAATCACAGCTGCACAGGTAAAAAAACACACTCCCCAAAGCCAAGAACACAGTATCCATGGGACCTGACAATATCCCAGGCTGCATTCTACACGAACTACAGAATGAACTGGCACCCTACCTAAGTACCATGTTCAATCATAGCCTCACCTCAAGCTTTGTACCCACTGAATGGTGCACCGTGACAGTTATCCCACTCCACAAAGGGGGAGCCATGACGGACCCTGGGAACTACTGCCCCATTAGCCTGACAAGCCAGGTCTGCAAGGCCATGGAACGTATCATCATGGAACTCATAAACAAAGACATTGGTAATCTCCATACTCTGGACCCTACTCAGTTTGGATTTGTAAAAGGCAGATAATGTCTCCTAAACCTGATTGACTTCTTTGAAGCAGTCACCAAAGCCACAGATGAGGGTAAAATGGTTCACACAGCTTATCTAAATCTTGCCAAGGCTTTCAACACCATCCCCCACTCTGGAATTTTATAGATAAGTTCACTAAGCTAGGTATAAATCCCTATGTCACAAGATGGGTTGCCAACTAGCTCATGGACAGAACCCACACTGTGAAAGTAGCGGATTCCAAATCCGACATCAGACCAGTGACAAGTGGAGTACCACAGGGTTCAGTCCTGGGTCCTCTCCTGTTTGGTATCTACTTCTCTGAAGTGCAGGCCAACACAGAAGGTCTAACAAAGTTTGCAGATGACTGCAAACTAGGATCCATAATCGAAACTCCTAACGATGTGGACAAATTACAAAAGGGCCTCACTGAGACAGATACCTGGTGTCAAAGCCATGGCCTGAAGCTCAATGCCAAAAAGTGTATTGTCATCCCCTTTGGTAAAAACTCTGTACCCGTGAACTACCACATAGCTGGCAGTCTACTTAATGCCGAAAATGTGATAAGAGACCTTGGGACACAGGTGGACAGTAGTCTCTCCTTTGATAATCACATTGCCACAGTGGTCAGGAAATCCTTCTACGTGGCTCATCTCATCACAAAAGGATTCTCATCCAGAAAAAAAGAGGTCATTGTTCCCCTCTACTCATCACTCATTAGACCCATTATAGAGTAAAACGCCTCTTTTAGTATGTACCTCACAAGACATCTACAACAAGTGGAAAGACCACAGAAATATCTCACAAAGAGGATTACTGGCCTCAAACAGATGCCCTATGCAGACCGTCTCAAAAAGCTACAGCTTTACTCCATCGCATATCGCCTACTCAGGGGCGATCTCTGCCTAACATACAAAGCTATGTCAAACCCAGAGCTGTTGGACATGCTCCACTTAAAGAAATCCCAATCCCTCTGAGCTACACGCTCTAGGGACCTTAACCTTGTCACCACAATAAACAGAACATGCTGGAGGGATAGATTCCTGTCCCAGAGACTTCCCATACTCTGGAACAGACTACCTATCTATGTCAAACAGAGCTCCTCATTAGCATTCTTCAAGAAAAATCTTGATGATTGGATGGGAAATGGGAAATTCACCCTGGGATCACTTCTGTGGCTCTGCTCGACAGGGGCACAGGAAAATAATTTTCTTGGGTGGCAAAAGCCAGGGTACATTTTTTGGCTAGGCTTGTATGGGCCCTAGGGCCGATAGCCTAGTACCTACCTATGAACCTATTACTAATAATGGTAAGCAAATCATCTATCTTTTGTCATGAGGAATACAGATCACCAGTGTTATCAGGCATTACCTTAAAATATACATGGCACTGAGAACACTGTATTTGTGTTTTAGCAAATCATTAATGGCATACTCATTTAAGGAAACCTTTTTCAGCTGCAGACAAAGAATTCTAAAAGAAAAAGCTAATCAAAATCACTTATCACATAATTCAAAGATTTTAAGTCAACTTCTATGAGAAAAATCACATAAACAGTATACAACAAAATAAGTACAATAAAGACTTTGCTCTGACCTACTGTGCCAGTTGTGAAAGTCACAAGGAAGCTGGATTTCCATTACATCGCTTGCAGTCATACCTTGTTTTAACAGTAAAGATCAATAAATCACAAAACAACATATGACTGTTTCAGATAAGCACTCATTGTCAATATCTTCCACCTTCAGTCAGGAACTCTCATTTCTGAGTGGCATCAGATGTTAATACATTTACTATAATTTACTGTGCACAGGAAAATAATAAAGATAAAATCATATATACCTTGTGACAGATTTTTCAGGCAAGTACTTTTCCCGGCATATAATTTTCCTAAAATGCACGCCTTCATAGGAAATGGAGGAAGACTGGGAGTAAGACTATCTACTTTTGGCAGGTATATTGTATCCAACAGTCTGCGAACTGCATGGCCTAGTACACTGTTATTCTTAGACACTTCCTTTGTGGTGCACTCATCAGCTGGATGCCATTCTCCAGTCATTGTCTGTAACAGAAAAAGTATATAAAATTACATAGAAATTGCAAATGACGATCTAAATCCGAAGAATAAACATTTAATTCATTATGCAGTTTTGGGCAACAATTTTAATTTTGGCTGCATAACTGATTTTATAAAACTTAAAGCTAAAATATGTACATTTTGTTTATTCTATAAGCCAAGTGCCATGCTAATAACTGCCATCAAACTGGTGAAGGCCTTACCAGGTGATACAAGGATTAAACTGGATGGAAAATTTAGACTGTTACTAAATACAACTTTAGTTAATGGAATTAAGTTTCTTTCCAGCAATTATATTGAATAACACATTGTATCAAAAATTATGTTATTTATAATTTCATCATGATTATATTAGTGCTTATTCCACACTGCACTGATAAAACAAGCATGCCAGGCATTTGATTTCAAGGAAACACAGTTTGAACTGGGAAGATACTATGATACCCAAGAATATAGATTTTTAATTCATGTCTTAGAACTTTATATGTGCCCATATTTTGTTTGTTGCATTCTGAATTCTGTTTCCTACGCTGGCAACACTTAGACTATCTTTTAGTATTACAATATAAAAACAGCATCAGCAATAACAATCAAGAAAGCTTAATTTCTTATAGGTTCATGGATAAGTACTAGGCTAGCTGCTCTTGTAAGCCATTTTAAAGCTAACCAGTTTCCCTTTTTTATGCTCTAATTAACCTATCCCATTTGGTTAGAGGTTGGCTTTATCCATCCCGTCGTCAATAACTATATAACTGGGATCATACCATAGATAATTTGAGGGGACCTGTGCATGGGATAAAGCATTTAGAAGCTGCCTCTAGCCATTAATAGTACAGAGGGCAGTCCTGGGGTATAGTTTCTGTTTCCCATCCATAGATTCAAATTGCACTTGAATATGGGCATGGATTAAATTTCTTTTATGTGGATGAAGAGCCTGTTACAGAGCAGGGGTATCCTCTGTGATATACACCTGTTCCACCAAACTGTTTTGATGTTGCAAAAGAGGTTTAGATTCCTAGGCCAAGCATTTCTGATGCCATTTGACTTGCTGATGTGTAGTAAGTTCATCAGCACTGGGTCAGAGGATACCTTGTATGCTAGACACAGGTCACCTCTTAACAGTCATTAGGATACTGATTATAGTGACAGGGCTTTGAGTCACTCCATGGTGAACATGTTGTTTAGTCCTTGTATCCTTTTAGTAAGGTATATTTGTGGGTGTTCCAGTTGCTGCATGAGTCTGGACAGATACATGCAAAGGGAACATTATATTATATGACTGATCTAATGAGGGCTGAGTAAAGGGAGAAAATTACATTCCTGGATCTTGACACAATCCCTTTGTTTATAAGCTGGGCAATATAGAAAGGCTTTATTTTATTTTATTTTGAATTTGTTAACCAGGATAGAGCACTGATACCATTGGACCCATTTTAGTTTCAGCCTGGGGAAAACACAATAGACACATGACATTATATATAGACAGAATGACAAAATGCAACATATACATATGTTTTATACAAAGTGAATATCATAGTTGGCTTGAGAGTATAAAGACAATAGATAAATGACTTCATATACAGAGTGACTGAAAAACACAGTTCATACATTCATTAAATTTAAAGTGGCATCAGACGTGACATGCTGAAATAATCACAATGAAAATATAGTTAGAACAAGGTATATAGACAGAAAAAGGGAATGAAGAGGTTAAGTTATATAAGCAAAGAGATAACAGTTAAATATTCCCAGCATCCTGAAGTGTGCTTCTATTTCTGAACAGAAAATGGGCTAAGAGAAATGATCATTAATCTTCATGGCTTTATTCAAACTATCACCTCGACTACGAGAATCAACAAACCAACCAAAAATGAGAGCACCTTAGACTGGATGCTTATTAATAAACACCCACATACTTATAATGTAAGAACCTTACCAGATGATCTAAGTGATCATACTTAACTTATATTATAAGACAAAAGAATGACATTTCTAACACCCCTACTTATAGGATCTCACGAACCAAGAAACACTTTAATCCTGTACTATTCCAAAATGAACTCAATGCATGTGACTGGAAACCTCTAAAAATACTCCCACTAGATGAGGCTGTCAAATATTTTAACTCTAAATTTCTAGCAATCCTAGATGTGCATTCACCTAAATGATCTATTAGAATAAAATCCAAACCAGCCCCCTTGCTAACAAAAGAGACTAGACAAAAAATTCTACTTAGAAGCAAACCTTGGGCTAAAGGGAGAGCTAACAGGACTTCCCCTGAACAACAAACTTTTAGACAGCTAAGAAACATAAGAAAAAAAGCTATACTCACTGACAAAAGAACTACTATTGTAAACTACAGCAAACACACCAAAAGAATCCACAGAAATTTTGGACTAGCCTAAACAGAATCCTTCACCCCGGCCACTCTAGCACACCATCCCCTCAAGATGCTGATCATAATACCCCACATCAAACGGCCAACAACTTCAACACCTACTTCACAGAGACCATACAATCCCTAGCTAGTCAGCTTTCCACTGATAACACAAGGCTCCCAACCTCTTTAGCTGGATCTTTACCAACATTCAAATTTCAACCTATCTCAACCACTCTCATCTACAAAATCTTACTAAAACTTAAGCCTTGTACTCCTTCAGCCGACCAGTTACCTTCTGAATATTTGCAAAAAGCAGCCAAAGCTATTGCCTTTCCCATATCCATCCTAATTAACAGAACCATCAATGAGGGAATCATCCCAGACATCTGGAAAATCTCCCACATCATCCCACTACATAAAGGTGGTAAATCCAACGATTACGCTAACTACAGACCAATATCTCTACTATCACCTTTAGCAAAAGTCATGGAAAAATGCATTCACTACCAGCTATTAGACCACTTAACTAAACACAACATACTGGCTAAGTGCCAGCATGGCTTTAGGCCATTTCATAGTACTACCACCGCTCTACTATCTTTCACCGACTCCATTAATAAGAACCGTAATAACAACATCCTCTCTTCTGCTCTCTTCATCAACCTGTCAAAGGCTTTTGATATGGTAAATCACCCCCGCTTATAAATACTCTTGAATCTCTTACTCTGGATACCCTAGCTATACGATGGTTTAAGTCTTACCTCAACAATAGGCAACAGGCAGTTCTCTGGGAAAATAAACTATCATCCCACCTGCCAGTCAGCCTTGGAGTCCCTCAGGGCACCATTTTAGGACCTCTTCTTTTTTCTTTATTCATCAATGACCTTTATGTAGAAATCCCTGAAGCCACCTGTATTCAATATGCCAATGATTCCACACTTATATGTTCTGCCAACTCCATATCTGAACTACACTCACTAACTCAAAAAGTATTCAACTCAGTAGAAGTTTGGTTCTTGAAACGCTGCCTCCTTTTGAACGCCAAAAAAAACAAGTTCATACTGTTTACACCTACCAGTAGGTCCTCACCTATAGACTTCTCTGTCAAATCCAACAATGGCACCCTTATCTTCCCCGATCCTACCACCAAACTATTAGGTGTCACAATCGATAACAACCTTAACTTCGATAGCCATATAAATAACACCATACAAACAGTGAACAGAAAAATGGGCTCCTTATATAGAATCAAACCCTTCTTAACTCCAATAGCTAGAACCACTATTGCCCACTCTCATTTAATCTCAGCTCTTCTTTACACCTCACTTATTTACACTAATCCAAAAAAAAATAATCTTCTCAAACTAGCAAGCTCCTACAACAATATTGCCAGATTTGCCACTGGCAATGCATTTCGAACTCACCACTGCCTGAATCTAAAGCAGCTAGACTGGCTTGAACTTCCTAACATGCTGATTTTTTCCCAATTCACCATTGCCCATAAAATATTTTACCAACCAAATAATACTCCTATACTTGCTAACCTCATTACCTCTTATAATAATCTTAATTCCCTATGCTCTTCTCGTAAATTACTTGCTAGCATAAGTAAGTCCAATAACTTGGCAAGCGACAGCCTTTTCTTCAATACTGCTGGAAAAATCTGGAACCTTCTACCTATAGATCTAACTCTACTACCTTCACTGTCACTCTTTAAGCAAAAACTCAAAAGTCACCTAGTTATGTCCTTGCAGTAACCCTGACTAATCTCCAACCATTCATACTTCTATCTTCACACTGCCTCTGGACACACAATCATACTCTGCATACCCCTCGGTATGCTAAAACTGGTAATAGTAAGATTAATATAACTTCCAGTATTTATATAAACTGTCAATGAACTTTAATGTATCTCACATATCATACAGTTAGAAGACTGATATAATCCTTTATACTCATCCTTCTTAGTATTGTACTTTTGTGTTAAACTCCTTCTTTGTATTCTTTGTATTCTAAATTCCTCCTACTTTATTTGTTATACATTTGTATATTATATTTTGCGCTATGTTTGGAGCTTTTCTCCCCGGGCCTCTACTGAAAATGGAGATATATCCAGTTAGACTAGCCCGGTCAACAAATGTAAACTAAAATAAATAAAATAAATAAAATAAATAAATAGTTTTAATGTAGTCTAAACCAAGTCTGTTTCAATTTATGCATTTATCATGTAATTACTTTTTCAAAGAATTGATGTAAAATGTTTTAGGACACCCATATTATATTCATGAAAACTTCTAAAGCATTTTCTAAAGAAACAGATTTGGTACTTTTTATTTTGAGGGTGAGAATAAGCTCATCTTGACTTTATTTCTCATTAGAAAGAGGAGGAAGCAATGAACTCTTATTGAAATGCAGGTGAAAGATAAAAAGTTTCATTTCTATTAATTCATTAAGCCTCTCTAGTCAAAATTAATGTCATCTAAGAAAAATGATCATGATCTGTTTTATAAGGCCTAAAACAAAATTGATATTTCAAGCATCCACACTGACAGAAGAGAACTGATATATATATATATATATATATATATATATATATATATATATATATATATATATATCTATATGAGACATGACAATTTTTGATATTTCTGCTAGCCAAGGAGCCAAGGTATAGAGAACAAATAATTAGAGAAGGAATGGTAACAGAATGGAAAGAGGCCAAGCATACATTTGGATTGCAGGCTAGTGACTGCCTTTGCTACCAGGTACTGATATTAGAGTATAGACAGAAAGCAATAAGGGAATCCTAAAGAAAAGGCCTACACTGGTTGAGTTTTTAATTGAATCTAGAACAGAAGCTGCTGTTTGAAAGGAAATAATTAGTATGGCATATAAAATATTATATTGCATAACTATGGGAAACAAGCAGAAGAGGTCAGCAAAGATTGGGAAGATAGATTAGATATTCAATTCACAAAGAACCAATAAGAGTTGAGACCAGATAGTGAAGCGGTTAAGGTGCTCGCCTCCCATGCACAAGGTACAAGGTTTGATCCTGACCTCCTGCCAATGCATTATATCCGGCCATTGCATTATCTACTTGTGCTTCTGTGGGGGTCTTTCCCCCAAATCATGCTGAATGGGGTTGGAAGGGTGGCCTAATGGTTAAGGTGTTTACCTTACAAACACAAGGTGCAGGGTTCAAGTCTAAGAAGGGATAATTGGCTAGGCTTAAAATAGCTCACTAGGCAGTTAGCCTAGTACTAATCTAGGAACCTATGAACCTAAGAGGACATTAGCATGGCTCCCAAATAGGCAACAATGTCTAGAAGATTTAGAAGTTTTGCCTGGAATTGTTTGTAAAAATACTTTTATACCTCAAGAAGACTGCAAAGAGTTTTTCCTCGAATAGATGGCAAATATTGGAGATGTGATGGGAAAGAAAGAGTTAACTGGGAACATATGTTTTGAAAGTGTAATGAGTTGGCAGACTTTAAAAATGAGTATAACTAGGAAATTATATTTTGAGCTGGATACAGGATCTGAACTGCCTAGACATAACAATATCTTTTCAAGTTTAATTCTGTTGGTTGCCAAAAAAGCAATTACTAGAAAATGAAAATCTAAACCAACTATACCTGAAGTAGTGTATTATAACTGAGATACAAGAACAGTAGGTGGTATCTTTAGAAAAGAGTAGGAGTAAATTACATAGAACAATGTGGAAATTATGGGAAAAACAGATGCTGAATAATGTTTTAGAAGACAAGTGAGGATTAAGAGAAGGCAGGAAATTATTTATGTAATGTTGCTTAGATTATAGAATCTATAACAACATATGTGATGTACAGTGTTTGCATTTGTGAACTTGTTAAAATGGTTTGGGTACTTTTATATAAATTTAAGTTTGCCTATGTCACAAGCAATAATTCAATAAAGGGATTTAAAAAAGCAGCAAGAGAAAGTTATTTGACATCCCATTTTTCCGAGGAGAATAGTGTAAGCCAATGGTAAGCAACGATTTTCCAGAAAATATGGGAATAGCATTATTTCAAATAGAACTGTATAAGCAAGTCATTTGGATAAGTCCTAGTTAATGAATCAGTTCAAGCTACTTTTCTATATGTAGACCTAGGCTTGTAATGTTCTATTATTTCTTTCTGTTCATTGCATAATGTTGTGAAAGTGTACAAAATGGCCAGTGCAACGGAATTTGAAACCTATGTGGCAAATGGTGGTGGGTCTGAATACTATACCTGTAGAGAAAATAGGTATTATATCTCTTGCCCACAACAAAGAACAATGGGTAAACTTATAATTTGTGTAGAATATTATCTGTAACTGTCAAGAAGGCATGGCTAGCGAATATGGCCATTATGAATGAGCCATAATCCTTGGAAAAACTACAGAACAAGGAATTCAGTAGCTAAGTAAAATAACAGTTTTAACTGCAGTGAATAATATGACTGCAGTAATAAACAGAACTGTGTAGCTGATGGAAGGATCAGACAATCATGAGCTGTTTGTTTCTATGTGACATATACTTAAAAGAATGTATTTAGTTTTTGGAATGGGCAGTTGAAGGCAGTTCTCTGAGTTGTGGTAGGACAAATAATCTATGATAATATCTCAAAGTATGAGATGGATGGGAGAATTAATGGGAAACTCAGACTCAAACTCAAATCAGAGAAAAACTAGGTAAAGAGACAAAAGATTGCAAGTTACAAGAAGATAAGGTAATTTACAAACAGATTTTTGTAGGTTTATTAAAATGAGAAATTCCTAAAGATGAAATGGGTGGACTGACATAGGTGAATTGTTTAAAATATTAAATATATATATATATATAGAGAGAGAGAGAGAGAGAGAGATTCAGAAAAAGAAAATGAACCACAGGTGGAAAAGAGACAAAACAGAATTGTGGAGAATACTGATGTAATGGTGACTACTATAACTGTATTGCAGATCTTCAGAGCAATACACCAATAAGAACAGCCCAAAATGGCTTACACTTTGTCTTAACACCTTGAAAGAGTGGGCCAAAAATGAGGTAAGGAAGTGGGAGGTACCAGAAGAAAAACATGGGAAGGATTACTTACGAGAAAGTGAGTCCTTCGTGTCAAGGATAGTTAACATAACGGTCTTGATGCCCTTATACTTCTGACAGTTATCTGATGGCATGGTCCACAATACATGATGGCATTAGTAGACACTGGGCTGAGATAACTTTAACAGGAAATATCTCTAAACTGCACTTAAGGTCCACTTACAGAGATAGATAGTTACAGGGGAGCTGACAATTGAAATGGATGGATTACCTTTTTTTGTTCCTACAGTTATACTACCAATCAATAAGCATATTTAAATAGTTGCTTTTCAGAGAAGATTTTAAGAAATCGCTGCAATACCCTTTCAGTTTGAAATTAAAAACTGTTCAAAAATACAGTAAAGAGCCCGCACCAGTGGAGCAGAGGGATACATCTCTGACTTCAACGCAGGTGACCCAAGTTTGACTAGCTACTTGGCTGCCTGTTGAGGCAGGGATGGTGGGTATTGCATGTCTTTCTCATGCTACTGACATTATTATTGAACCTTGGCTGAACAATAGTGAACCATTATGATACGGTGCGCCAGTGCTGGGAAGATATAACACAGGCATCCAAGCAAGTGATGGCAGCCCTGTCAGTGCAAAAAGGGTAGCAAACATGCATGGAAAAGGGGCACAGGCTGCAGTCACATTGCTGAATATGCTCACTTCACCACCAGTGGTGAAGTTAGGTCATAAAATGGAAAAGCTCTCACTGCTGGGATGCTGACAAGAGAATATAAAGCACCCTCACGGCTGCTTGAATGACAGCTCCCCTTGGACAGAGTAATGCTTTCATCAATGGGAGGCTTGATGATCAGGCATGTAGTGAAAAGAATGTAAAAGTACAATGTAAGCTGTAAGTTCCTGGATATACTACATGTAAACTATTTGATATATTTCTTCTGAAACAAATCATAAATATTACACAGTATCATATTCCAGGTGGCAGTCAAGAACTATCAACGAGCATTGAAAAGCTGTTCCAAGCTAGTATACCACAGCCTAATGTAAGTCTATACAATAGTCCAGTATGGTCACTAAGAAAAACATGTTTCATGGAGTGCCTCTAAAAGTGGCTCAATTCCTCAAGCGTTAGTACATCAAAGAAAAAGACGTTAAAAAACAATGTTGAATGTTGTTTTCCACAGTAAATCATTGCCACTGTGCTCTGGCAGTGATTCACTTCTTTTGGGAGATTTCTTCCCTCTTCCATTTGGTGCGGTTGTGGAGTTGATATATATATATATATATATATATATATATATATATATATATATATATATATATATAAGTTGGGAGGTATGCCCCCCCCTGGTTTTTACCCTTCTGTGTATTATTTTGGATTGTTGCCATTATGGAAGTTGTTCATTCATAGTGGAACCAGTTCATAGGTAGGTACAAGGCTATTGGCCCTAGGGCATATACAAGCCTAGCCAAAAAGGTACCCTGGCTTTCGTCACCCAAGAAAATTATTTTCCTGTGCCCCTGTCAAGCAGAGCCACAGAAGTGATCTCCAGGGTGAATTTCCTATTACCCATCCAATCATCACAATTTTTCTTGAAGAGTGCTAATGAGGAGCTCTGTTTGACATAGATAGGTAGTCTGTTCCAGAGTATGGGAAGTCTCTGGGACAGGTTATGGGAAGTCTCTGTGATCCCTAAGCAAGTTCACGGACAATGACTGTACATCACAACATGTTGAACAAAGTAGCACAGCCCCTGACAGCTGCTATTCAAGATTCTGCTCCAAAAACTGAACAATTAATTTCTGCAGCTGGACAGTATCATGCAGTACACGATTTGACAAACCTCTTCTTTTCATTTCTGATAGCTGAGTTGAATAGATGACAACCTGCATTTACCTAGAATGGAAGATAGTACACATTACAAGTTCTTTCAAAGGGATATTTGTGATTCAGCTCCTTGCCGTGGACTAGTGGCCAGAGAATTGGAAAAGATTACTTTGCAAAAATTATTGCATTTTATTACACAGGTGATATGTTGACTAGAAACTGAGAAGATTCTGTAACAGAAATGCCGAAGCGCACTGAATACATGCAGGAGAGGGGTTGACTATTAATTGAAATAACATACAAAAAAAGGAATTGTACTTAAACTTCTTGACATGATCTGGAATGGATAAAAAAGGGACATAACATAAACAGCTATAGAAAGTACCAAAGGACACAGGTATTTCAGACAAACAAGTACAGGCATTCCTGGGGCCACTGTGAATTTGGGGAAGTTTTGTATGCCATCTTGTACTGATAGTGATACCAACATATAATGTTACCAGGAACAAAGCAGAATTTGCTTAGGGATCACAAAAATTCTCTGATTCAGAAGTGTAAAGAGGGCAAATGTAGCTATGGGAGCAATAAGCACCAACCCATCTCCTAGTGTTTAGATATGACTATACATGAAAATTTTATTTTTTTGGGAATTATGGCAGTAAGATCCACTTACCAAGTAGAAAATGCCCTATGATTTTATTAATGTGTTTTGTAGGCTTTAAAGCATATTTCTGCCCTTTAGACCAACATATTAACAGTGTATACATAACTTTCTACAGCTTGAAAGTATTACATAAGTGATAATGTCCAACAGGGTGGACATTACATGAAATTAAAATAATGGGCTACTTAGGGGAGATGACAGGCCCAAAGGTGCAGGCAGTGGTGACCAGAAAACACATTCCTGACTTGCTAAGAGATAAAGCTTCTAGAGGTTTACAGTAATGGTGGTAAAAAGGTACCTGATTGTGAAGGATTTACATCTGTAAAATGCCATTCATCTTGCACTGTGGATACTGGAAAGCCATTGCCCAAGCCACAGTAGCCCCTTCCTCTCTCTCTCTTCAGTTAAGTTTGGGTATTCCCTGTCATGAATCTCTCTCTCTCTCTCTTGAATGAGAGATCTGTTACACAAATTGGGACTTCAAGAGAACATTCAAAAGTCTTTTGTGACTCCTTCAACAGGATTGTGTTCCTGGGGTGTCAGCTAGACAGTTCAAAGTGCTTTTCTTCAACAGGAAAACAGATCTATACGTAAGGTTTTCCATTCAGACTTCAGTCACTGTGGAGTAATACCTCAGGATTTTGAAGTTCATGGCATTTATGATTCTCATGATACTCCTGGCAAGACTCCACATTATAAGATAAAATGGTATCTGAAGTCTCCTTGGTCCCAGCATCAATGCCCCTTATCTTTGCAGATCCCAGTGCTGGTATTTGTCTGAAGAGAAATCATTTTGTGGCGAAAGTAAATTTCCCTAAATCCAGCTCTTCTGTTCTCCCTCTCTACTCCAAAACAGTCAGTCACCAGAGACACCTTGAACTTTGCTTGGGGACCATTATCAGGTGGGATAAAAGTATTATGTGTGTGTGGGACACCAAGGACAGATGCAAGCACATAAATATAAAATAGATGCTTGCTCTGATCAAGGCACTCAACTCTTTGAATCATCTTTAGTCCCTTGGCCTCTTCAAGTTGTTAAAGACAATACCACAGTTATATGGTACATCTACAAGAAATGGGGAACCAGGTCACACCCCCTTTGTAGACTAGCCATGTTAGCTTGGGATATAGCCTCACATCACAGTCTCACTCTACAAGCATCCTACATTCTGTCAGAGCAAACCTGAATGACAGACAAGCTGATCAGGACAAAGGGAGACCCTTGAAATGAAAACTACATCAAGGGGGTCTTTCAAGATTTGATCCATCTGTGGGGAGTTTGCAACCTATTTGCCTCCTCTCTGAACAATGAGCTAGCAAGACCCTGCTGCAAGACTCCATGCAAGAAAGCCTGTAAGACAGATGCCTTCTCTTTTCCTTGGGCAGGAATGTTCCTGTATGCTTTTCCCTTTCCACCGACATCCAGGGTACTTATGAAGATTCAGAAGGAATTCCCCCAAAATCATTATGTTGACTCCCTTCTGGCTCAGGCAATAATTTTAGAAATGACTAGGGGCAATTACCTCAAGCTTCCTCATAGAATGAATCTACTCACAAGATCAGGGGTATTTGATTCATCCCAATCCAAATAAACTTCAACTGAATGCCTGGATGATAGGTTCCCTTTAGACACCGGTTTACTGAGGACATGCAGCATGTACTAATGAAGGCAAGAAAGCCTTCTGCTTGAAAATCATATATTAGCAAATGGAAAATGTTTTCTAGTTGGTATCAACAACATAAAAAATACCCTTTCATGGCTAGTTTTTCTCTGGTTTTACAATATTTGCATGAATTATTACTATCCTATGGCTTTTCTTACTTCTCCATTAACAAAACTGTTCCAGGCAAAGCCAAGGCCCAGTCTGTCAGGACCTTGGTTTCATCTATTGTTTTTAGGAAAAGATTGGACTCTAGAAGTATTCTAGAAGCAGCAACTTGACCCTCTATATACACAAGGCATTACAAGCTTGATTCCTTCTCTAGGTCTAGTTCATGCTTTGCTAAGACCATCCTCCAGGGGCTACTGGAATCTTCCCCTTTCGCCTAACAAATGTAGTAAGCTAGGGTAATCTACCCATATAGCTAAGGCTACTGCAGCAGTGATCAGTTTGATGAGCATAGTACAGATGTGTATTAAATTTAACAGTAGATGTTCAAAAGATTACTGTAGCAGTAGCTGCTCCCTACCTTCATCCCTCTTGTTTCTTGGTGTGTTGTTTACGCCAGGGTATGAATAATTATTTTTTGTTCCTAGCATTGTCCTTTCAGGGCTCAGCCTCCCTTTCTCTGCTGGCATGAAAGCTCAGAGGGGCTTGGTGCCCAAACCTGTCTTTTAGTCAGCTCACCTTGAGGTGACTGATGGCTTGGGTGCATGGAAGGTGCTCTGAAGCTTTGGAAATTGACTGGCTGTTATATGCTTGGCAGGGTATAACCCATATAGCTAACACTACTGCAGCAGTGATCAATATGACCAACATATTGCACTTCTAAGTCCTTGGTCCTTCTACAAAAGATAAAAAAACAATATAATAAAAAGAAGCCACTATAATGGCATAAGCAGCAGCCACTGCAAAACTCTTGCAGATTAATACCATTTTCTTCTTATTCTCTCTGACGTGGTATGCATTCATCCTCTGACACTTGTTCTACATCATCAACCTACAGGAGGAAGGTTCTGCCTATTAGCACATAATTTACATCTTACATGCAGAAAAAGGATAAAGAGAAAATTCTCCATGTGTTATACTACAGAAATGTGTACCCTTATAGCTCAGAGACTAGACCTACACACCCCAAAAGGTCAGCTTCAGAAAGCTCTTCCTCTAATTCTGCCAGCTTTTACTATCGCAGTCTAGTCAGCCAATGCTGTCTCCAGAGACGAAAAAGAAGTTATGTACTTACCATAACGTTCCATGTGAGGTGTTCACCTCACCTTCATTCTTTACTGATGGGTTCAGAGCCGATCCCTTGGCTACGAGTCAGCACCTACTGCAAAGCTCGAGGATTTCAAGTAGCTCAAGGCCAAGTCCCTATCCCATGGTGCACCCTGAGTTACCTCAGATTTTGTTTGCTGCATAAAATAATACCATATGCCATTCTATAACTCCATAAGAGAGAAGGTATAGAAAGGTTGAGTGACCAGGAATGATCTAGCATCTCGGTCTTCTGAAAGCCCAGAAGGGGGGTAAGAGGGAGGGACGTAAGAATGAAGGCGAGATGAACAACTAACATGGAACGTTATGGTAAGTACACAACTTCTTTATGTGAAGCTATTCTATCTCGCCGTTCATTCTTTACTGATGGGTAGCATCCCAAGCACCATCAACCTTGGGTGGCTCATGGGAGTATACTTCTCAGGACCATAGATCCAAAGGAGGCCCTGTCAACTTTGTAATGAGTCATAAAGGTATGAGGTTTTGACCAAGTGGCTGCTGTGCAAATGTTATCGATAGGAAGTCTGGCAGAAAAGGCAGATGATGTAGAAACTGCTCTGGTTGAGTGAGCTTTACTTTTATGCTGCAAGGGCATATTGGCAGCTGAATAAGCAAAGGTGATACAAACAGATAACCATTTAGACAGAGTTGTTTTAGCCACTGGCATACCCTTCCTGGAATCTGAAAATAAAACAAAAAGCTGGTCTGATTTCCAGAAATCTTTAGTTCTATCCAAATAAAATCTGAGCTGTCTGTGAACATCAAGTTTGTGCAGCATGTACTCAAAATTATTGGAATGGTAGGGGAAGAAAACTGGCAAATCAATAATTTGGTTGAGATAAGTTTGGATGCAAACTTTGGATAAGAAAGAGGGGCTTGTTCAGAGTGAGACTCTGTCAGCATGGCAAATCAAATAAGGAGGCTTAATGGATAAAGCCTGAAGCTCTGACACTCTGCAGGCAGAAGTAATAGCCGCTAAAAAGATGGTTTTCCATGACAAAAATCTGAGGTCACATGAGGAAGCTGATTCAAATGGCGGAAGAATTATGTGGGAAAGCATAAAATTTAGATTCCATGGAGAATAGGGAGATTTCACAGGTGGTCTAATTTGAAAGGTCCCTTTCAGAAAGGCTTTGGATAATTTGTGTGACATAATATTCAATCCTTCAAATCCCAGATGAAAGTCAGAAATGGCAGCTAGTTGAACACGGATTGTTGCTGCTGCAGCTCCTTTACTGAAAATCATGGTTAAGAAATCTAGAATAGAGGCCATAGGGGCTTGGTAAGGATCAATATTGTTTTTAGAGGCCCATATAGAAATTGTTTTCCATTTGCTGAGGTACAGCTTCCTCCTAAAGGATTTATGCTGAATTCAGGGCTGTGTTACAAGTTTCTGTGTTTGCCCATACCTTACTTGGATACAAGAACGTTTCTCTGTTCACTGTGAGAGAGGGAGCTTTGAGCAGCGTAGCTGTCCCTGGAGGAGTGGTTTCAGCCCAGAAATTAGTAGTTCATTGACCATTTTGGGTTAATTTCTATATCTTTCATTTCCCTGCTATAAAGCCCACATTTGCGAGGTCTTTGCGCTAGTATACAGCTCAGCAAGCTCTTGCCTAGTCACCTGCAGAGTTCTACAGCAGCAGAGAGACAAAAGAGAGACTTTGGAGTGATTAAGTATCATTTTTCTGCATTTTCTTGCTGCCTTTAGCTAATTCCATTTAAAATGCCAATTTTCTGGAGTTTCTGTGATTTAAAAAGCTTGTTTCAGCTACATAATGTACTTATTTTACTCCCTGCACTTTAACAAAGTCGTTTTATGTTTAACTTACCTGTTTAACTGTTGTAGGCTACACACTCAAGTGTGATAGTCAATTCTGTGCATTTAAAGTGTTTTTTTAATTGTATCTGTTTTATTTTCTGAAAAAACAAAAAAACAAACAAACAATACTTGTTTTCCCGCCTTTCTAAACTAGTATAGTCCAGTTTTCAGGTTACTGCTGAATTCAGGGCTGTGCTACAAGTTTCTGTGTTTGCCCATACTTTACTTGGATAGAAGGACGTTTCTCTGTTCACTGTGAGAGGGGGAGCTTTGAGCAGCCTATCTGTCCCTGGAGGAGTGGTTTCAGCCCAGAAATTAGTAGTTTATTGACCATTGTGGGTTAATTTCTATCTCTTTTATTTCTCTGCTATAAAAAACGCATTTGCAAGGTTTTTGCGCTAGTATACAGCTCAGCAAGCTGCAGGTCACCTGCAGAGGTCCAAATAAGAAGAGAGACAAAAGAGACTTTGGAGTAATTAAGTATAATTTGTCTGCATTTTCTTGTTGCCTTTAGCTAATTCTGCCTAAAATACAGATTTTCTAGAGATTCTATGATTTAAAAAGCTTGGTTTAGCTACATATTGTACTTTACTGCCTGCACTATAACAAAGTTGTTTTTGTGTTTAAATTACCTGTTTAACTGTTGTAGGCTACACACTCATGTGTGATAGCTATTTCTTTGCATTTAAAGTTTTTTTTTGATTATATCTGCTTTATTTTCTGAAAAATGCAAAACTAATACTTGTTTTCCCAACTTTCTAAGCTAGTATACTCCAGTTTTCAGGATAGTGCTGATTTCGAGGCCATGTTACAAGTTTCTCTGTTTGCCCATGCCTTACTTGGATAGAAGAAATGTTGTCTGTTCACTGTGAGAGAGGGAGCTTTGAGCAGCCCAGCTGTCCCTGGAGGAGTGGTTTCAGCTCTGAAATTAGTAGTTTATTGGCCACTTTGAGCTAATTTATATCTCTTTCATTTCCCTGCTATAAACCCCGCATTTGTGAGGTTTTTGCAATAGTATACAGCTCAGCAAGATCCTGCCTGCTGCCCTGGAGAGTTCTACAGCAGCAGAGAGAGAAAAGAGAGACTTTGGAGTGATTCTGTATCATTTTTCTGCATTTTCTTGCTGGCTTTAGCTAATTCCGCCAAAAATGCAGATTTTCTAAAGTTTCTGAGATTTAAAAAGCTTGTTTCAGCTACATATTATACTTATATTACTGCTTGCACTTTAACAAACTTGTTTTTGTGTTTAAATTACCTGTTTAACTGTTGTACGCTAGACACTCAAGTGTGATAGCCATTCCTGTTCATTTAAAGTGTTTTTTTGATTGTATCTGCTTTATTTTCTTAAAAAAAATAACAAAAAAAATACTTGTTTTACCACCTTTCTAAGCTAGTGTAGTCCACTTTTCAGGTTAGTGCTGAATTCAGGACTGTGTTACAAGTTTCTCTGTTTGCCCATACCTTACTTGGATAGAAGGAAGTTTCTCTGTTCACTGTGAGAGAGGGAGCAATGAGCAGCCTGTCTGTCCCTGGAGGAGTGGTTTCAGCCCAGAAATTAGTAGTTTATTGGCCATTTTGAGCTAATTTCTATCTCATTTCCCTGCTATAAAATCCGCATTTGTGAGGTTTTTGCGATAGTATACAGCTCAGCAAGCTCCTGTCTGGTGCCCTGCAGAGTTCTACAGCAGCAGAGAGACAAAAGAGAGACTTTGGAGAGATAAAGTATCATTTTTCTGCATTTTCTTGCTGCCTTTAGCTAATTCCACCTAAAACACCGACTTTCTAGAGTTTCTGTGATTTAAAAACCTTGTTTCAGCTACATATTGTACTTATTTTATGCCTGCACTTTAACAAAGTTGTTTTTGTGTTTAAATTATCTGTTTAACTGTTGTAGGCAACACACTCAAGTGTGATAGCCATTTCTGTGCATTTAAAGTGTTTTTTTGATTGTATCTGCTTTTTTTTCTGAAAAAAAAAACAAAAAAACAAAAACAATATACTTGTTTTCCCACCTTCCTAAGCTAATATAGTCCAGTTTTTAGGTTACTGCTGAATTCAGGGGTGTGCTACAAGTTTCTGTGTTTGCCCATACCTTACATGGATAAAAGGAAGTTTCTCTGTTCACTGTGAGAGAGGGAGCTTTGAGCAGCTTAGCTGTCCTTAGAACAGTGATATCAGCCAAGAAATTAGTCGTTTATTGGCCATTTTGGGCTAATTTCTATCTCTTTCATTTCTCTGCTAAAATATCCACATCTGCGAGGTTTTTGCGCTAGAATACAGCTCAGCAAGCTTCTGCATATTGCCCTACGGAGTTCTATAGCAGAGAGACAAAAGAGAGACTTTGGAGTGATTAGGTATCATTTTTATGCATTTTCTTGCTACCTTTAGCTAATTCTGACTAGAACGCTGATTTTCTAGAGTTTCTGTGATTTAAAAAGCTTGTTTCAGCTACATATTGTACTTCTTTTATGCCTGCACTTTAACAAAGTTGTTTTTGTGTTTAAATTACCTGTTTAACTGTTGTAGGCTACACACTCAAGTGTGATAGCCATTTCTGTGCATTTAAAGTGTTTTTTTGATTGTATCTGCTTTTTTTTCTGCAAACAAACAAAAACAATATGCTTGTTTTCCCGCCTTTCTAAGCTAGTATAGTCCAGTTTTCAGGTTAGTCCTGAATTCAGGGCTGTGTTACAAGTTTCTGTGTTTGCCCATACCTTACTTGGATAGAAGAAAGTTTCTCTGTTCACTGTGAGAGAGGGAGCTTTGAGCAGCCTAGCTGTCCTTAGAGGAGTGGTATCAGCCCAGAAATTAATAGTTTATTGGCCATTTTGGGCTAATTTCAATCTCTTTCATTTCCCTGTTAAAAAAACAGCATTTGCAAGATTTTTGCACTAGTATACAGCTCAGCAAACTCCTGCCTGATGCCCTGCAGAGTTCTACCGCAGCAGAGAGACAAAAGAGAGACTTTAGCATGAATAAGTATAAATTTTCTGCATTTTCTTGCTGCCTTTAGCTAATTCCATCTAAAAGGCTGATTTTCTAGAGTTTCTGTGATTTAAAAAGTTTGTTCCAGCTACATATTGCACTTATTTTACTGCCTGCACTTTATCAAAGCCGTTTTTGTGTTTAAATTACCTGTTTAACTGTTGTACACTACACACTCAAGAGTGACAGCCATTTCTGTGCATTTAAAGTGTTTTTGTTTATTGTATCTGCTTTATTTTCTGAAAAAAATAAACAATTATACTTGTTTTCGTGCCTTTTTAAGCTAGTATAGTCCAGTTTTCAGGTTAGTGCTGAATTCAGGGCTGTGTTACAAGTTTTTGTGTTTGCCCATACCTTACTTGGATAGAAGGAAGTTTCTCTGTTCACTTTGAGAGATGGAGCTTTGAGCAGCCTAGCTGTCCTTGGAGGAATGATTTCAGGCCAGAAATTAGTAGTTTATTGTCCATTTTGGGTTAATTTTTAGCGCTTTCATTTCCCTGCTATAAAACCCACATTTGTGAGGTTTTTGCGCTAGTATACAGCTCAGCAAGTTCCTGCTTGGTCACCTGCAGAGTTTTACCACAGCAGAGAGACAAAAGAGAGACTTTGGAGTAATTAAGTATAATTTTTCTGCATTTTCTTGCTGTGCTTAGCTAATTCCACCTAAAATGCCAATTTTCTAGAGTTTCTGTGATTTAAAAAGCTTGTTTCAGCTACATATTGTACTTAGTTTACAGCCTGCACTTTAACAGAGTCGTGTTTGTGTTTAAGTTACTTGTTTAACTGTTGTAGGCTACACACTCAAGTGTGATACCCATTTCTGTGCATTTAAAGTTTTTTTATTGTATCTGCTTTATTTTCTGAAAAAAAAAAAACAAAAATACTTGTTTTTTGCCTTTCTAAGCTAGTATAGTCCAGTTTTCAGGTTATTGCTGAATTCAGGGCTGTGTTACAAGTTTCTGTGTTTGCCCATACCTTACTTGGATAGAAGGAAGTTTCTCTGTTCACTGTGAGACAGGGAGCTTTGTGCAGCCTATCTGCCCCTGGAGGAGTGGTTTCAGCCCAGAAATTAGTAGTTAATTGGCCATTTTGGGCTAATTTCTATCTCTTTCATTTCCCTGCTATAAAACCCGTATTTGCAACATTTCTGCACTAGTATCATCTCAGCAAGCTCCTGCCTGGTGCCCTGCAGAATTCTACAGCAGCAGAGAGACAAAAGAGAAACTTTGGAGTGATTAAGTATCATTTTTCCACAAATTCTTGCTGCCTTTAGCTAATTCCATTTAAAATGCCAATTTTCTAGAGTTTCTGTGATTTAAAAAGCTTGTTTCAGCTACATATTGTACTTATTTTACTGCCTGCACTTCAAAAATGTTGTTTTTGTGTATAAATTACCTGTTTAACTGCTGTAGGCTACACACTCAAGTGTGATTTCCATTTCTGTGCATTTAAAGTGTTTGTTTTTAATTGTATCTGCTTTATTTTCTGAAAAAACAACAACAAAAAAATATATATACTTGCTTTCCTGCCTTTCTAAGCTAGTATAGTCCAGTTTTCAGGTTAGTGCTGAACTCAGGGCTGTGTTACAAGTTTCTGTGCCTGCCCATACCTTACTTGGATAGAAAAAAGTTTCTCTGTTCACCTTGAGAGAGGGAGCTTTGAGCAGCCTAGCTGTCCCTGGAGGAGTGGTTTCATCCCAGAAATTAGTAGTTTATTGGCCATTTTCGGCAAATTTCTATCTCTTTCATTTCCCTGCTATAAAGCCCACATTTGCGAGATTTTTGTGCTAGTACACAGCTCAGAAAGCTCCTGCCTGGTCACCTGCAGAGTTCTACAGCAGCAGAGAGACAACAGAGAGACTTTGTAGTGATTAATTATCATTTTTCTGCATTTTCTTGCTGCCTTCAGCTAATTCTGCCTAAAACTCTTCTAGAGTTTCTGTGATTTAAAAAGCTTGTTTCAACTACATATTGTATTTATTTTACTGCCTGCACTTTAATAAAGTCGTTTTTGTGTTTAAATTACCTATTTAACTGCTGTAGGCTACACACTCAAGCGTGATTTCCATTTTTGTGCATTTAAAGTGTTTGTTTTTAATTGTATCTGCTTTATTTTATGAAAAAACAAAAAATATATAATTGCTTTCCTGCTATTCTGTGATTTAAATAGCATGTTTCAGCTACATATTGTACTTATTTTACTGCCTGCACTTTAACAAAGCAGTTTTTGTGTTTAAATTGCCTGTTTACCTGTTGTACACTACATAAGCAAGTAGGATAGCCATTTGTGTGCATTTAAAGTGTCTTTTTGATTGTATCTGCTTTATTTTCTGCAAAAAACAAAAAAAAACAATGTTTTTCTACCTTTCTAAGCTAGTATAGTCCAGTTTTCAGGTTAGTGGTGAATTCAGGGCTGTGTTACAAGTTTTTGTGTTTGCCCATACCTTACTTGGATAGAAGGAAGTTTCTTTGTTCACTGTGAGAGATGGAGCTTTGACCAGCCTAGCTGTCCTTGGAGGAATGGTTTCAGCCCAGAAATTAGTAGTTTATTGGCCATTTTGGGTTAATTTTTAGCGCTTTAATTTCCCTGCTATAAAACCCACATTTGTGAGGTTTTTGTGCTAGTATACAGCTCAACAAGCTCCTGCCTGGTCACCTGCAGAGTTCTACCACAGCAGAGAGACAAAAGAGAGACTTTGGAGTGATTAAGTATCATTTTTCTGCATTTTCTTGCTGTGTTTAGCTAATTCCACCTAAAACGCCGATTTTCTAGAGTTTTTGAGATTTAAAAAGCTTGTTTCAGCTACATATTGTACTTAGTTTACAGCCTGCACTTTAACAGAGTCGTGTTTGTGCTTAAATTACCTGTTTAACTGTTGTAGGCTACACACTCAAGTGTGATACCCATTTCTGTGCATTTAAAGTTTTTTTTATTGTATCTACTTTATTTTCTGAAAAAAAAAAAACAAAAACAAAAATACTTGTTTTTCACCTTTCTAAGCTAGTATAGTCCAGTTTTCAGGTTATTGCTGAATTCAGGGCTTTGTTACAAGTTTCTATGTTTGCCCAGACCTTACTTGGATAGAAGGAAGTTTCTCTGTTCACTGTGAGAGAGGGAGCTTTGTGCAGCCCATCTGCCCCTGGAGGAGTGGTTTCAGCCCAGAAATTAGTAGTTTATTGGCCTTTTTGGGCTAATTTATATCTCTCTCATTTCCCTGCTATAAAACCCATATTTTCAACATTTTTGCACTTGTATACAGCCCAGCAAGCTCCTGCCTGGTGCCCTGCAGAATTCTGCAGCAGAGAGACAAAAGAGAAACTTTGGAGTGATTAAGTATAGTTTTCCGCAAATTCTTGCTGCCTTTAGCTAATTCCATTTAAAATGCCAATTTTCTAGAGTTTCTGAGATTTAAAAAGCTTGTTTCAGCTACATATTGTACTTAGTTTACAGCCTGTACTTTAACAAAGTCGTTTTATGTTTAACTTACCTGTTTAACTGTTGTAGGCTACACACTCAAATGTGATAGCCAATTCTGTGCATTTAAAGTGTTTTTTTATTGTATCTGCTTTATTTTCCGAAAAAAATCAAAAAACAAAAAAGTATATACTTGTTTTCCCACCTTTCTAAACTAGTATGGTTCAGTTTTCAGGTTAGTGCTGAATTCAGGGCTGTGCTACAAGTTTCTGTGTTTGCCCATACCTTACTTGGATAGAAGATTTTTTCTCTGTTCACTGTGACAGAGGGAGCTTTAAGTAGCCTATCTGTCCCTGGAGGAGTGGTTTCAGCCCAGAAATTAGTAGTTTATTGGCCATTTGAGCTAATTTCTATCTATTTCATTTACCTGCTATAAAACCCGCATTTGCGAGGTTTTCCACTAGTATACAACTCAGCAAGCTCCTGCCTGGTGCCCTGCAATGTTCTACAGCAGCAGAGAGACAAAAGAGAGACTTTGGAGTGATAAAGTATAATTGTTCTGCATTTTCTTGCTGCCTTAAGCTAATTCCACCTAAAACGCAGATTTTTAGAATTTCTGTGATTTAAAAAGCTGGTCTCAGCTACATATTGTACTTATTTTACTGCCTACACTATAACAAAGTTGTTTTTCTGTTTAAATTACCTGTTTAACTGTTGTAGGCTACACACTCAATTGTGATAGCTATTTCTTTGCATTTAAAGTGTTTTTTTGATTATATCTGCTTTATTTTCTGAAAAAAAAAGAAAAAAGCAAAAAAAAAAAAAAAAAAAACTTGTTTTCCCACCTTTCTAAGCTAGTATAGTTCAGTTTTCAGGATAGTGCTGATTTCAGGGCCGTATTACAAGTTTCTGTGTTTTCCCATACCTTACTTGGATAGAAGGAAGTTTCTCTGTTCACTGTGAGAGAGGGAGCTTTGACCAGCCTATCTGTCCCTGGAGGAGTGGTTTCAGCCAAGAAATTAGTAGTTTATTGGCCATTTTGGGTTAATTTTTAGCGCTTTCATTTCCCTGCTATAAAACCCACATTTGCGAGGTTTTTGTGCTACTATACAGCTCAACAAGCTCCTGCCTGGTCACCTGCAGAGTTCTACCACAGCAGAGAGACAAAAGAGAGACTTTGGAGTGATTAAGTATCATTTTTCTGCATTTTCTTGCTGTGTTTAGCTAATTCCACCTAAAATGCCAATTTTCTAGAGTTTCTGAGATTTAAAAAGCTTGTTTCAGCTACATATTGTACTTAGTTTACAGCCTGCACTTTAACAGAGTCGTGTTTGTGCTTAAATTACCTGTTTAACTGTTGTAGGCTACACACTCAAGTGTGATACCCATTTCTGTGCATTTAAAGTTTTTTTTATTGTATCTACTTTATTTTCTGAAAAAAAACAAAAAATATATACTTGCTTTCCTGCTATTCTAAGCTAGTATAGTCCACTTTTCAGGTTAGTGCTGAACTCAGGGCTGTGTTACAAGTTTCTGTGCTTGCCCATACCTTACTTGGATAGAAGAAAGTTTCTCTGTTAACTGTGATAGAGGGAGCTTAGAGCGGCCTGGTTGTCCCTGGAGGAGTGGTTTCAGCCCAGAAATTAGTAGTTTATTGGCCATTTTGGGCTACTTTCTATCTCTTTCATTTCCCTGCTATAAAACCCGCATTTGAGAGGTTTTTGCATTAGTATACAGCTCAGCAAGCCCTTGCCTGGTGCCCTGCAGAGTTCTGTACAACAGCAGAGAGACAAAAGAGAGACTTTGGAGTGATAAAGTATCATTTTTCTGCATTTTCTTGCTGCCTTTAGCTAATTCCACCTAAAACACCGATTTTCTAGGGTTTCTGTGATTTAAAAACCTTGTTTCAGATACATATTGTACTTATTTTACTGCCTGCATTTTAACAAAGTAGTTTTGGTGTTTAAATTACCTGTTTAACTGTTATAGGCTACACATTCAAGTTTTATAGCCATTTTTATGCATTTAAAGTGTTTTTTTGATTGTATCTGTTTTATTTTCTGAAAAAAAAAAAAAATATATATATATATATATATATATATATATATATATATATACTTGTTTTCCCACCTTTCTAAGTTAGCATAGTCCAGTTTTCATGTTAGTGCTGAATTCAGGGCTGTGTTACAAATTTCGGTGTTTGCCCATACTTAATTGGATAGAAGAAAGTTTCTCTGTTTACTGTGAGAGAGGGAGCTTTCAGCAGCCTAGCTGACACTGGAGGAGTGGATTCAGCCCAGAAATTAGTAGTTCATTGGCCATTTTGGGCTAATTTCTATATCTTTCATTTCCCTGCTATAAAGCCTGCATTTGTGAGGTTTTTGCACCAGTATACAACTCAGCAAGCTCTTGCCTAGTTACCTGCAGAGTTCTACAGCAGCAGAGAGACAAAAGAGAGACTTTAGAGTGATTAAGTATCATTTTTCTGCATTTTCATGCTGACTTTAGCTAATTCCACCTAAAATGCAGATTTTCTAAAGTTTCTGAGCTTTAAAAAGCTTGTCTCAGCTACATATTGTACTTATATTACTGCTTGCACTTTAACAAACTCGGTTTTGTGTTTAAATTACCTGTTTAACTGTTGTACTCTACACACTCAAGTGTGATAGCCATTTCTGTTCATTTAAAGTGTTTTTTGATTGTATCTGCTTTTTTTTTATGAAAAAAAAAAACAATATACTTGTTTTCCTGCCTTTCTAAGCTAGTATAGTCCAGTTTTCAGGTTAGTGCTGAATTCAGGGCTGTGTTACAATTTTCTGGTTTGCCCATACCTTACTGGATAGAAGGAAGTTTCTCTGTTCACTGTGAGAGAGGGAGCTTTGAGCAGCTTAGCTGTCCTTAGAGGAGTGGTATCAGCCCAGAAATTAGTTGTTTATTGGCCATTTTGGGCTCATTTCCATCTCTTTCATTTCTCTGCTACAAAATCTGCATCTGCGAGGTTTTTGCACCAGTATACAGCTCAGCAAGCTCCTGCATAGTGCCCTACGGAGTTCTATAGCAGAGAGACAAAAAAGAGACTTTGGAGTGAATAAGTATAAATTTTCTGCATTTTCTTGCTGTCTTTAGTTAATTCCACCTAAAAGGCTGATTTTCTAGAGTTTCCGTGATTTAAAAAGTTTGTTCCAGCTATATATTGCACTTATTTTACTGCCTGCACTTTAACAAAGTTGTTTTTGTGTTTAAATTACCTGTTTAACTGTTGTACACTACACACTCAAGAGTGATAGCCATTTCTGTGCATTTAAAGTGATTTTTTATTGTATCTGCTTTATTTTCTGAAAAAACTAAACAATTATACTTGTTTTCCTGCCTTCCTAAGCTAGTATAGTCCAGTTTTCAGGTTAGAGCTGAATTCAGGGCTGTGTTACAAGGTTCTGTGTTTGCCCATACCTTACTTGGATAGAAAAAATGTTCTCTGTTCCCTGTGAGAGAGGGAGCTTTGAGCAGCCGAGCTCTCCCTGGAGCAGTTGTTTCAGCACAGAAATTAGTGGTTTATTGGCCATTTTGGGCTAATTTCTATCTCTTTCATTTATATGCTAAAAACTCACATTTGCAAGGTTTTTGTGCTAGTATACAGCTCAGCAAGCTCCTGCCTGGTCACTTGCAGAGTTCTACAGCAACAGAGAGACAAAAGAGAGATTTTGGAGTGATTAAGTATCATTTTTCTGCATTTTCTTCCTGCCTTTAGCTAATTCCACCTAAAATGCCAATTTTATAGAGTTTCTGTGATTTAAAAAGCATGTTTCATCTACATATTGTACTTATTTTACTGCCTGCACTTTAACAAAGTAGGTTTTGTGTTTAAATTGCCTGTTTACCTGTTGTACACTACATAAGCAAGTGTGATATCCATTTGCGTGCATTTAAAGTGTATTTTTGATTGTTTTATTTTCTGCAAAAAAAAAAAAAAATGTTTTCCCACCTTTCTAAGCTAGTATAGTCCAGTTTTCAGGTTAGTGCTGAATTCAGGGCTGTGTTACAAGTTTTTGTGTTTGCCCATACCTTACTTGGATAGAAGGAAGTTTCTCTGTTCACTATGAGAGATGGAGCTTTGAGCAGCCTAGCTGTTCTTGGAGGAATGGTTTCAGCCCAGAAAGTAGTAGTTTATTGGCCATTTTGAGTTAATTTTTAGCACTTTCATTTCCCTGCTATAAAACCCACATTTGTAAGGTTTTTGCGCTAGTATACAGCTCAGCAAGCTCCTGCCTGGTCACCTGCAGAGTTCTACCACAGCAGAGAGACAAAAGAGAGACTTTGGAGTGATTAAGTATCATTTTCTGCATTTTCTTGCTGTGTTTAGCTAATTCCACCTAAAACGCTGATTTTCTAGAGTTTCTGTGATTTAAAAAGCTTGTTTCAGCTACATATTGTACTTACTTTACAGCCTGCACTTTAACAGAGTTGTGTTTGTGTTTAAATTACCTGTTTAAATGTTGTAGGCTACACACTCAAGTGTGATACCCATTTCTGTGCATTTAAAGTTTTTTTATTGTATCTGCTTTATTTTCTGGAAAAAAAAACAAAAATACTTGTTTTTCACCTTTCTAAGCTAGAATAGTCCAGTTTTCAGGTTATTGCTGAATTCAGGGCTGTGTTACAATGTTCTGTGTTTGCCCATACCTTACTTGGATAGAAGAAAGTTTCTCTGTTGACTGTGAGAGAGGGAGCTTTGTGCAGCCTATCTCCCCTTGGAGGAGTGGTGTCAGCCCAGAAATTAGTAGTTAATTGGCCATTTTGGGCTAATTTCTATCTCTTTCATTTCCCTGCTATAAAACCCATATTTGCAAGATTTTGCACTAGTATACAGCTCAGCAAGCCCCTGCCTGGTGCCCTGCAGAATTCTACAGCAGCAGAGAGACAAAAGAGAAACTTTGGAGTGATTAAGTATAATTTTTCTGCATTTTCTTGCTGCCTTTAGCTAATTCCACCTAAAACGCCGATTTTGTAGAGTTTCTGTGATTTAAAAAGCTTGTCTCAGATACAAATTGTACTTATTTTACTGCCTACACTATAACAAAGTTGTTTTTGTGTTCAAATTACCTGTTTAACTGTTGTAGGCTACACACTCAACTGTGATAGCTATTTCTTTATATTTAAAGTGTTTTTTGATTATATCTGCTTTATTTTCTGAAAAAAAAAAAAAAAATACTTGTTTTCCTATCTTTCTAAGCTAGTATAGTTCAGTTTTCAGGATAGTGCTGATTTCAGGGCCGTGTTACAAGTTTCTGTGTTTGCCCATACATTACTTGGATAGAAGGAAGTTTCTCTGTTCACTGTGAGAGAGGGAGCTTTGAGCAGCCTATCTGCCCCTGGAGGAGTGGTTTCAGCCAAGAAATTAGTAGTTTATTGGCCACTGTGGGCTAATTTCGATCTCTTTTATTTCCCTGTTATAAAGCCCACATTTGTTAGGTTTCTGCGCTAGTATACAGCTCAGCAAGCTCCTGACTGGTCAATGCAGAGTTCTACAGCAGCAGAGAGACAAAAGAGAGACTTTGGAGTGATTAAGTATAATTTTTCTGCATTTTCTTGCTGCCTTCAGCTAATTCTGCCTAAAACGCCGATCTTCTAGAGTTTCTGTCATTTAAAAAGCTTGTTTCAACTACATATTGTATTTATTTTCCTGCCTGCACTTTAATAAAGTCGTTTTTGTGTTTAAATTAGGCTACACACTCAAGTGTGATAGCTATTTCTTTGATTATATCTGCTTTATTTTAAAAAAAAAAAAGCAAAAAAACATACTTGTTTTCCCACCTTTCTAAGCTAGTATACTCCAGTTTTTTGGTTAGTGCTGATTTCAGGGCTGTGTTACAAGTTTCTGTGTTTGCCCATACCTTACTTGGATAAAAGGAAGTTTCTCTGTTCACTGTGAGAGAGGGAGCTTTGAGCCGCCTATCTGTCCCTGGAGGAGTGGTTTCAGCCCAGAAATGAGTAGTTTATTGGCCATTTTGAGGTAATTTCTATCTCTTTCAATTCCTTGCTATAAAACCCGCATTTGAGAGTTTTTTAGGCTAGTATACAGCTCAGCAAGCTCTTGCCTCGTGCCCTGCAGAGTTCTACAGCAGCAGAGAGACAAAAGAGAGATTTTGAAGTGATTAAGTATCGTTTTTCTGCATTTTCTTGCTGCCTTTAGCTAATTCCACCTAAAACGCCAATTTTCTAGAGTTTCTGTGATTTAAAAAGCTTGTTTTAGCTACATATTTTACTTATTTTACTGCCTGCACATCAACAAAGTCATTTTTGTGTTTAAATTACCCAATCAACTGCTGTAGGCTACACACTCAAGTGTGATTTCCATTTTTGTACATTTAAAGTGTTTGTTTTTAATTGTATCTGCTTTATTTTCTGAAAAAAACAAAAAAAAAAAATCAAAACAAAAAATATATACTTGCTTTCCTGCCTTTCTAAGCTAGTATAGTCCACTTTTCAGGTTAGTGCTAAACTCAGGACTGTGTTACAAGTTTCTGTATTTGCCCATACCTTACTTGGATAGAAGAAAGTTTCTCTGTTCACCTTGAGAAAGGGAGCTTAGAGCAGCCTAGCTGTCCATGGAGGAGTGATTTCATCCCAGAAATTAGTAGTTTATTGGCCAATTTGGGCAAATTTCTATCTCTTTAATTTCACTGATATAAAGCCCGTATTTGTGAGGTTTTTGTGCTAGTATACAGCTCAGAAAGCTCCTGCCTGGTCACCTGCAGAGTTCTAAAACGCCAATTTTCTAGAGTTTCTGTGATTTACAAAGCTTGTTTCAGCTGCATATTGTATTTATTTTACTCCCTGCACTTTAACAAAGTCATTTTGTGTTTAAAATACCTGTTTAACAGTTGTAGGCTACACACTCAAGTGTGATAGCTATTTATTTGCATTTAACATGTTTTTTTTATTATATCTGCTTTATTTTTTTTTAAAAAAAAGCATAAAACATGCTTGTTTTCTCACCTTTCTAAACTAGTCTAGTCCAGTTTTTAGGTTAGTGCTGCTGTGTTACAAGTTTCTGTGTTTGCCCATACCTTACTTGGATAAAAGGAAGTTTCTCTGTTCACTGTGAGAGAGGGAGCTTTGAGCAGGCTATCTGTCCTTGGAGGAGTGGTATTGGCCCAGAAATTAGTAGCTTATTGGCTATTTTGAGCTAATTTCTATCTCTTTCATTTCCCTGCTACAAAACCAGCATTTGCAAGGTTTTTGTGCTAGTATGTAGCTCAGTAAGCTCCTGCCTGTGTTTTGCAGAGTTCTACAGCAGCAGAGAGAAAAAAGAGAGACTTTGGTATGATTCAGTATAATTTTTCTGCATTTTCTTTTACTTATTTTACTGCCTGCACTTTAACAAAGTAGCTTTTGTGTTTAAATTACCTGTTTAACTGTTGCAGGCTACACACTCAAGTGTGACAGCCATATCTATGCATTTAAAGTGTTTTTTTGATTGTATCTGCTTTATTTTCTGAAAAAACAAACAAAAAAAAATACTTATTTTCCTGCCTTTCTAAGCTAGCATAGTCCAGTTTTCAGGTTAGTGCTGAATTCAGGGCTGTGTTACAAATTTCGGTGTTTGCCCATACCTTACTTGGATAGAAGAAAGTTTCTCTGTTCACTGTGAGAGAGGGAGCTTTCAGCAGCCTAGCTGACCCTGGAGGAGTGGATTCAGCCCAGAAATTAGTAGTTCATTGGCCATTTTGGGCTAATTTCTATATCTTTCATTTCCCTGATATAAAGCCTGCATATGCAAGGTTTTTGCGCTAGTATACAGCTCAGCAAGCTCTTGCCTAGTCACCTGCAGAGTTCTACAGCAGCAGAGAGACAAAAGAGAGACTTTCTGTGTTTCTGAAGTTTCTGTGTTTGCCCATGCCTTACTTGGACAGAAGAACTTTTCTCTGTTCACTGTGAGAGAGGGAGCTTTGAGCAGCCTAGCTGTCCCTGGAGGAGTGATTTCTGCCCAGAAATTAGTAGTTTATTGGCCATTCTGGGTTCATTTTTATCTCTTTTATTTCCCTGCTATAAAACTCGCATTTGCGAGGTTTTTGCCCTAGTACACAGCTCAGAAAGCTCCTGCCTGGTCACCTGCAGAGTTCCACAGCAGCAGAGAGACAAGAGAGAGACTTTGGAGTGATTAAGTATTATTTTTCTGCATTTTCTTGCTGCCTTCAGCTAATTTTGCCTAAAACTCAGATTTTCTAGAGTTTCTGTGATTTAAAAGGCTTGTTTCAGCTACATATTGTATTTATTTTACTGCCTGCACTTTAACAAAGTTGTTTTTGCATTTAAATTACCTGTTTAACTGTTGTAGGCTACACACTCAAGTGTGATAGCTATTTCTTTGAATTTAATGTGTTTTTTTGATTATATCTGCTTTTTTTTTTTTGAAAAAAAAAAACAAAAAAGCAAAAAAATACTTATTTTCTCACCTTTCTAAGCTAGTCTAGTCCAGTTGTTAGGTTAGTGCTGATTTCAGGGCTGTGTTACAAGTTTCTGTGTTTGCCCATACCTTACTTGGATAAAATGAAGTTTCTCTGTTCACTGTGAGAGAGGGAGCTTTGAGCAGCCTATCTGTCCTTGGAGGAGTGGTATCAGCCCAGAAATTAGTAGCTTATTGGCCATTTTGAGCTAATTTCTATCTCTTTCATTTCCCTGCTATAAAACCAGCATTTGTGAGGTTTTTGTGCTAGTATGTAGCTCAGTAAGCTCATGCCTGTGTTTTAAAGAGTTCCACAGCAGCAGGGAGAGAAAAGAGATACTTTGGAGTGATTCAGTATCATTTTTCTGCATTTTCTTGCTGGCTTTAGCTAATTCCGCCTAAAACGCGAATTTTCTAAAGTTTCTGAGATTTAAAAAGTTTGTTTCAGCTACATATTGTACTTATATTACTGCTTGCACTTTAATAAAATCATTTTTGTGTTTAAATTACCTGTTTAACTGTTGTACACTACACACACAAGTGTGATAGCCATTTCTGTTCATTTAAAGTGTTTTTTTGATTGTAACTGCTTTATTTTCTGAAAAAAACAAAAAACAAAATAAATACTTGTTTTCCCACCTTTCTAAGCTAGATAAGTCCACTTTTCAGGTTAGTGCTGAATTCAGGACTGTGTTACAAGTTTCTGTGTTTGCCCATACCTTACTTGGATAGAAGGAAGTTTCTCTGTTCACTGTGAGAGAGGGAGCAATGAGCAGCCTGTCTGTCCCTGGAGGAGTGGTCTCAGCACAGAAATTAGTAGTTTATTGGCCATTTTGAGCTAATTTCTATTTCATTTCCCTGCTACAAAACCCGCATTTGTGAGGTTTTTGCGATAGTATACAGCTCAGCAAGCTCCTGTCTGGTGCCCTGCAGAGTTCTCTACAGCAGCAGAGAGACAAAAGAGAGACTTTGGAGTGATAAATTATCATTTTTCTGCATTTTCTTGCTGCCTTTAGCTAATTCCACCTAAAACACCGATTTTCTAGAGTTTCTGTGATTTAAAAACCTTGTTTCAGCTACATATTGTACTTATTTTACTGCCTGCACTTTAACAAAGTAGTTTTTGTGTTGAAATTAACTGTTTAACTGTTGTAGGCTACACACTCAAGTGTGATAGCCATTTTTATGCATTTAAAGTTTTTTTGATTGTATCTGCTTTATTGTCTGAAAAAAACAAAAAATATATATATATACTTGTTTTCCCGCCTTTCTAAGCTAGCATAGTCCAGTTTTCAGGTTAGTGCTGAATTCAGGGCTGTGTTACAAATTTCGGTATTTGCCCATACCTTACTTGGATAGAAAAAAGTTTCTCTGTTCACTGTCAGAGAGGGAGCATTCAGCAGCCTAGCTGACCCTGGAGGAGTGGATTCAGCCCAGAAATTAGTAGTTCACTGGCCATTTTGGGCCAATTTCTATATCTTTCATTTCCCTGCTATAAAGCCCGCATTTGCGAGGTTTTTGCGCTAGTATACAGCTCAGCAAGCTTTTGCCTAGTCACTGCAGCATTCTACAGCAGCAGAGAGACAAAAGAGAGACTTTGGAGTGATTAAGTATATTTTTTCTGCATTTTCTTGCTGCCTTTAGCTAATTCTGTTTAAAATGCCAATTTTCTAGAGTTTCTGTGATTTAAAAAGCTTGTTTCAGCTACATATTGTACTTATTATACTTCCTGCATTTTAACAAAGTTGTTTTGTGTTTAACTTACCTGTTTAAATGTTGTAGGCTACACACTCAAGTGTGATAGCCAATTCTGTGCATTTAAAGTGTTTTTTTTTATTGTATCTGCTTTATTTTCTGAAAAAAAAACAAACAAAAAAAAAAACTTGTTTTCCCGCCTTTCTAAACTAGTACAGTCCAGTTTTCAGATTAGTGCTGAATTCAAGGCTGTGCTACAAGTTTCTGTGTTTGCCCATGCCTTACTTGGATAGAAGAATTTTTCTCTGTTCACTGTGAGAGAGGGAGCTTTGAGCAGCCTAGCTGTCCCTGGAGGAGTGCTTTCTGCCCAGAAATTAGTAGTTTATTGGCCATTTTGGGTTAATTTTTATCTCTTTTATTTCCCTGCTATAAAACTCGCATTTGCAAGTTTTTTTTGAACTAGTATACAGCTCAGCAAGCTCCTGGCTGGTCACCTGCAGAGTTCTAAAGAAGCAGAGAGACAAAAGAGGACTTTGGAGTGATTAAGTATAATTTGACTGCATGTTCTTGCTGCCTTTAGCTAATTCTGCCAAAAACTCAGATTTTTCTAGAGTTTCTGTGATTTAAGAAGCTTGTTTCAGCTACATATTGTACTTACTTTACTGCCTGCACTATATCAAAGTTGTTTTTGTGTTTAAATTACCTGTTTAACTGTTGTAGGCTACACACTCATGTGTGATAGCTATTTCTTTGCATTTAAAGTGTTTTTTTTATTATATCTGCTTTATTTTCTGGAAAAAAACAAAAAAGCAAAAACAAATACTTGTTTCCCACATTTCTAAGCTAGTATAGTCCAGTTTTCAGGATAGTGCTAATTTCAGGGCCATGTTACAAGTTTCTGTGTTTGCCCATACCTTACTTGGATAGAAGAAATTTTCTCTGTTCACTGTGAGAGAGGGAGCTTTGAGGAGCCTAGCTGTCCCTGCAGGAGTGGTTTCAGTCCAGAAATTAGTAGGTTATTGGCTATTTTGAGCTAATTTATATCTCTTTCATTTATCTGATATACATCCCGCATTTGCAAGATTTTTGCGCTAGTATACAGCTCAGCAAGCTCCTGCCTAGTGCCCTGCAGAGTTCTACAGCAGCAGAGAGACAAAAGAGAGACTTTAGAGTGATAAAGTATCACTTTTCTGCATGTTCATGCTGCCTTTAGCTAATTCCACGTAAAACGCCAATTTTCTAAAGTTTCTGTGATTTAAAAGCTTGTTTCAGCTACATATTATACTTATTTTACTGCCTGCACTTTAACAAAGCTGTTTTTGTGTTTAAATTACCTGTTTAACTGTTGTAGGCTACACACTCAAGTGTGAAAGCTATTTCTGTGCATTTAAAGTGTTTTTTTGATTGTATCTGCTTCAATTTCTGAAAAAAACAAAAAACTATACTTGTATTTACGTCTTTCTAAGCTAGTATAGTCCACTTTCAGGTTAGTGCTGAACTCAGGGCTGTGTTACAAGTTTCTGTGCTTGCCCATACCTTACTTGGATAGAAGAAAGTTTCTCTGTTCACTGTGAGAGAGGGAGCTCAGAGCAGCCTAGCTGTCCCTGGAGGAGTGGTTTCATCCCAGAAATTAGTAGTTTATTGGCCATTTTGGGCTAATTTCTATCTCTTTAATTTCCCTGCTATAAAGCCCACATTTGTGAGATTGTTGCGCTAGTATACAGCTCAGAAAGCTCCTGCCTGGTCAACTGCAGAGTTCTACAGCAGCAGAGAGACAAGAGAGAGACTTTGGAGTGATTAAGTATCATTTTTCTGCATTTTCTTGCTGCTTTCAGCTAATTCTGACTAAAACACAGATTTTCTAGAGTTTCTGTGTTTTAAAAAGCTTGTTTCAGCTACATATTGTATTTATTTTACTCCCTGCACTTTAACAAAGATGTTTTTGTGTTTAAATTACCTGTTTAACTATTGTAGGCTACACACTCAAGTGTGATAGCTTTTCTTTGCATTTAACGTGTTATTTTTATTATATCTGCTTTATGTTTTGGAAAAAAACATACTTGTTTTCTCACCTTTCTAAGCTAGTCTAGTCCAGTTTTTAGGTTAGTGCTGATTTCAGGGCTATGTTACAAATTTCTGTGTTTGCCCATACTTTACTTGAATAAAAGGAAGTTTCTCTGTTCACTGTGAGAGAGGGAACTTTGAGCAGCCTATCTGTCATTGGAGGAGTGGTATCAGCCCAGAAATTAGTAGCTTATTGGCCATTTTGATGTAATTTCTATCTCATTTATTTCCCTGCCATAAAACCAGCATTTGCAAGGTTTTTGCGCTAGTATGTAGCTCAGTAAGCTCCTGCCTGTCCTGCCTGTGTTTTTCAGAGTTCTACAGCAGCAGAGAGAGAAAAGAGAGACTTTGGAGTGATTCAGTATCATTTTTCTGCATTTTCTTGCTGGCTTTACGAGGTTTTTGCGCTAGTATATAGCTCAATGAGCTCCTGCCTGTGTTTTGCAGAGTTCTACAGCAGCAGAGATACAAAAGGCAGACTTTGGAGTGATTAAGTATCGTTTTTCTGCATTTTCTTGCTGCCTTTAGCTATTTCCACCTAAAACACAGATTTTCTAGAGTGTCTGTGATTTAAAAAGCTTGTTTCAGCTAAATATTGTACTTATTTTACTGCCTGTATTTAACAAAGGAATTTTTGTGTTTAAATTACCTGTTTGACTGTTGTAGGCTACACACTCAAGTGTGATACCCATTTCTGTGCATTTAAAGTGTTTTTTTGATTGTATCTGATTTATTTCCTGAAAAAAACAAAAAAACAAAAATAAAAAAAAAATACTTGTTTTCCCACCTTTCTAAGCTAGTATAGTCCAGTTTTCAGGTTAGTGCTGAATTCAGGGCTGTGTTACAAGTTTCTGTGTTTGCTTATACCTTACTTGGATAGAAGGAAGGTTCACTGTTCACTGTGAGAGAGGGAAGTTTGAGCAACCTATCTGTCCCTGGAGGAGTGGTTTCAGCCCAGAAATTAGTAGTTTATTGGCCATTATGAGCTAATTTCTCTTTCATTTCCCTGCAATAAAACCTGGATTTGCGAGTTTTTTGCGCTAGTATATAGCTCAGCAAGCTCCTGTCTGGTGCCCTGCACAGTTCTACAGCAGCAGAGAGACAAAAGAGAGACTTTGGAGTGATTAAGTATCATTTTTCTGCATTTTCTTGCTGCCTTTAGCTAATTCCACCTAAAATGCCGATTTTCTAGAGTTTCTGTGATTTAAGAAGCTTGTTTCAGCTACATATTGTACTTATTTTACTGCCTGCAATTTAACAAAATCGTTTGTGTGTTTAAATTACCTGTTTAACTGTTATAGGCTACACACTCAAGTGTGATAGCCATTTCTGTACATTTAAAGTGTTTTTTGACTGTATCTGCTTTATTTTCTGAAAAAAAAACAAACAAAAAAATACTTATTTTCCCAATTTTTTAAGCTAGTATAGTCCAGTTTTCAGGTTAGTGCTGAATTCAGGGCTGTGTTACAAGTTTCTGTGTTTGCTCATACCTTACTTGTATAGAAGGAAGTTTCTCTGTTCACTGTGAGAGAGGGAGCTTTGAGCAGCCTATTTGTCCCTGGAAGAGTGGTTTCAGCCCAGAAATTAGTAGTTTATTGGCCATTTTGGGCTAATTTCTCTCTCTTTCATTTCCCTACTAGAAAACCCTCATTAGCATGGTTTTGCACGCCGGGCAGCGTGAGTTAGCTAGGGTATTAATATTCCCGTCTCTACAAAGTCTACTCTTCAATTTTTCCCTTGGAACTGAACAAACTTTCAACTTAAGCACTCAAACCATTCACTTCTCAACCTACCACTTGCTCAAAACTCATATCAAGCACTAATAAACCTTAGCACTAGACCCCGTCTATACTGTAGAGAAGGACAAGGCTCTCTATTCAATCTTACCAGCCAATCAGTAAAACAGATCACTATACATATCCAGGCATGTCCATGTCCAAAGGGCAGTTTCAGGTGTACTCTCTGCTCCAAATGGTGAATCTGGGCATTTTGAGGCAATGTTACAATTGCCTCATGTACACTGCAACCCTCTCATCCTTCCACCAAACACTAGTACATGCGAGAGATGCAACTATACAGTCAAATTGGAGGCTAAGCTCTCTTGACCCAAGACTGGACCAGGCAGTCAAGAGGAGAAGGGAATTACTTGCATCACACCACCAATCTCACACAGACCTATGAAACCAGCGTCAGCAAAAAACACACATAAATACACGAAAACATACTCGGAGGCTCTAAATAAAAATCTGCAAAAGCAACAGAAGCCTCCAAAGCAGACATCCAAGCAACCTCCCCCCCCAACACAAACCATGAAACACATACTTCACAAAACCAGTGTGTCATGCAATCACAGCCCTTAAGGCAAAATAACATACCCAACACACTAGTAATAAGTGACTCTATAGTCAGGCACAGTGACATCCCATTCACTAGGCTGAACAAGGAGAAGGTTACTGTTAGCTGCCTGTCGGGTGCCAGGATCTGCCACATAACACAAGCACTCAGGTCACTCCAGAACAAGTACAAATATGACTCTGTCATTGACCATGTTGGTGTGAATGACCTTAGCCATACCTCCCTGGACTACATGAAAAGAGACATGGAGGAGCTCTCTGATCACGTAGCCCAGGCCGGTATGACCCTGAGTAGAATCTTGCCCTCAGCAAGAATTATACCATGGTATAGAGAAAAAAATTATCAATTTTAACAATTGGCTAAGCTTCTGTTGTCATTCAAAGGGGATCCAGTGTCTGTCAGCCTAGGATGACATGCTCGACAAGCCACGCTGCTTCGCTAGAGATGGCTTGCACCTGTCACCCTTAGGCTTTGAATACTGGCCAAGGCTCTTGCCACCCCCATAGTACCTTTTTAAACAAGGCTCAAAAGACAAACACACTGCTGTAAATAGCACAAGTAACAAAAAAACGAGGGTAATGCTACTCAATGCCAGAAGTCTAAACCTCAAAATGCATGCACTCGAGGTACTCCTCAATATGGAGAAAATTGATATATGTGCAGTAACAGTAACCTGGTTTAAGATTCCAGAGAGTACCCCAGCACTACCAGGCTACAACTCATACCATACATTTCAGCCAGAAAACCTGGACCGAAATACAAAAGGTGGGGGAGTATCCATATTCATCAAGGATACCCACACCTCCAGGTTAGTAGCACAGCAAGATGCTTCAGAGATCATCCACATGAAACTAACAATGGGCAAAACTGCTATTCAAATTATAGCTTGCTACAGATCACCCACCATGTCCTAGGACCCCCAGTCCACATTCCTGGAAACACTGGGAAACATAAAGGTCCTACCAAACACCCTGATATTGGGTGATTTCAATTACCGAAACATTAACTGGGAGAACTACTCAAGTACAAACTCCTTTGCCCAACATTTCCTAGAATTTATAAACTCAAAGCCCTGGATCAACTGGTCAACACCCCCACCAGAGGTGACAACATATTGGACCTGGTCATCACCAACATGGGCGACTGGTGTTCCACACCAGATGTCAACCCCTCCCTGGTTAGATCTGACCAAAAACGAATCACTCTGGATATCCACATTCCGCCACCACCCCCGTCAAAGAAACCACCGTGAAAAACATTTCAAAAGCAAACGTCACGTTACTTAAGACCGAGATGAGAAGTTTCAAAGCCCCCATGCTAAAGGATAACACTGTCCAAGCTGCAAAATCCTTTACTAATGCACTCTAAAGGCACCTACAAGAATGCATGGATCATGCTATCCCAAATAAAACCAAGACTCACTCCTCCAAGAAAAGGAAAACAGTCTGGTGGACCCCTGCCATAAGCAAGCTATACAATAGAAGGAGGAAACTAGTACATAAGAGAGTCAAGTCTCAAGAAGGGAAGACATCCCTGATCAGTATCATCAAGAAACTACATTCCCTCATAAAACCATCTAAGGCTAGCTTCAAAAGAAAAACTGCCATGGACTCCAAAGATAACCACAAGGCATTCTTTAGCTATGTCAAGAATCTAAGTGGCAATTCTCAGATCTGCTTGGAGTTAGTGCAGAATGGCACAAAATACACTAAACTGACCGCTATAGCCAACATCCTGACAGACAGATTCAGTGCAAGCTTCACTCCCCTCTCACCCCCAAATGGACCCATAGCTATACCAGAAGAATGTAGTGCCCCTGAAATCACAGACACTCAGGTTAAAACAGCCCTCTCCAAAGCCAAAAGCACAGCATCAGTGGGACTGGACGGTGTCCCAGGCTGCATCCTACATGAGCTCAAAGATGAACTAACCCCTCATCTAAACACACTGTTTAAACTCAGTCTCTCCACAGGCTACATGCCCACAGAGTAGCGCACAGCAATAGTTATTCCACTCCACAAAGATGGAGCCACAACGGACCCCGGGAACTATTGCCCTATAAGTCTGACTTGCTTGGTATGCAAAGCTATGAAGCATATCATCATGGATCTCATTAAAAGAGACATTGGGAACCTCCAAACACTGGACCCTACCCAGTTTGGCTTTGTTAAGGGCGAATCATGCCTCCTAAATCTGGTGGACTTCTCTGAGACAGTTATCAAGGCTATAGACGAGGGGAAAGGTGGTCCACACAGCCTACCTAGACCTCACAAAGGCCTTCGACACCATTCCCCACTCAGGTATTATGGACAAGCACACCAGCCTGAACATAAACCGATACATCACAAGATAGGTTGCCAACTGGCTCTTGGACAGAACCCACATGGTATGAGTTGTGGGAGCTAGGTCTGACTCTAAACCGGTTACAAGAGGCATTCCCCAGGGCTCAGTCTTAGGACCCCTCCTATTCGGCATATACTTCTCAGAGGTACAGGCAAGCACAGGAGGACTATGGCTGACCAAGTTCACAGACGACTGCAAACTAGGGGCTATAACTGACTCTCTGGCTGACACAGACGTCCTCCAAAAGGGTCTCACTGAGACAGATACCTGGTGTCAAAACCATGGCCTCAAGCTAAATGCCAAAAAGTGCATAGTCATCCCCTTTGGAAAGAACAAAGTGCCCACAAACTACCACATAGCTGGTAGCCCCCTAAATACGGAAGATGTAATAAGGGGTCTGGGGACCCAAGTAGACAGTAACCTCTTCTTTGATAATCACATTGCCAGAGTGGTTAGAAAATCCTTCTATGTGGCCCACCTAATCCAAAAGTGTTTGCATCCAGATCGAAAGAGGTCATTGGGCCTCTCTACGCATCACTCATCAGACCTATCATAGAGTACAATTCCCCATTTGGGATGTACCTTACAAGACACCTGCAGCAACTGGAAAGACCACAGAAGTACCTCACCAAGAGGATTACTGGCCTCATGCAGATGCCCTATGCAGCTCGACTGAAGAAGCTCCAGCTGTACTCGGTTGCATACCGCTTACTCATTGCTGATCTCTGCCTGACATACGAGGCCATGTCCAACCCAGAATTTATGGAAATGCTCCATCTAAAGAAAACCATATCCCCTCGAGCCACACGCTCCAGGGATCTAAACCTCACCACAACAATAAATAGGACGTGCTGGAGGGATAGATTCCTGTCCCAGAGACTTCCTATGCTCTGGAACAAGATTCCAATCTACATTAGGCAGAGCTCCTCGCTAACCCTCATCAAGAGAAACCTTGACGAGTGGATGGGAAACAAAAAGTTTACCCCAGGGATCACTTCAATGGCTCTGCTGAACAGAGGCACAGGGAACTAATCTAAGGGGGCGGTGAAAGCCAACACATTCTGGCTAGGCTTATGAATGCTTTCGGGCAGAAAGTCTAGTACCTGCCTATGAACCTATGAACATATAGGAGAATTTGCTTCATCTCCTTGGAAATGTTATAGAACCTGGCTATGATGGGAATTGAAGCAGCCAAGCTGTCAGCTTCAGGGACTGCAGAGAGGGGTGAAGTTCCCCCGACGAATGTGCCAGAAGGTCTGGAACTGGGTCCAGAATCTAGGGGTCCTCCAAAAGATGAAGTCGAAGGAAGAGGAACCAAATCTGGCAAGGCCAACAGGGGATATTAGAATGATGATCCTTCCCAGGGTTTTGGCTTTCTGTAATACCTTGAGTATCAACGGGATTGGTGGGAATGCATAGATGAAACCCGGGGCCAATCGTGAACGAGGGGGAATCAGGGCAAAGTAGCTTCTACATTTGGTGATCATGTGACTGGCAAAAATGTTGCAGTAAGGCTGGCCCCACCTGTGGAATATCCTTTCCTCTATTTCTGTCTTGAGGGACCACTCGTGCGGCAACAACATTGCTCTGCTTAACTTGTCTGCTATCACGTTGGATTTCTCTGGGATGTGCTTTGCTAACAGAAAGCGCTGGGTGGAAATAGCCCACTGCCATACTCTGAGGGCCTCATTACAAAGGGGGTAAGATCTGGTTCTTCCTTGTTTGTTCAAATACCAGAACACTGACATGTTGTTCGCCTGAATCGCAATCGTACCCACAGGAAGAGAGCCCTGGAAGTACTGCAATGCCAAAAGTACTGCACTCATCTCTAGGACATTGATATGCAGGTGTGTCTCTTGATTGGTCCATGTGCCTTGGGCTGTCTTTCCCTGAAAATGCCCCCCCGAAGTGTCTGTGGTCACTGTGGCCACCGGAGGGAGTAGCACAAATGGATGTCCTATCGTAACATGAAGTGAGGTCAACCACCACTGAAGATCCTTTTTTGTAGGAATTTGTGATCATTATCAGGTGAGACATGGGAAGCTCTTGGTAAGACCACTGAGTGAACAACTGGCATAGTAGTATTTGCATGGGCAAACGACCTAGCGGTATGGCTAGAATTGCTGCTGCCATCATACCTAATAATTTCAGAACTTCTGATACTGGTGATTTGTTTTTGGATATTAGAACGTAGACTTGCTGATGGAGAAGTAAGACTCTTTCTACTGGAAGTCTTAGCATGATGGTGGTGGTGTCCAGTTCTGCTCCGATAAAGACAATATGCTGCGATGGTGACAAGGCAGATTTTTCTGAATTTATTGTAATGCCCAGCTGATTGGAGAGTGACAGAGTGAACTCCCTGGCTTGAATGAGTTGATGCCTGGTGGTGGCAGTAAGGAGCCAATCATCTAGGTACAGAAACACCTGGAATCCTAAACATCTCAGGTGAGCCATGACCACTGCCATGCATTTGGTGAACACTCTGGAGGCTGTAGTGGGACCAAAGGGCAGGGTTCAAAATGGCATTGATTGGCTCTCAGCTGGAAGCGCAAATAATCCCTGGGTGGCCTGGCCATTTTTATGTGGTAGTACGCATCCTGGAGATCTATCGTGCACATCCAATTGTCTTTCCCTAGGAAGGAAAGTATTGACTGAATCATGACCATCCGAAACTTCTTTTTCTTTACAGATTTGTTTAGTCAGCTGAGGTCCAATATAGGTCTCTAGTCCCCTGTCTTTTTTGGAACTAAAATGAATCTTGAGTACCGTCTGGATCCTGTCTGGTCTGCTGAGACTGGTTAGATGACTCTTTTTCTTAGCAACATCTGGATCTCTACTGTTGCTTGTTCCCTGTAACCGGGTGGAACATTCGGGAATTTTCTTGTTGGTGGAGGGTGTGCTGTGGTGAAAGGGATGAAGTATCTTCTGGAAAATATACTTTGTACCCAGTTGTCATTTATTTTGAGCCAGGCGTCTGGGTACAAAGATAAGTAACTCCCACTGCCTCTAGAGCAGGACAGTCAGGCCTTCTTTCAGGAGTGCTGGTACAGCTTCCCAAAGAAGTGATCTCTGTCGCCCTGCTGTTGCAGACCCCATCTGCTGTGAAGGCAGCATCTTCTATTATTGCCCCCTCCTGTGCCCCTGGAGGGGGGTTCACCACATCTGTCCTGAAAGGTTCTTTGGGCTTTTTGGAACCACATTTTCCCTCCCCTTTGACCCTTGGGTTATGGTCTGGGTAGGAGTGGAAAAACGGACCCCGAGAGCAGACAGAGTCTTTTCATCCTGCTCACACCTGGTTAAGGTTTCCTTGACTTTGGACCCAAAAATGGACAAGCCATCAAAGGGGGTATTCACAAAGGATGACTTAAAGAGCTCCCGGAAGGAACACAAGTGCATCCAGGAGTATCTCCTAAGAGCGGTTCCTGTACCCACTGCCCTACTCGTTCCATCAGCTGCATATGAAATGAGGTGCATGGACGAGTTCACTATAGAACTGAGGGTAGCAAGCTGGGCGGCAACATTGTCTGTAGCTCCTGTAGCTACTGTACCCTGAAGAGTATCTCCCAGCACTTTAAGGAGATCTCTTTGTAGTCTGGTAAAATGGGTTAAATAGTTAAGCGAACAAAGAGCAAAAGTCGCTGAATTAAACATGCATTTCCCATATCTAGCCATGATCCTGGAGTCTTTGTTAGGAGGATGGATAGATGAGGAAGTTTCAGACATTTCCTTTTTGGTGGCTGCTGCCACCACCATGGCATCAACTGGCACACCTTTTGTCAAGAAAGGTTTATCTAAGGGGGCAGAAATGAACTTATTAGGCCTCCTAGGGCAGGCTCCATAGTATCTGGAGACTCACACACCCTCCGTGAGACCAGCTGCATCAGCTTATCGAAGGGCAGAGACACCCAAGAGGTGGAGGCCTGAGATCCGAAGGCCTTCAAGAGGACCAACTCATGCTCAGTAGGGTTGGTCGACTGCCAGTCACCCCTCTGCCTAAGGACTTCCAGTATCTCAGCAAATGAGATATCCTCAGAGGGGGACTGTGGGGACCCTTCTGACTCATCCAAGTCAGAGTCAGATGGTAATGACTCCTGAGGGGAGTCCAAGTGTTTCTTCTTACACACTCTCTTCCTGGGAACCTCATCAGTGGGAGCTTCTGGGGACATTTTGGAAGGGCATGGGCCACCCAATGGGGCTTCCTGAGACTCTGGGTCTCTGTGCTTAGCAAGGATCTGTGAGGCAGAAGCAGACACAGGTGCTTTTGGGGATGAAGAAGCCAGAAGTTGAGGATGTCTTAGGAGGCATAACTCTCCTTATGGCTTCGAAAGCACCTCTGCTCTGATGCGAAGGGACTGATGGATCCGTGAAAACCGTCGATAGCCTCAGCACCGAAACAGTGGGCTCTCTGCCCGAGGTAGGAGCCGAGCTCATCCGAGCCGAAGACCTGAAAGGCAAAGTCGCAACCGACAATTTGGTTTCACTATCCTCCCTGGACCTGACCAGAGAGTGGTGACTCCTAGAGCCCTCAATCAGTGCTGAGGACGTCAGAGTGAATGGCGCCGAAGACACTGGAGCAGACATCGGCTCCAAAGGCTCCACAATGAGCAGGTCTGACTCTTCTGGCTCCAACGGACTGGTATGGCTCGGAGGAGGAGGAATAGATATAGCTGGCATAAGGGTCTTCGGCTCCAAAGCCGCCTGGGTCGGAGCCAATAATTTGGCAAAGGCTGGTGCCTGTAAAAGCTTCTGCACCACCCAAAACACATCCAAATCAGACAGGCTCACAGAAGATCGAGATGATCGGACTGATGGTACTGACTGGAGAATAGGTGATTTAAGAGTTTCGGATACTGGTTCCAAGACCAGGGACCAGCTCCAAAAGGAGAAGACAGTCGGCTCCGAGACCTGTGGAGCCAATGTCACAGATTCTTTAGATTTTTTTTTAACTTTTTTGATTCTTCAGAAGTCTTGGAGGACTTTGAGGACTTACGAGATCCATCCTGGTCACTCAAAGCCTCCTGAAAGGAAGGTTTCAACAAACCTCTATCTATAAGCTTCCTTTTTCTGTCTTGGAGAACTCTAGATGAAAAGGAATGACAAGGCACCCAAGCAGTATACACAATTCACATGGCAGTCTGTAACCAACATCTTCTACCCACATTTAGGGCATTTTTTAAACCCTGACTTAGGATGTTTGTCCTTGTCATCAGCTATAACAAAAATGGACACACCAAACAACAGCAATATAGAATAGCCTTCTAACAAAAAACAGGCTAACTATAATCAGAGAGACACACACACACACACACACACACACACACACACACACACACACACACACACACACACACACACACAATCCTTTAAAACCAAGGCTAGGCTTATGAAAAAAAACAAGACCAAATAAGTAATAAAGATAGCACACAGGGAAGGGAACACTACAGATAAAGCTTTAGGAGCTTATCTAATCTAAATAATTAAGTATTTAAACAGTAAACTAGCAATACTTTTGGTAAATATAAATATATAAAAGTTTTTACTGGCCTGTGCAATCAGTTGCAGCAGCAAACTAGATCTGGGGTAACTCAGGGTGCATCATGGGAGAGGGACTTGGCCTTGAGCTATTTGAAATCTTAGAGCTTTGTAGTAGGTGCTGAATGGGAGCCGAGGGATTGGCTCTGAACCCATCAGTAAAGAATGAATGGAGAGATAGAACAACTCCTCATTATATATTTTGCGCGTTTTTCCTTTGTCAAAGAAAGAACAGTGGAGGAATATATTTGACAATTAACGGTAGCGTTGTCGCCTCACAGTAAGACGTTGTCCTGTTCAATTCTCAGCTAAAGCGTCTTCTGTGTGGAGACATGCGTGAATGGGCGTACCTTCGTTGAAGGTTGTACATTAGGGCTGGTAACTCGGTATGTAAAAATCTGCTGCCAATCATTAGTGGACCAGAGTTCCTCTGTGGTGACCCCTAACCGGGAAAAAGCTGAAAAATACAACAATATTGTCATAAACTCAAAGAAGTTCAAGATGACAACCCGTCATATTTTACTTCATCTTATGCACAATGTCTGACTAGTACCTTTGAACAGCAAATATATTTATCTCCATATATAAAGTTACAAGGTTCACAAATAATTTGAAAGCTTTAACAGGGAATGTCACTATGAATTAATTTTCTTCCAGTTTGTCTTTTCTATTACACAAATGGCATTTACAAAATGTATAGCTTTAGTTTTTGGGAAGCTTCAATGTATGTGCATTTATCTTTTCCATTGTCTCTATAGACTTTGCATATGACCATACAAAAACTGTTATGCTTTCCAAACTTTTCTGTCTTACTGCATTCACAGGACAGAAAAGGAAAGGAAGCTATTCTGGACAAGGAATGATGGCATTGTGTGGTTTCCTTATCTCAAGGAAGGGTACCTTTGATAATGAAATTCTTTTTTTTTTCATATCTCTCAACCAAACCAAATGAAAGCAAAAAACTTCTTAAAATTCCTGGGATACATGCCCTTGCCCACCTTAAAGGTACCTAATGCCAGACTTCACATGAGAAAACTGAAATGGCATATGCATAATAATTGCTTTCATGTCGCTGTGCTTACACTCATTTATTCGTGTCTTCTTGTATGTATGGATGTATATATCTATTTATTTATTTATTCCAGATGTTATCACAGTAGGTAGTCTGGTCAGCTGTTCATCCACAGTCAGGGTAACAATAGAGCTGCAAGTAAAATCGTATTTATTTATTTATTCATATTTGCTTACTGGGAAAGTCCAAGTGAGTCGGATCACCCATTTTACAATAAAGGTACAATAAAGTTAAAGTTAAAAATAGACAATACAATAACTCAGGCTTGCATAGTTATATACATAAAAATTAGAGATTAGCATAATATTTTTTAAGAGGGAGAAACAAAGAAAAAGTTACAATTCAATTGAATGCAGTATGGAGTTTATATTTTTTTTTCAATTAATAAGGATGGATTGTAGGATGAGACTGTAGGGGAAGGAGATCAATGATGTGAAGGATTAGTCAGTCAGAAGTATGAAAAAACAATGGAAAAAGAAATAAAAGAATGAGGAAAGGAATTCCAATTTTTAGGCAGCTCAGCAGAGGGATGTAGTCAAAATGTTCAGCATGGTGTAGCGCAAGAGCAGAGCCATGATTTTAATAGGTGTTGTTTTAGTACATGCTTAAAGGTAGGAACATTTAAAAGAGATCTAATGGACTGGGGAAGGATGTTTCACTTTTTTCTACAGAGCATGAATAGAGACAATTTCTGAATGATTTTTTTGGTTTATATAGAATAAGGAGCTGCAGTTAGAGGGATGGGTCTATTTGGTTGGTATGTACTGAGAGTAGAGTTTAATGCAGGGTACTTCTTTTGTTTGTGAACAATACTATGGGAAGTAGCAAACTGTATATGGGTTAAATGACATGGTAATTTCAGACAGTTCCATTCTTTTTTTTTTTGTTTAAATAATTTTTATTGATGTTTTGATTAAAACAAATTTACAAACAATCATAGATATTCATCTGAAATTTGTCAAATAAAGGTTATAACATATATATGTCAAATAATTTATAAGCAAAATAATAATATGGTTAACTAAAGTATTTACAAAGACATCCTGTAAATTCAATTTAACATGGCAATTTCTACTGTTTTTATGTTGTACATCAACAATAAAGAAGAAATAAATCAACATTAGATACTAAAACAAGTAATTGTTTTTAATAAACTTTGTAAATTAACCCACATTTGAAGATCATGCATCTTTCTAGTAGTTCTAGCATTTATGGGTTTAATTGTAATTGACAAACATAATTTAAAAAAATAGTGAATTCAGAGAATGTAGGAGGAGATTTTGAAGTCCAATTTCTTATTATTTTTCTAGCCACTGCTAGTATTTCCCAGAGTAGAGAATATTTTATTTTTTTGACACAATGTGGAACAAGTGTATTAAAGATTACCAGAGATTTGGTAAGAGTATGGTAAGAGTAAAGTTATCTGAAAATAATATCTGTAGAAAATCATTTATGTTCTTCCAAAACAAAATAAGAGCAGGGCAATCATAGAACATGTGGACCCAGCCTATATCTGTATCTAATTTACATTTGTTGCATATGTTCCGCTTTTTGTTTATTTTATTTTATTCATTAATTGTGGAGTATAAAATGATCTGTTCATAAACCTCAATGTGTATAATGTCCATTTAAGAGATAATGTTGTTTTCCCAGCTGATTTTAAAATATTTTCTTTGTCTTGATCACTAGGATAGCTATTATTAATAGTGTAATAATAATTCCAAGGATTCTCTGGGCAATAGTATGTTTCTGCTCTTATAGTTCTAAAAAAAATGAAAGTTTGTTAGAGTATGTTTGTTTGTGTTGAAGAATTAGTTGAAAACAATGTATTAAGATAGCGGTATCTTCTTTTGTAGTTGGCATAATCATTTGTAATTTGCTGTCAATGAATAGTCTAAGTGTTTGTACGTTTAGCCACATGGATTTATCTAATTGAAATTCATGTAATATACTTTCAACACTTTTAGTCTTAAAGTCCGATATCAACTGAAACCAAAAATTAAGTTCTTTTTGATTTAAGAAAGAAACTGTATTTAAATCTAAGTTTATTAATATGCCTTGAGTAAAAGCTATGGGGATTAATAGAGTGAAACACTCCTTATATCTGATATGTTTATATATGAAATTCCTAAAAGTTACTAAGATGTTGTGAATGTAACAAGTTGTGTAGGGAAATATTGTTTGCAAAGTAAAATAATCTTTTAGAATCCATAAAATGGGATTATTTATTATTTCTAACTTAAGAGTAGAAGGTTTCAGTATTAATTGCATGGCAGATGACTCCCATAATAACTTCCATTTAGCTAAGTAGGTAATGTCTAGGAGTTGAGTAATCACCTTAATTATAGAAGAGATGGAATAGAGAATTAGATTAGGAAAAGCAATCCCTCCATTACTCCAGCTATGTAGGTGCTGATTAAGAGATATTCTTGACTTATTTGGATACCAAAAGAAGTTTAATATCAGAGAGTTTATTTTATTAATACATTTTTTAGAAGAAAGAATTAGGATAGATTGGATAATGTATAATATTTTAGGCAAGATAATCATTTTTATGATAGCTAACCTATCTTCTGTAGTGAATGTTACCATTTTCCATTTTGTGATTAGATTTTGAATATTACTAAAACATTTGTCATAGTTAAGTCGTATAATTGTTTTAATATCTTTAGCAAGGATAATTCCCAAATAAGTGATCTGGTCTGAGATATATATATATTCTTTGAGGGTTGCACAGTGATGTGTATGGTACTGTTCACTGACAGCAAATTTAGCAGCTTTATTGTAGTATGTTTCAAGTTTATAGTTTACTGAAAACTGATGGCTGGTAAGAATGTGGGGCCCATATAAGAGTGAGGGAAAGAGGTAAGCAAGGTAAGCAAGGGTGGTTTTGTGGAGCTTTTAGGAAGTTTTGTCTCTATATAGTATTCCATGTTTTTGATGATTTCAAATTTAAGTTTGCCATTGATTACAACTCCAAGCAATTTTGTATGGGATACAACTTCTATCTCTGTATTGTTCTCAGGAAAAAAAAATAAAACTAGCCCTGTTTTTTTTTTAAGTGAGACTTGGAGAAGAATAGAAGAAGTTAAGTCTTTTGGGGGTTAAGTAATAATTAGCCAATATGAAGCCATTTTAGAAATACTTACACTATATTACCCATATTTATGCTATTAGAGATGTGTACAAATGTCTAAGTGTTTACACTTCAAAAAAATTGTATAGTCATCAGCAAAAACTAATAAAGTTAACACAGAAAAGAACTGCAAAAAATATGCAATATAACTGCTATTAGTAGTTATAGATGTCTGTAGTAGCTAGCATTTAATAATTCTCTGATGTTAAGATAAGGTACAGTTTTATGAGTCCTACTTAGCTGTTTTACTAGCTGTTTGAATTTCAATTTCACACTGCCTCAGTGGCATATAGGCTCTGTGCCTGCACAAACCACACAGGCAGTTCTCCAGAGCTCAGAATCCCCTTCTCTGGTTCTTTGTGATGGGGACTGGCAAAGCCTCTCATCAGGAGAAGCCTAACCCCTGTAACAGATAGTCAGCTGTTCAGACTTTTAGTACCAATTAGGAAGAACCAATGGCTAGAAGCAATAATTGCCTGAAACCAACCAATGTGCAGCCAGAAAACACCAACATAAATAACCAAAGCCAACCAGCAATACAAGATTGTATACCATCAAGCTATATACAAAATAATGGGTATGGTGGGAAGATGCTGCCACTGATGAAATGTGAAATTTGAGCATATACTGACTAAGGTAAGGAGGACTTATGCAAACGTACTATATTCATCATTCACACTGCTTTAGTGGTGCATTGGCAGATTCCCTAAGCTTACCTTACTCAGGAGGAGGAAGAATAAGGATACATGAGTCCCTGGAGATTGCTCCTCAGAAAGCCTGCTCTGGAACTTGAGACAGAATCTAGTTTGTAGTGCTTTGTAAAATTATGACCAGAGAACAAGGTTAGTGCCTCTAGAATTATTCAAGAGTATACCTCTTTCCAATATGCCAACAAAGAGGATAAGGCTCAAGAGGAATGGACCTTAACCTTGCTTGGAATAGGTGAGAGTAACAAAAAACAATAACAGAAGACAACCACGTAGCAATCATTTCCTTAGAAACAGGTTGACCCATGTTAGCCCCAAAAGAAGAAATAAATAGCTGTTCAGCTTTCCTGAAGGGCTTAGTTCTGTCAAGGTAGTACCTGAGCTGCCTGTGCACATCCAAGTTGTGCAGCATATTCCCTCCCAAGTTTTTTGGTTCTGGAAAGAAAACTGAAAGACTGATGGTATAATTCAAGGTAAACAGAAACAACATACTTGTAAAAAGTCAGGTTCTGAAGAAGTCCCACAATGATTTGGAATCCTGGAAAGACACTTTGAGTCTACTGTTGATTGTCTTGAGTTTTTTACGGTTTTTGGTTGTTTCACTTCTGTAAAAAATCAGATAAGGTTAGCCCTCTATGACAGCTTGCAGCTCAAAGACTTGCCTTGCAGATACTGGAGCAATAAGCAAAACAGATTACCATGATAAACCTCTAGTCAGCCTGAAAGGTAGGTTCCAAAGGAGATAAGGACAATTTTCAAGAACAAAACTAAGATCCCAAGGAGGAGTAATTTGTAGTTGCGGGCCTCTCAAGTGCAGCACTCCAGTCACTAACTCTTTGACCACATAAAGAGACAAAAGAGGGAGAGCCGTGCACAGACAAGCTGAGATGGCCACAAAATGAACCTTGTTAGAAACATAAGACAAGCCTTTGTTGAGTTGCTCACACAAATATTTCAAAACCAGAGGAATTAACACCATACTGGGCCCTCTGATACCTGTTAATCACCAAGCAGAAAGCCTATTCTAGTTATAAACATAAGATCTTCTAGCTTCAGGTTTTCTTGCCTCCTTCAATACTTGCTGCACATCCTCAAGGAAAAAGTGCCTAAAAAGCATCAATATAGAATTATCCAGGCTGTCAGTAGCAATTGCTATAATTTAGTGCACATGATTAGCCTCTGAAACTGTGTGAGCAGATCCAGAGTGTGAGGAAGCTTGTGGCAATTTACCCTTGGTCAATTCCATTAAAATGGAAAACCACTTTTGTCTAAGCCAAAAGAGAGTAAGCACAGTGATATTTGGTAATTCTTTCTGAATCTTTAGAAGTACCTTGGGCATTGGTGAGAAGGGTGGAAATGCATAAAAGAGCATCAAGTCCAACGGGACAAGAATATTTCTGTTCTCCAAGCATGGCTGCAAGGATGTCTTGAACAGAATTTTTCAAATGTTTGTTTTGAAAGGAGGTGAACAGAACTATTTGAAATGTTCTCTACATCTGGACTAAATCCAGGCAGACCTCTGCCCTGAGTTTCTATGCATGCGGGCCAGTCAGAGATCTGCTTAAGTTGTCTGCTGGTATATTTTTTCTCTGAAGGGAAGTTGCAGGAAATAAAACAGAGTCATGGATAGTTTTGCTTTAAGTAAACTTATATACCACTTTAGGCATAAAAGAATGATTTTTTTTCTCAAAGAAACCCTGTCCCTGTGGAAGATAGGTTTGACTCACCATAACAGCTTGCAACTCAGACACTCTTCTTGCAGAGGTTAGGGAATCAGTAAAACTGTTTTCCATGCCAAGAACCTCAAGTCAGCCATGTTAGCTGGTCCAAATGAAACAAGTGTTAGCTTCTCTAACACAAGATTAAGATCCCAAGGAAGGGCCACCCGTTTACTTGGAAGCCTCTTGTACCCAACCCCTTTCAAAAACATGTTGACATGAGACGTCCTTGAAAGAGGAGAATCAATGGGGATAATGCTGAAATGGCCAATAAATTAACCTTGATAGTGGAATAAGAAAGGCCATAAGACAGTAACTCACACAAATATTGTAAAACCAGAGAACAGCGAGCCCTGAATGGGTGTTGTTTATGTTGTTGGCATCACCTAGAAAACCTTTTCCATTTGCCAATATATGATTTTCTAGTAGCAGTGTTTCTTGCCCCAGTTAGTAACTGCTGCACATTCTCAGTAAACAAGTATCTAAAAGGAATTAATACCCTATCATTCAGGCAGTCAACTGAAGCCGAATGATGTTGGGGCATATCACACAACCCTGTTCTTGTGTGAGTAGATCCAGTCTGTGAGGAAACTTGTGGTAATTGCCCATGGCCATTTCCAAAAGAAGGGAGAACCTAGGCTGCCTGGGCCAGAAGAAAGTCACCACAACGACCTTGGAGATTTCTTTTGAATCTTCAGAGGTTCTATGGTTATTAGTGGAAAGGGTGAAAAAGCATACAGGAACATTAACGTCCAATGAAAGGAAAAGGCATCTGTCTTCCAGACCTTCTTCCATGGAGTCCTGACACAGCATCTTGCCAAATGATTATTCAGAGAAAAGGCAAAGAGGTCTAGTTTAGGAACTCCCCACAGATGTATGAAATCTTGGAAGACCCCTTGATCTAGTTTTCATTTTTGAGGGGCTGCCCTGGTCCTACTGAGCTTGTCTGCCAGACAGGTTTGCTCTGATGGAATATAGGATGCCTGCAGAATGAGACTGTGCTGTGAGACTATATCCCAAGCTAATGGGGCTAGCCTGCAAAGAGGTATGACATGTTCCTCGCTGCTTGTTGATGTACCACATGACAGTGATATTGTCTGCAACAACTTGACACACTCTCAGGGACCAAAGATGATTCAGAGAGTTGAGTGCCTTGATCAGGGCAAGCATCTCTTTGACATTTATGTGCTGGATCTCTCCTTAGTGTCCGACATACGCTGCACTTTTATCCATCCTGAAACTGCTCCCTAAGCAAAGTCCATGGCATATGTGGTGACTGACTGCTTTGGAAAAGAGAGGGAGAAGGGGACACCTGGATATAAGGACATCTGTTGTTTCCACAAAATGATTACTTTTTTGACAATCCTTAGTACTTGGCTTTGAAAAGGAAAACTGTGTTGCTGCACGGCTAAAAGAGACTTCAGATATCACTGTTTCTTTCTCATATGGAGTCTTGCCAGGGATATTATAAGAATCACAAAAGCCATGAGACCCAAAATCCTAAGGTATTCCCTCACAGTGTCCAAAGTTTGTGTTGAAAACCCTAGAAACAGATCTAGATATAGATTTATTTTCCTTGTGGAGGAAAAGATCTTTGAAAAGCATACTCTATAAAGAAGTCAAGAAATATTTTTGAATGTCCTCTTGGAATCTCAGCTTGTAAGAGATCTCTTATCCAAGTGGGAGATTCCTAACACTGACTTAGTCTCTGCCAAGATAAGCAAATCATCTAAATATGGAAAAATGTGGAAACCATGTAGCTTGCAATGAGTTATCAATGGAGTTAGACTCTGTAAACACTCCTACTGCAGTGAATATTCCAAAGGGTAAGACAGAGAACTGATAATTAGATCTAGACATAGAAAACCTTATGAAACATCTGAAGTCTAGATGAATAGGGACTAGGCAAAATACCACATCACTGCTAGCTATAGGTCCCCCACCATGAACCAAGAAAATCACACCTCATACATGGACTTACTGGAATCACTCTCCATACAGCCCAATACCTTAGTCATGGATGATTTTCAGCTATTCTTCCATCAGCTGGGTGATATATACAAGCAGACACACACTTGCCCAGAGGTTCCTGGACTTTGTTAATTCAAATGCTCTGGAACAGACAGTCTGAACCCCCACAAGTGGCTCAAATGTCATAGACGTAGTACTCACCATCATAGGGCGTCACTGCACCCTCCCCTATGAGATGCCTTCCCAGGTAAGATCAGACCATAAAACTCAATGAAGTAACTGTTGGACCTGACACCCCAACAGAGGCAACAAAACTGTAAATCTTTTCAAAGCTAACTTCAGACTGCTGAGCGATGATATAAAAATGTTTTATACCCCCAGCACTATATACAACAATGACTCCTATGCAGAGGTGTACTAGATGACCTGCACTAATACTTAACCACCTGCATAGACTCCACTGTAGCTGACAGTATCAAAATCAGGTCCTCTTGAAAAAAACAAGCCACCCTGGTGGACCTCAAGTATAAACAGGTTATATAACAAAAGGACAAAACTGATGTCTAAGAATAAGAGGGAATTTACTCAGCAGAGGAATAATTCTCTCTTCAGCTTGATTAAGCAAATCAGAAATCTTGTGAAATCCTCTAAAGCTAAGTATGAAGCTAAAACAGCATCCCTAGCTAAAGATAATCATAAGGCATTCTTTAATTACATCCGAAACGTAAAAGGGAATGCCTAGCTTTGTGCAGAACTGGTAATAGATGGTGTGTGGATACTAGATATTGTTCTCTGTGCTAGCACAACTGGCTGAAGTTTGTAAATACTTGTAAATAATTGTAAATTTCCCTGTGTTAAATATGCCAGTGTGACTAGCTATAATTTTATAAATACATTTACATTTTGTGATTGTTTCTTTGATTTGTGTAAGTTGATTGAATCAAACAGTGTTCTTCTGGATGACCAAATGTACAGATCTTTTAAAAAGAATTCTGAATGCAGGTTGTACCAGTCAGCTGACCTAGAATGATTTCTTCATGTGCCAGAGCTGAAAGGAATGGAATCTCAACAGCAGTTGTTTTTGTTTACTTTTCAAAAGCCTGAAATGAGAGAGTAGAATTCTCATAACAGCTTTCTGTGACTTTTAAAAGATTCTGCTGTAAAAAGCAGATTCTGAGTCAGTTCAGTTGTTCAGTTGTAGCAGTTATTGTAGTAGTCAGTGGTTGTTTTTCCAAATAAAGAAGTTATGTACTTAGCACGTTTCATGTGAGTTGTTCATCTCGCCTTCATTCTTTACTGATGGGTTCGGAGCTGAAACCTTGGCTCCAAGTCAGCACCTACTGCAAAGCTCGATGACTTCAAGTAGTTTGAGGCCAAGTCCCTATCCCATGATGCACCCTGAGTTACCTCAGATCTTGTTTGCTGCGTAAAATAATACATATGCCATTCTATAACTCCATAAGAGAGAAAGTATAGAAAGGTTGCATGACCAGCAAGGATCTAGCATCTCGGTCTTCTGAAACCTCAGGAGAGGGTAGGAGGGAGAGACATAAGAATGAAGGCGAGATGAACAACTCACATGGAATGTTATGGTAAGTACATAACTTCTTTACGTGAAGTTGCTCTATCTCGCCGTTCATTCTTTAATGATGGGTAGCATCCCAAGCACCATCAACCTCGGGTGGCTCATGGGAGTATACTTCTCAGGACCATGGATCCAAAGGAGGCCCTGTCAACTTTGTAATGAATAATAAATGTATGAGGTTTTGACCAAGTGGCTGCTGTGCAAATGTTATCAGTAGGAAGTCTGGCAGAAAAGGCAGATGATGTAGAAACTGCTCTGGTTGAGTGAGCTTTAATTTTATGCTGCAAGGGCATATTGGCAGCTGAATAAGCAAAGGTGATGCAATCAGATAACCATTTAGACAAAGCTGTTTTAGCCACTGGCATACCCTTCCTGGAATATGAAAATGAAACAAAATGCTAGTCTGATTTCCTGAAATCTTTTGTTCTATCCAAATAAAATCTGAGCTGTCTGTGAACATCTAGTTTGTGCAGCATGTACTCTAAATTGTTGGAATGGTTGGGGAAGAAAACTGGCAAATCAATAATTTGGTTGAGATTAGTTTCACTGCAAACTTTGGTTAAGAAAGAGGGGTTTGTTTGAAGTGAGACTCTGTCAGCATGGAAAATCAAATAAGGAGGCTTAATGGATAAAGCCTGAAGCTCTGACACTCTGTAGGCAGAAGTAATAGCAACTAAAAAGATGGTTTTCCATGACAAACATTTGAGGTCACATGAGGAAACTGGTTCAAATGGCTGATGAATTATGTGGGAAAGCATAAAATGTAGATTCCATGGAGAATAGGGAGATTTCAGAGGTGGTCTAATATGAAAGGTCCCTTTGAGAAAGGCTGTGGATAATCTGTGTGACATAATATTCAATCCTTCAAATCCCAGAGATGAAAGTTAGAAATGGCAGTTAGCTGAACACGGACTGTTGCTGCTGCAGCTCCTTTATTGAAAATCATGGTTAAGAAACCTAGAATAAAGGCCATAGGGGCTTGGAAGGCTCAATATTGTTTTTAGAGGCCTATATAGAATTTTTTTACATTTGCAGAGGTACAGCTTCCTTGTAGAGGATTTATGAGATGACAGGAGAATTTGCTTTGTCTCCTTAGAAAGGTTATGGAACCTGGCTATGATAGGAATTGGAGCAGCCAAGTTGTCAGCTTTAGGGACTGCAGAGAGGGATGAAGTTCCCCCGACAAATGTGTCAGAAGGTCTGGAACTGGGTCCAGAATCCAGGGGTCCTCCAAAAGATGAAGTCGAAGGAAGGGGGAAGCAAATCTGATAAGGCCAACAGGGGGCTATTAGAATGATGGTTCTTCCCAGGGCTTTGGCTTTCTGTAATACCATTGGTATCAATGGGATTGGTGGGAAAACATAGAAAAGACCCAGGGGTCAATCGTGAATGAGTGCGTTCCTTGGGGCTTCTCCCAGGTGGGAATCAGGGCAAAGTAGCTTCTGCATTTGGTGTTCATGTGACTGGCAAAAAGGCCGCAGCAAGGCTGGCCCCACCTGTGGAATATCCTTTCTGCTATTTCTGTCTTGAGGGACCACTCGTGGGGCAATAGAATTGCTCTGCTCAACTTGTCTGCTATCATGTTGGATTTCCCCGGGATGTGCATTGCTAACAGAAAGTGCTGGGTGGAAACAGCCCACTGCCATACTCTGAGGGCCTCATGACAAAGGGGATAAGATCTGGTTCCTCCTTGTTTGTTCAAATACCAGACCACTGACATGTTGTCAGTCTGAATCGCAATCATTCCCAGAGGAAGAGAGTCCTGGAAGTACTGCAATGCCAAAAGTACTGCTCTCATCTCTAGGACATTGATATGCAGATATGTCTCTTGATCAGTCCATGTGCCTTGGGCTGCCTTTCCCTGAAAATACCCCCCGCCATATCAGGGAAGAATCCGTGGTCACTGTTACCGCTGGAGGGGGTAGGACAAATGGATGTCCTATTGTAACATGAAGTGAGGTCAACCACCACTGAAGAAGGAATTTGTCATCATTATCATGTGAGACATGGGAAGCTCTTGGTAAGACCACTGAGTGAACAACAGCCATTGTAGTATCCACATGTGCATACGACCTAGTGATATGGCTAGAATTGCTGCTGCCATCACATCTAACAATTTCAGAACTTGTGATGCTGGTGCTTTGTTTTTGGATATTAGAATGCGGACATGCTGACAGAGAAGTAAGACTCTTTCTACTGGAAGTCTTAGCATGGTGGTGGTGGTGTCCAGTTCTGCTCTGATAAAGACGATATGCTGTGATGGCAACAAGGCAGATTTTTCTGAATTTATTGTAATGCCCAGCTGATTGCAGAGTGACAGAGTGGACTCCCTGGCTTGAATGAGTTGATGCCTGGTGGTGGCGGTAAGGAGTCAAACATCTAGGTACAGAAACACCTGGAATCCTAAATGTCTCAGGTGAGACGTGACCACTGGCATGCATTTAGTAAACACTCTGGGGGCTGTAATGAGACCAAAGGGCAGGGCTCAAAACTGGTAATGATTGGCTCCCAGCTGGAAGCACAGATGATCCCTGGATGGACTGGCCATTTTTATGCGGTAGTACTCATCCTGGAGATCTATTGAGCACATCCAATTGTCTTTCCCTAGGAAGGGAAGTGTTGACTGAAGCATGACCATCCAAAACTTCTCTTTCTTTACAGATTTGTTTAGTCTGCTGAGGTCCAATATAGGCCTCCAGTCCCCTGTCTTTTTTGGAACTCAAAAGAATCTTGAGTAGGTTCCGGACCCTGTCTGGTCTGTTGGGACTGGTTGGATGACTCTTTTTCTTAGCAACGTCTGGACCTCTACTGTTGCTTGTTCCCTGCAACTGGGTGGAATGTCCGGGATTTTCCTTGTCGGTGGAGGGGGTGTGGCGAAGAGGATGAAGTATGCTCTGGAAATGATACTTTGTACCCAGTTGTCGTTTGTTATTTTGAGCCAGGCATCTGGGTACAAAGATAAGTGACCCCCAACTGCCTCCAGAGCCGAAAAGTTGGGCCTCCTTTCAGGAGCACTGGTAGGGCTTCCCAAAGATGTGATCTCTGTCACCCTGGTGTTGCGAACCCCCTCTGTCATGATGGCGGTGTCTTCCGTTATTGCCCCCTCCTCTGCCCCTGGAGGGGGGTTCACCACAAGTCCTGAAAGGCTCCTAGGGCTTTTTGAACCCATTCTCTCTCCCCTTTGACCCTTGGGTTAGGGTCTGGTAGAGGTGGAAAAATGGACCCCGACGGCAGACTGAGTCTTTCCGTCCTGCTCACACGTGGTTAAGGTTTCCTTGACTTTAGGCCCAAAAAGGGACAAGCTATCAAAGGGGGTATTCACGAAGGATGATTTGAAGGGCTCCACAAAGGAACACAAGTGCATCCAGGAGTGTCTCCTATGAGTAATTCCTGTACCAGCTGCCCTACTTGTTCCATCAGCTGCATATGAAATGAGGCGCATGGACGAGTTCACTATAGAAATGAGGGTAGCAAGCTGGGTGGTACCTTTGTCTGTATCTCCTGCAGCTACTGTACCCTGAAGAGCATCTCCCAGCTCTTTAAGGAAATCTCTTTGTAGTCTGGTAAAATGAGTTAAATAGTTAAGTGAACGAAGAGCAAAAGTCGCTGAACTAAACATGCACTTCCCATATCTATCCATGATCCTGGAGTCTCTGTTAAGAGGATGTATAGACGAGGACATTTCAGACATTTCCTTTTTGGTGGCTGCCACCATCACCATGACATTAACTGGCACACCTTTTGTCAAGAAAAATTTATCTAGGGGTGCAGAAATGAACTTATTAGGCCTCCTAGGGACAGGCTCCATAGTATCCGGAGACTCCCACTCCCTTCATGAGACCAGCTGCATCAGCTCATCGAAGGGCAGACACATCCAAGAGGTGGAAGGCTGAGACTCGAAAGCCTTCAGTAGGGTTGGTGGACTGCCAGTCACCCCTCTGCCTAAGGATTTCCAGTATCTCAGCAAATTAGATATTCTCAAAGGGGGACCGTGGGGACCCTTCTGATTCATCCAAGTCAGTGTCAGATGTTAATGACTCTTGAGGGTGTCCAAGTGTTTCCTCTTACACACTGTCTTCCTGGGAACCTCATCAGTGGGAGCTTCTGGGGAGGTCTTGGAAGAGCATAGACCACCCAATGGGGCTTGTCGAGGCTCTGGGTCTCTGCGCTTAGCAAGTATCTGTGAGGCAGAAGAAGACACAGGCACTTTTGGGGATGAAGAAGCCAGTCCCAAAGTTGAGGATGTCATGGCTTCGAAAGCACCTCTGCTCCGATGCAAAGGGACAGATGGATTCGAGGCAACCGTCGATACCCCCAGCACCGGAACAGCGAGCTCCATGACTGAGGTCGGAGCCAAGCTCAACTGAGCCGAAGCCCTGAGAGCCAAAGTCGTAACCAAGTCGGTTTGACTATCCTCCCCGGACTTGACCAGAGAGTGTCGGCTCCTAGAGTCCTCGACCAACGCCGAGGACATCAGAGTGAATGGACCCGAAGATACTGGAGCAGGCGTTGGCTCCAAAGGCTTCTCAATCAGCAGGTCTGACTCCTCTGGCTCTGATGGACTGGTATGGCTCAGAGGAGAAATAGATATAGCTGGCATAAGGGCCTTCAGCTCCAAAGACGCCTGGGTCAGAGCCGATAATTTGGCAAAGGCTGGTGCCTGTAAAAGCTTCTACACTGCCCGATCCACATCCAAATCAGACAAGCTCACAGAAGATTGAGATGATCGGACTGATGGTACTGACTGGAGAATAGGTGATTTAAGAGTTTCGGATACCAGTTCCAAGACCGGGGACCAGCTCAAAAAGGAGATGACAGTCGGACCTGAGATCTGTGGAGCCGATGTCACAGATTCTTTAGATTTTATTGACTTTTTTGATTTTCCAGAAGTCTTGGAGGACTTTGAGGACTTACTAGATCCATCCTGGTTACCCAAAGCCTCCTGAAAGGAAGGTTTCAACAAACATCTATCTATAAGCTTCCTTTTTCTCTCTTGGAGAACTCTAGATGAAAAGGAATGACATATAGAACATGTCTCTTGTAACTGCAAGGCACCCAAGCAGTATACACAATTCACATGGCAGTCTGTAACCGACATCTTCTGCCCACATTTAGGGTATTTTTTAAACCTTGACTTAGGGTGTTTGTCCTTGTCATCAGCCATAACAAAAATGGACACACCCAACAACAGCAATATAGAATCGCCTTCTAACAAAAAGCAGGCTAACTATAATCAGAGAAACACACACACGCTTTTCAAACTAAGGCTAAATAAAGTTACTGATAAGCCTTCTAATAAAAAACAGGTCAACTGTAACTACACATACACTCACACACACACACACACACACACACACACACACACACACACACACACACACACACACACACACACACACACACACACAAGCCTTTAAAACCAAGCTAACTATAACTACTAACAAGCCTACTAAATCACACACAAGCTTAATAAATGCACACCTAAGACTAATAATTATTAAATATTCTTTAGGAAAAAAGTGACAAAGGGTCACTGAAAAGGCACTAGGAAACACAATATTATACTAATAACATATGTGACCAAAAGGGTCACAGAATAACAATTTTTTTTGTCAGAAATTGAAAAAGAAGTTTAAATAGGCCTATGGAAAAAAACGAGGCCAAATGTATGATAAAGATAGTACACAGGGAAGGGAACACTACAGATAAAGCTTTAGGAGCTTATCTAATCTAAATATCTAAGTATTTAAACAGTAAACTAGCAATAATTTTGGTAAATATAAAGATATAAAAGTTTTTACTGGCCCGAGCTAGCAAGAAACTCTGATCAGTTGCAGCTGCAAACTAGATCTGAGGTAACTCAGGGTGCATCATGGGATAGGGACTTGGCCTCAAGCTACTTGAAATCCTCGAGCTTTGCAGTTGGTGCCGAGGGATTGGCTCTAAACCCATTGGTAAAGAATGAACGGTGAGATAGAACAACTTCACATCAGTATTTATCACTCAGAGTTTTTCAGAGCTATTCAGCAGAAATAACAGGATTTGCTGTTCCAGTCACTGAGAACTGCACAACAGCCTGAAGAGTGGACATATATTCTTCTTTTGCATGCAGACATAAGAGTATCATCTTGCCTTGCTGACTTAACTAGATTAGAAAGGGAAAATTAATCTTTAGACAGTTAGGGAGTTACAGTCAAATAGTTAAAAGTTTTTCTTAATCAGTGTGAAACCTATCCTACAGTGTTATTTTCATAATTCCTGTGTGTGAAACTCTGTTGTTTATTGGAATCAGTTATTCAGTGTACATATGTTATAAATCATTTTATTTATTAAATATTTACTACTTTTTATTGTGGCTGGTTATTGATAAAGTACTTTTAGTAACCTGAGAGTGTTTATGCTAATTGTGATAATACCAGGGCCACTCTGAAAAGCCTGACTGCTTGGATTACATGCTACCTTACATATCAAAATTTATTTTACCCAATATAATTGACACCCCTTTTGAAGGTTATCATGGTATTTTGACTGCAGGCAGCATTACTCTGTAATTTGGGAAAGAGGACATAGCAGGTACATCTATGTCAGTCTTTTTAAAGAGTGTTTGTATGTGTGATTATCAAGTATTTAAGAGTGAGTGTGTCAAATACCTAGAAGTGGGACACAGTGCTCTGCAGTGGGTAGTGTGAAGACACATTTGAGGATCTGGACTGAAGCAAATAGTTCAGTCCCAAGTTTGGAGCCTATTCCCAATGTACCTTTAGGGGAAATTGTGTGTTTTATCCCTGCTTTCAGTGATGCTGCCTTACTGGAGACAGTGGTGAGGACTGCCATTCCTTAGTTACTGCCCCGGGAAGCTGAGGAGAGAGAGCATCAGCATGAACTGGAAGCCAAATGTTTGAAGACTGAGGAGAGACAGTGTCAGTTTGAACTGGAAAACAAACATTTGGAGACTGAGGAGAAACAGTATCAGTATGAACTGTGACGTTTGGAGGTTGAGGACAGAGAAAGAAAGAAGGAGAAGCAGCATCAGCATGAAAAGGAACTGCACAGCAAATGTTCAGAGATGGAGGTTGAAGAAAATGAGAGGCAGAGACAGAATGAAAAATGAGCTTCTAACCTTTTGACAGGGTTATGGAGGTAATGGAGAAGGAATGACCAAACCCCAGAAGCCATAAAGGTCAGTAAACCTTTTTCTCAGTACAGGGAGGGAGACGACTTTGATAGTTTTATTTATATATTTGAGAGGGCATGTAAACAATAAAATCCTGACCAAGGGCTCTAGGTCTGGCCTCTGACCCCCTTACTCCATGGAAGAGCTGTTAATGCAGTTCTAAACATCATTTTTTGAATTATGATTGTGTAAAATAGTGTTTACTTGGTTGCTTTACATTATCTCCTGAAATGTATAGAAATAATGTTTTGTGAACATAGACACAAGGCAGATGAAAGTGTATGTGATTACATTGCAGATGTAAGTCTACTTTCAAAGATGGGTGAGTGGGTGTCAGGTCACCACATTTGAAGGACTGGTAGACCCTTTGTTGACAGGACAAGCTCTCAGCACTTTGCCTGAGGACATGAGGATCTGGTTGGAAGACTGAGAGTGTAACTTTGCAAATGAGTTCGGGAGAAAAGAGGATCTCTACTTGGCAGGTAGGACACCACTGCATAAGAAAGGGATACCCAGTACTGCACATGGACATAAGGGACCCCATGGGGATAGCCTAAACCACTCCATCAGAGTTCACCAGTAACAGGGGAAGCCACTAGTTCAATGACATGGTCAGGATCAGGGATTAGATGCCTCAAATGTAATCAGAGGAGCTGTGCAGCATATAAATGTCCACTGAAGCAAAGTGAGAAACAAAAGGTGAGGGAGCCAGCAAGTGGGAATGACAGAATACCAGTGATAAGTTGTCTGGAAACAACAAAGGTGCCAAATTATCACCAAAATTTGTATCCTATCTTAATGGGTGGAAAACACACCACTGCTAAGAGAGACACAGCTTCTGATATGACCATTGTGAGGCCTGCAGTTGTTAAGGAGGAGCAATACTTGCTTGGCCAGTCCAAACCAGTCAGAGCTTTGGGTGGGACCCCATTCCAAATACCTCTGCCCAGGGTTCATCTTGACTGGGAGAGTGGAAAAGGGAAGAAGCAGGTAGGTGTGTTTGAGGATATCCCTACAGATGTCTTAATAGGGAATTATTTTAATAGTGTAGTACCTTGTATGCATGCAGTGACACTCAGTCAAGCTTGGAGAAAGGTGCATAGGTCTGTTAGCCTGGGGGAGACCCAAACAGATCTTATGCCTGAAGCTGGGGCTGGTGATGTGGTTACTTCAGGGAGGGAACTACCTTGTAGCAGTGAACCACCTCTGCTAGTAGGTACTGGTGTTCCCATAGACATGGTGGGTGCAAGGACAGAAGTGAGTGGTGGTATCCAGGCTGACAGTGAGGCACCACTGACAGAGGTTGTAGAAGGGATGCTAGGAGGGGTAATGAAAGTAGAGTTGAAACAGAAACAGCTTACAGGCCATACCTTATGAGGCTTGAGGGAAGTAGCTACAGAGTCTGTATACTGGAACAGAGAGTGGACCCCTGTAGGAGTGTTACAGGATGAGGAAGTATGGCTGTTGATAGTGCCCAGGGCCTACCGTCTGGCACCTCTAGCCACAGCCCATAACATTTCTTTTGCAGATAATAAAGGGTTACTGTACAGAGAGTGGATCTCTGAAGGAGGGCTAGAAGGTGAGGAAGTACAGCAGTCGGTACAGCCCAGAGCCTACCATCTGGTACTTTTAACCACAGACCATGACATTTCTTTTGCAGATAATAAAGGATTACTATACAGAGAGTGGACCCCTGAGGGGGGCTAGAAGGTGAGGGAATACAGTAGTTGGGAGAGCCCACAGCCTACGATTTGGCACCTCTAGCCATAGCCAGTGATGTTTCCTTTTCAGGAAGCAAAGGGTTACTGTACACAGAGTGGACCCTTCAGGAAGGGCTAGAGGTTGAGGTAATACTGCAGTTGGTAGAGCCCAGAGCCTACCACCTGGTACCTCTAGCTATAGCCCTTGATATTTCTTTTGATGAAAACAAAGAGTCACTGTATAGGGAGTTGACCCCTGTGGGAGGGCTAGAGGGTGAGGTAATATGGCAGTTGGCAGTACCCAAAGCCTACTGTCTGGCACCTTTAGCCATACCCCATCACATTTCGTTTGCAGGTCATATGGACATAAGGTGTACCACGAGATGTATTATGCATTATTTTTACTGGCCTGAGACTGCAAAAGTTGGTGATGTTAACTACATGGTAAACTTAGTAGGCAGTAAGCAGGGACATAACTTGTATAATGTTAACATAATGAGACCTTATCATGTTAGGGAGGCCATGGTGCTGAGTATTTACAGTGGATGGCAAGAGGAGTCTGAGAGGGATCTGCTGACTGATCTTCTTAGTGAAGCTCAGACTGACACTTCTATTGGAGAGCTAGCAATATCTCAGTGGCAATCCCCTATTCAGGTTAAAGAATTACGAGCAGTGTTACAGGAATTTTGGGGCATGTTCACTGGGAAACTTGGGTGTACTCGCCTAGTGCAGCACCATGTGGATACAGGACCCCAAAGGCCTATCAAGCAAGCTCCTTAAAGGATGCCTGAGCAAGTCAAACAAACTTTGAAAGAGGAGAGAAAGGAATGTTGGAGCTGGGGGTAATACAGGAGTCCAGTAGTCCTTAGGCTTCCCCAGTAGTACTGGTATCGTAGAAAGCTAGTAGTGTAAAATTCTGCATAGACTACAGAAAGTTAAATAGTTATACAGAGTTGGATGCGTACCCCATGCCTAGACAAATGTGGTAAGCAGAAGCAAAATAGACTAATAAACAAATATTTATGGAATGATTTATAGCTATCCTCGGCTTCAGTTGCTAGTTTCAATTTACATTTTGTTTTGATCTTCCAAACTTTTTTTAGTTATTTGCTACATTTTTATGAGTTACTAATGTAAGTAGCTTGAGATTTCTTATAAGATTTCAGCAATTTATCGCTGTTATTTTAAAGCTTAATTACTCAGGTGGATAGCCAAGATTCTCCCATTATATCTGGCTTTAGTGGGATGGCCAGACCTGTAAAATTTTGTAATAAGGATTAACATGCAATTAATTAACAACTGATGCTTCTTGGAAACTGGTAATATCATAAGTAAAATTCTAAAACTCACCCTAGAACATTAAGTTTGTCTATTTGAAATCCTTCAATTCAGAATTATTCACTGAAGGGGTATCTGAGACTTTAAAAGAGAAAGTCACTACTTTGTAGAGAATTTAACTAAGGACAAAGATACAATAAGAGTCATACTTTTTAGAATGCCTTGTAAAGAGGAGAAGGTATACAGTGTTCTGGTCCCTAGGGGGCTGGTGTTTACCTTTGTTTTAATTAATTATCATTTATCAAGTTTAGGAATCTTTATGCATAGCCAGCTTTTGAGGTATAGGTGCACTAGTCAATTGATGAACAGTTAAAGTCACCTATCATGCAAGTATTCTTCATTATGGATAGTTCAGTGTGCACATTTAGAAATTGCTTATGTTTATTGGAGACATGGAAATCTTCCTATAGCAGGCTGTATATACTGGTTATTTCTTTTGTTTATGGTAGGCTGGAGTGCATTGAGTTTGGATTGGGGTCTTGGGAAATCTGCCTCAAAGTGATATGGTTTCTGGCAAACAAAGAAAAAAAGCACATTTTTCTCAGACCTCACTGCATGGTAAGTGCTAAACCCAGGTAAGGAGGGAGTGCTGTCCTTGCAATAAAACCAAGCCTCAGTTGTGAAACATACATGCATGTTTTCAAATTGCCGGAAAACCTCAAGATCAGTCAGTTTTCTCAAAGCAAATGTTCAGGCATTCTTGGACACTGTACCCACCAATTTAGAATGGAAGTGCAGTCCTGGATACAGGTTATCCAGACAGTGCATCTTGTTTTCAGCATCTCACATTAGTGCATACTGAGAATGGGTGAATGGCAATGGATACAGCAAATCAAGGTGGCCATAAAGAGCAAGGTCACACACCCTTAAAGGGACACCACACCCTCAGCACTGCCAGGCACCACCAAATGCACCTGTAATAAACAGAAACCTCAATGTCTCCTATCCCTTCCTGTTGAATTACAGGTGCCATTGGGCCTCTCCAGGGATTGACCCATACATTCTCAAACATTCTCATGGTACTTCCCTGGGTACCTGGAGCAGATCCATACCCATCCAGACTTCTGTATAGGTGATTTCGTCTATGACACACATCAGGGACTTCCAGGGAAAGGGTCCACATCTACTCCCACCTTATTCAGGAAGGAGCTCTCCCCTGCCATGAAACACCATTGTCCTGCTCCCTTCTGGATTTCTGCAGGGGACCTTATTCCTTGCTGCCCTTTACCCACAGCCAGGAGATATTCCTCTGCAGTGCCTGACACCTGCAAAGGTTTCTTCCACCTCCATGTCTCCTGCAAGCTGCCCAATCATGCAGGATCATGCTTGCCTCCTGTGACCTTCAGGGGACTTCCCCTCCAATTCTGACTGGCCCCATGGAACTCCCCTCAGACAAAGAGAGTAAGGTCCTTTTTCATCCAGAGATCTGCTTATGCACACACTAAGAACTTCCGTGGAAGAGGCCCACTGCTTGACTCCACTTAGACTGACAGAAGTTCTGCTGAGCCAGCCATGTTTTGCTACATGTTTCCTTCCAGAATACCACAGGGGAAAACTGCCTCTAATTTGATGTTTTAAATTCAGGTGAGAGCCTGCATGCCCCCACTGTGGGATCTGCTGGTGTCCCCCCCACTTCTATTTTATTTCTGGCAGCCAAATCATGTCAGATCATGCATGCCCTCAAGTCTCTCAGGGGATCTGCCCTCAGATTTTGATTTACCTTGTGGAACTCCATTGGTGATCAAGGGGCAGATCTTTTCTCATCTTGACTTCCAACTCCCCATATTATCAATCCAGAGCCCTGCTAGGGACTTAGTCATTTCTCAGGACCCATGGCCAAAGACCAGAGACTCATGCTCTCCTGCATAATGCTTAATCCTGCCAGATCACGTGTTCTCATCCAACTCTCTGATTCCAAACAACCCTCTGGAATTCCTCTTGGCCACAGAGGGATAGATCCATTCTCATCTGGACTTCTGCAGAGGTGAATTAGTCTCCATCATGCACTGAGGATTTTCAGGGAGAGGGTCCACCATTCGCTTTCCTAATTCAGGCAAAAGTCTCCTGGGCCAGCTGCTTTCTGACACACATTCCCTTCCAGACTTCCACTGGTGGGCCACCACATGACTCCCCTTATCCAGGTGGGAGTGGGGCCAGTTGCATTCAGATGCATGCTCCCTTCCAGACTTCCAGTGGGGAAGACCTCCTCCAAGCTGCCATTTCAACCAGCCAAAGGCATTTCCTCCACAGTTGTGTTTTTTGTCAGGGTCCCTTACACTTCCATGTCTCTTGCATGCTGCCTAATCATGTCAGATCAGGCATGCCATTTTGTCCGTCAGGCACTGTCTCTCCAATTCTGCCCAACCTTGTGGAACTTTGCTTAGCCACAGGGCCTCAAATACACTGTCATCAAGGTATTCTGTGATAACAGTTCTCTCCTTTGCTCTTCACCTAGAGGTTTGAAACTTGCAGGAGGGTGATGCTGGGATCCCCCATCCCTATGCACCTGACAGTGCACTTTGTCTTGCTGCACCTTGGCCTGAGAGTCAGACAAATGTGTGGCACATGAAGTCTCCTGGTGTATACCCCCTGGTGTCTCAGACAATGCTTTTTACAAGGCAGCAACCACACCATATGGGCTTAAGGAGCAGATGGCCAACTGATGACCCCTGCTGGGTCCTGGGTTTGAGACAGTTCAATGCCTCTATCTCCACAATTCTGGGGGCTTGGAGGTTTGGCTCCTTCTGGCATTCTTTGACAGGCCAACATAGATGACTAAGCCCTCCACCTGGCCCAGATGCAAATGGTCAGGCACCTCTATCTCCTGCAACATAATGCCTGGGATGCATGGATTTGGAGCCTGGTCCTTTCTTTGCTCCCCGATCATTGTCACACATGGTCCACTCTTCCATGCCCAGAAGCAAGCACTCTATCCTGGTTAGGCATGAGTTTGCAATTATTGGTTCCATCCCAGCCCCTGTAGATTTTGGCTATCTGGACTGAGACTGAGGTTCCAGAGATGTGACCGGAGAATGAATGTCCACAGGCCTCTCAAGATATCACACTACTGCTGAGCAAGAGGGTGGTTCCTCAGTCTCTGGCATCACAATCCTGCACAGACCCGCCCTCCACTGTCATGCAAAAGGTTAACAGCAATCTGGATGACAGGTGGCAGTGAGAGAGAGAGACAGAGCAGGAAGGAGGCATGAAGTCAAGTTCTACATGAAAGCACAGAACTCATAGGAGGCATGAGGTCAAGTCCTACTTCCATATGAAAGCACAGAACACGCTGCTCCTCCTGTGACCAAAGCATGGTTGAAGGAATGACTTTCAATAGATTTCAGCTTTTTGCTGCTCTGCTATATATGAAACCCTAATCCAGAATCAGCTTGTCTATGACTGATTTAGTATCTGTTTCCCCATGAACGCTTGTGGAGAGAGGTGGCCAATTCCATCTGCTCTCCAACCCGCTGACCCTGCAGCTTGATCTCCCAGGCCAACTGAAGAACAGATCACTGTGGTAGAGTTACATTTAGGAGGGATTCTAATCTAGATCCATTCAGTTGTAATCTCACAGATTGCAGTTACCCACCATTGGGTCCTCAGCCAAGCACATACACTAGATGTCTGAACCTGTAGTTTCTCTAGTACTGAACAGGATTACTATTGCAACAACACATTATCATTAGGGTAAAACTAAATTGTCTCATGATGGCCTAAGCCCAGCTCACTTTCCCTACTAGCAGGTGAGCAATCCAATGCTTGGTGAATTCTGTTTCACAATGATAGGAAATGCTGACGCTGAAGGATCTAAAAGCAACATAGCTATGAATGCTTTGCTGCCACAAGCCAGTTATCTCTGTAGTTACTTTTTGGCACCTGGCAGATGAAGGGTTAGAACAGTTGGGTGGGGCTAAGTATCTGACCACTACTGATCTAACAAAGGGATACTGGCAGGTGTCCTTGACTCCCCTTGCTAGAGAGAACTCAGCTGTTGTATCACCTTTTCAATTACATGAGTTTACAAGGATGTCCTTTGGGGTGACAAATGCCCCGGCAACCTTCCAGAGGTTAGTAAATCATATCTTAGTAGGAGCAGGAAACTATGCTCTTGCTTATTTGGATGATATTGCCATTTACAGTCATTCCTGGTAACAGCACCTTCAACATGTCATGGAGGTTTTAGGTAGATTAAAAAGGGCAGAGTTGACCACTAAGCCTATTAAGTGTCGGGTGGGTATGGCAGAGGTCTCCTACCTAGGACATAGATTAGGCAGTTGTAGGATTAGGCCAGAACCTGCCTAAGTGGAAGGTATTCAGGCATGACCTGTCCCTGTTACCCAAAAGCAGGTAAGGGCTTTTCCAAGGACAGTGGGGCGCTGTGAGAAATTTGTGCACAGCCTAACAGGGTAGTGTGGACCACAGATCATTAGTAGGCATTACAGAAGTTTAAAGAAGTTTTGGGAGGACTCCCTACATCAGCCAGTCTAGATTTCAGCAATGCCAATACAGAAGGATTCACAAGACAGGGTACGGGTTGATACATTGTCAGGGCCATCATTTTTCTAAAGCGATGATTTTCTAGGGTCACTTGAAAATCTAGCTTGATTCTTTAAAGGGGGAAAATTAGGATACTAGATATTGTTCGCTGTGCTAGCATGACTGGCTGAAGTTTCTAAATAGTTGTAAATAATTGTAAATTACCCTGTGTTATATATGCCGACATGGCTAGCTATAATTTTGTAAATAAATTTATGTTTTTTTATTGTTTCTTTGATTTGTGCGAGATGAATCAAATGGTGTTCTTCTGAATAACCAAATGTACATGTCTTTTAAAAAGAATTCTGAATGCAGGTTGTGCCAGTCAGCTGAGCGAGAGTGATGTCATTGTGTGCCAGAGCTGAAAGGAATGGAATCTCCACAGCAGCTGTTTTTGTTTATCTTTCAAAAGTCTGAAATGAGAGAGTACAATTTTCAAAGCAGCTTTCTGTGACTTTTAAGAGATTCTGCTATAAAAAGCAGGTTCTTAGTCAGTTCACTTCATTTGCTCAGCTGAGTTCAGTTACTGCATTTGTTGTGGTAGTCAGAGGTTGTTTTCCAGATCAGTATTTGTTACTCAGAGTTTTTCACAGCTGTTCAGCAGGAATAATAGGATTTGTTATTCCAGTTGCTGAGGACTGGACAACAACCTGAAGGATGGAAATATATTCTTATTTTGACTGCAGAAGTAAGAGTATCATCTTGCCTTTCTGACTTAATTAGATTAGACATGGACAATTAATCTTTAGACAGTTAGGGAGTTACAGTTATAGTTTTTCTTTATCAGTGTAAAACCTATCCTATAGTTGTATTTTCATAATTTCAATGTGTGAAACTCTGTGGTTTATTGGAATCGCGAACCAATTGTTCCCAATGCAGTAATCCAAAGAAACTTCCGCTCGGAGAAAGAGTAAAGCACCAAAGTTTATTTTATTTTACCATTCAATAAAGGTGAACACAAAAATCAAGCCTGGTAGTCCGGTTTATTGGAATCAGTTATTCAGTGCACATATATTTTAAATCCTTTTATTTATTAAATATTTACTATTTTTTATTGTTGCTGGTTATTGAAAAAGTACTTTTAGTAATTTGAGAGTGTTTATGATTATTGTGATAACACAAGGGCCACTCTGAAAAGCCTGACTGCTTGGATTACATGCTGCTTTACATATCAAGATTTATTTTACCCAATATAAATGAACACCCCTTTTGAAGGGTATTGTGGTATTTTGACTGATGGCAGCATTACCATGTAAGTTGGGAAAGAGGGCACAGCAGGTAAATCTGTGCCAGTCTTTCCCAAGAGTGTTTGTATGTGTGATTATCAAATATTTAAGAGTGACTGTGTCCAATACCTAGAACTGTAACACAGTGCTCTGCAGTGGGTAGTGTGAAAACTCATTTGAGGATCTGGATTGAAGCAAATAGTTCAGTCTCAGGTTTGCAGCCTGCTGCCAGTGTACCCTTAGGAGAAATTGTGTGTTCTATCCCTGCTTTTAGTGACGCTGCCTTACTGAATACAGTGGTGAGGATTGAAGCTCCTTAATTACTGACCCAGGTTTAAGTAGGGGGGGTTCATCACAGCTAGTGCCACTCATACTGCACTGGAGAGAATCACCAACCTGTTAGCTGACAGATATGGTGCATACTTCACACCTCTAGCCCCACTGGTCATACCCCAAAGCACACAACACCAGTTCTCTGCCTAGTATCTCTACAGATCAGGTCTTATCTGCACTTGCCAAAGCCAAAAACAAGGCCTTGGTTGGATCAGATAACATCTCAGTATGCTTATTAAGCAATCTAAAACTGGATGTAGCAGACCCACTTAGCACTCTTTTTAATCATAACCTGAGAACTGCCTTTTTTCCATCAGAGTGGAGAACAGCAACAGTAATCTTCTTGCACAAATGGGGGCCATCAACAGACCTTGGGAACTACAGACCTGTTAAGTCTAACCAGTCTTATCTGCAAAGCCATGGAAAGAATCATCATTGGCCTTATCAACAAGGACATAGACAACATTCAAACTCTAGACCCAACTCAATTTGGCTTTGTTACGGGTAGCTCATGCTTATTAAACCTGGTGAATGCTTTAAGAAAGTCACCAAAGCCCTGGATGAAGGTAAGACAGTGCATATCATCTATCCTGAACTGGCCAAAGCTTTTGAAAAATACCCATTCAGGTAACACTGAAAAACCCTCTCATTTAGGGAGTAACCCTAACATAAACAGATGAGTAGTCAATTGGCTCACCAACAGAACACATACTGCCAAAGTTGCTGACTCCACCTCTACCAGTAGACCTGTGACCAGTGGTGTGCCACAAAGTTCTGTGCTGAGTCCTTTCCTGTTCAGAATCTACGTCTTGGAAGTTCAGGCTAAATTAGACGGCCTTTGGCTTACCAAGTTCACTGATGGTTGCAAATTGGGTGCAATCATTGAGTCCCCAATGATGTTTACATAGTACAGGAAAGGCTAACATAGCACAAGCCACAGTCTAAAATGAAATGCAAAAAAGTGCATTATTATTTCCTCTGGAAGACTAGAATTCCTCACTAACTACAGTATTGACAACACCCCCCACCCCAAGCTAAATCTCAGGGGTGCAAGACCTTGGAAAACAGGTATATAGCAATCTGAACTTCGACCACCACATTTCTTCTGTGGTAAAGAAAGCATTCTACATTGCACACCTCATAAATAAGGGCATCATATCCAGGTCTAAGGATATTGTAGCCCTACTGTACTCGACCCTCATCAGACCATTAACAGAGTACAATGCTTCCTTTTGCATGTACCTCAGGAAACACCTGCAGCAGCTGGAGAGACTACAGAAGTTCCTCATCAAGAAAATACAGGGCCTCCAAACCATGACATATGTGGCTAGACTAAAAACCCTGTTAGTGTACTCTCTATCATATAGGCTGAAGTGATTTGTGCCTGGCCTACAGGGCAGTCGTGATCCTGCACTGATGGATATGCTTCACATACACAAATCTAATGGCACAAGAGTCACTCGCTCTATGGATCATAACCTAGCCTATGACATTAACAGAATATGTTGGAGAGACAAATATGTCTCCCAGAGACTACTGCTCCTCTGGAATAAACTTCCAATTCACATTGATCAGAGCTCCTTACTGACCCTATTCAAGTGCATCCTGGACAAATGAATGGGAGACTACAAATTCACCCCAAGGGTGGTACCTGTATCCCTCAAGGACAGGGGGGAGTCAGTGCTGACCATAGACTAGCTCTGCAAAATATGTTCACTTAATAAGGACAGATGGGGCAACTTGGGATTAACATGGCTAAGCTTGTAAGGGCTCTAGGGCCACTAACATAGTAACCTCCTATGAACCTACGAACCTATGGAGGTGATGATAAGCATCTTTTAAGTCTTGTGTTGCCAGAAAACTTGACAGAGAAAGAAGTAATAGGTTGTGAAGTGACATTATTTTGAATTTGGGCACTATCATAAACAGGTTTAGGAAAGAAATATCCAGAAATGGTCTCCAAGCATTTTCTTTCTTTAATGTTAAGAACATCCTTGAATAAAAGCCCTCCCCACCTGTGAAGAAGGAACTGGTTCTATCACTCTTTGAGACAACATGGGATGAAAAACCAGCGGAAATAAAATTGCCTGATCTGGACAATGATAAATGACTCCCTGGAAAGGAACAATTTCTTCTCACTACTATCTGTAACCTTGATGAATGAACGTCAGAAGAGATTCAGACCTTCTTGAAGAAAAAAGGGCCAAGTTGGGAGGGGTTCACAAGTTCACTTAAACAATCATTCAGACTTCTTGGAATATCCTTGGGTCTGGAAAGTTCAAGGCTTTGTACTGGAACCCCCTTACAATTTCTTCTTAACCATTTGTCTACCTGTATTTTGTTGAAACTGTTTATTCAGATTTTTGCCAAAATTGTATCAGGGGAGTTAGAGAATCCTTTAGAAAAAATAGAAACTGATAAAAGGGTACCCAATTACTCTTAGTAAAATTAATGCTTATACCAATGGTGTTGTTAACCAAGTAGCAAGACTTTCAGGAGCATGAAGCCCATAGTGCCACCAATTAAATGCAATTACTCTCAAAAGTTAAAATATTTTCTATAAGACCATCCACAATGAATGATTTAGATACATTTAATAAATAATAAACTAGAAAACATGAAAATACTGAATTTCTATTTACAATAAACACCACAGTTTCAATTTACAGGAAATATAAAAACAACACAGCTGGAAATATTCAGGCAGATACAGAAAACAATATTTCACAAATTTCACTATATTTTCCTAACTTACTGAAGAATTACTGTTCCCTAGTTAAGTTACTTACAAAAGCAAGACAAGATAAAATGGGTGAGTGGTCTTTGTTGTCAGGTTCCCAAAAACAGAGTGCTGAGTGTCTTCTGTCACATTGCTTACTAATATCTAAAATAATTCCAGTGCTGGCTATAGAATGTCATCACATCTGGTCACTTGACACTGTGGTTCCCACACTAGTCCCCTGGCTAGAAGTTGAACCAGGATCTAGCACAGATGTATCACAATACACAACTAAGAATTTGTTAAGACATCTGGAGACTTAAATAATTCCAATACTTTCATCTTTTCTGCAGAGACTAGTCATCCATTTTCTGGCACCCCAGGGTAACAATTCCCTCACTACTAAGGACAATATGAGTCCAGGTCTTTCCCAGACACTGCATCTCTTGCTGCATTCAGGCCCATGAGATAAAATCTTTATGGCCTAAACCAAGTAATTTAATTTCTGGCTATTTTTCTTAAGGTAAGCTGAGCTGAGCCTAACCCCTTTCCTTCCAGCATCCTCTGTTAACATATATACATTTCTTCAGTTACAACACTACATTCTGATATAAATGTATATTTCTTTTCTGTCCAGCAGGACCCATGGTTGATACATTTTTAACACAAGCAGCTTTATAAATACATTTTAACACAAGCATCTGTACAAATCAGTTTAATATACAAATGACATAAAATTATTTACAAAACTCCAACTAGCTATGCTGGCATATGTTATACACGCACTGCCCTACTCTCTCTGGCATAGCTAGCACTACCTCACATCATCACACCAATGTTGTTTATTTTCATCTGATTCAACATTTGGAACAGAGCATCAAGCTACCTAAAAGAATCTTGGTGGACTCAACGAATATTCCTGTGGATGGAAGAGCAAAGGATGGGTGTGCTCTAGACTGCATATCCAACTTAATATGAGATACAAAGGTGTGAACTGATGAACAAGTTGCTCCTGCACAGATGTCATTAATAGGAACTCTTTTTGCAAATGCTTTAGTAGTAGCCATTGCCCTAGTGGAGTGAGTCTTAGGTTTTGAATGCAAAATTAGGCCTTGAGATTTATAAACAAAGGAAATGCTGTCTGCCAGTCACTTAAAAAGTGTAACTTTTGATACCTGTTGTCCAAATTTGGCTTTGGAAAAGAAGAGAAACAGTTGGTTTGATTGTCTAATATCTTTGGTAGGTGTACGTAAAATCTGAGCTGTCTGTGAACATCTAATGCATGAAGTATGCGTTCACCTTTGGTCAAGTAGTTCAGAAAAAATACATGTAAGTCAATGTATTTATTCAAATTTGTTTCAGATTTAACCTTTGGTAGAAAGGAAGGGCCCACTCTCAATGACATTCTATCTTTGTGGAAGATAAGAAAGGGTGGCTTGCATGAGAGTGCTTGTAACTCCAAAACTCATCGACCAGAGGTAAGGGCAAGCAGAAAGATGGTCGTTCAAGAAAGAAACTTTAATTTGGCTGAGACCACAGGCTCAAAAGATTTTTGAGTGAGTGAATGACACAATAATGTGATATCCGATGGAGGGACCGGATCTCGAATGGGAGGTCTCAACCAAAATGTTCCTTTGAAGAAGGCTTTAGAAATCATAAGTGAAGCAATATATGAGTCATTATGTCCTATGTAAAAATTTGAAATGGCAGCCATGTGAACTTTAAAAGTAGAATAACTAGAACCCTGCCAAAAGGTTTTGAAAAAAATTCCAGTATTACCAGAAGAGGGGCTGAAAAAGGATCCAATCCATTTGAGGATCATGAAATAGAAAATCTCTTCATTTGATCTTTTAAGAATTTTTCGTTGATTTTTTTCTGAGAATATATTATATATACTACCAGAGAAGATAACCTGGCATCTTTTGATAGTGTTAAAACTGGAGAAACAGTTTGTTTAATTAGTGGGAAAAGCAATCCAGATGGGTGACTCAGTAGATCCGGGATGGGATCCAGCACCCAAGGTGGGTACATTAAGTGAGGCCAAAACAAGGGGAACCATACCTGTGGGGGCCAAAATGAAGCAATGAAGATCACCTTGGTCTTGCATTTTGTGGCTTTCTGCAACATTTTTGTTAGGAGAGGTATCACTGGAAAGGGATACAGGAGACCTGGGGGCTAAATGTGGACTATATCATCTCTTGGTACTGCCCCTGTGGAGGGATGAGGGCAAAGTAACTATTGTATTTCTTGTCTAGGTGAGAGGCAAGGAGGTTGCAAGAAGTTTGGCCCCAGTGGCTGAAGATCTCTGTTGCGACTGTCTCTTTGAGAGACCACTCATGAGATAACAAGATTCACTTGGTCAGTCCATCCGCTAGTACAGCTGACATCCCAGTAATATGTGTTGCTACCAGGAAATGATGGAAAGACATTCTGCATTGCAGGACTTGCATGGCCTCCCAGCAAAGAGAATATGAACATGTTCCATCATGTTTGCTGTTATACCATACCACAGATGTATTGTCCAGCTGGATGGAAATTACAGTTTTGGGTAGGAAGCCCTAAAATGCCTGCAGTGCTTGGAGGAGTGGTCTCATCTCTTAGACACTGATGTGAAGTTTGTCCTCCACAGGTGTCCAAGTCCCTTAACTGTTTTCCCTTCAAAATGCCCCCCCCCACACACACACACACACACACTAGAAGAGCAGCATCCATGGTTACTGTGGCCTGGGGAACATGTGGGAATAAAGGTCTCACTTCTACCACTGAAGGAAAAATTATCCACCATCTCATATGGTTTCTGTATACTGAAGTGAGATGGATTCTAGTGTATAGAGGATAAACACTCTGTGACCATTGGACAGACAATGTCCACTGCAGCACTCTCATGTGGTATCTTGCTAATGGTACTAATGTAATGGCAGAAGTCATCTGAACTAACAAAAACAGAATTAGTCTTGCCTATGGATAGGGATGCTGAGCTACTTGAAAAGATGTCAGTCTTAATGTCCAGATTCTTGTGGTTGAAAGTTTGGCAATTTGTCAAACTGTATCTATATGATATCCAATGAATTTTGTGTGTTGTGTGCGTGTGTGTGTGTGTGGGGGGGGGGGAGCAATTTGCTCTTGATTAACTCTTATTCTTAAGTGCTCTGCAACACTGAGTAGAAAGGCTTGGTGTTGTAACAGTAGATCTTTGGTGGTACCAGTTAGGTTCATAGGTTGGTACTAGGCTATCGACCCTAGGGCCTATACAAGCCTAGCCATAACAATTCCCTGGCGATTTCTTCCTACAGTATTTACTTCCCTGGACCCCTGTCTAGCAGGGCAACTGACATGATCCCCAGGGTGAATTTCCTATCTCCCATCCAAGCATCATGGTTCCTTTTGAAGAGGGCCAAAGAGGCACTCTGTTAGACATGTATGGGTAGTCTATTCCAGAGTCTGGGAAGTCTCTGGGCCAGGAACCTATGCCTCCAGCATGTTTTGTTTATTGTGATGACAAGGTTTAGATCCCTGGAGTGTGTGTCTCTGAGGGATTGGGGTTTCTTTAAGTGTAGCATGTCCAACAGCTCTGGGTTTGACATGGCCTTGTATGTTAAGCAGAGATCGCCTCTGAGTAAACGATATGCGACAGAGTATAGGTGGAGTTTTTTAAGACAGTCAGCATAGGGCATCTGCTTTAGGCCTGTGATTCTTTTAGTGAAGTATTAATGAGGCCTTTCCAGTTGTTGCAGATGTCTTGAGAGGTACATACCAAATGGGGCATTGTACTCTATAATGGGTCTAAAGAGGGAAGAGTACAGTGGGACAATGACCAATTTTTTTTCTGGATGAAAAGCCCTTTGTGATGAGGTGTGCTACATAGAAGGATTTCCTGACTGTTGTGGTGATGTGGTTATCGAAGGTGAGACCATGGCCCACCTGTGTCCCTAAGTCTCTTATCACACTTTCGGTGTTTAGTCTACTGCCACCTATGTGGTAATTCACAAGTACATGTTTTTTCCCAAAGGGGATAACTATACATTTCTTGGCATTGAGCTTGAACCCATGGCTCTGGCACTAAGCATCTGTTTCTGTAAAGCCCTTTTGTAGAATATTCACATAATTTGGGGATTCAGTAATGGCTTCCAGTTTGCAGTCACCTGCAAACTTTGTTGGCCAGAGTCTCTTAATGTTGGCCTGTACTTCAGAGAAGTAGATGCCAAACAACAGCGGTCTCAAGACTGAACCCTGAGGTACTCCACTTGTCACTTGTCTGGAGCTGGATTTGGAGTCAGCTACTTTTACAGTGTGGGTTCTGTCAGTAAGCCAGTTGGCAACCCAGTGAGTGATGTAGGGATTAATGCCCAGCTTAGTTAGTTTATCTATGATTCCAGAATGGGGGGTGGTGTCAAAGGTCTTGGCGAGGTCCAGATAGGCCCTATGGACCACCTTACCCTTGTCCACAGCACTGGAGACTGATTCGAAGAAGTCAATCAGGTTCAGAAGACAAGATTGGCCCTTCACAAACCCAAACTCAGTGGGGTCCAGTGTTTGAAGGTTGCCAATGTCTTTGTTTATAAGTTCCATGATAATACATTTCATGGCCTTGCAGATCAGGCTCATCAGACTGATGGGGCAGTAGGTCCCAGGATCCAAGGTGGATCCCCCTTTGTGGAGTGGGATAACTGTAGCTGTGCACCACTCAGTGGGCACAAAACTTGAGGTGAGGCTATGATTAAACATGACACTTAGGTGAGGTGCCAGTTCATTTTGTAGTTCATGTCCTACACAGCCTGGGATGTCATCTGGTCCCATGGATGCTGTATTCTTAGCTTTGGAGAGTGCGTTTTTTACCTGTGTGGCTGTTATTACAGGAATTTGGCAATCTTTCAGTATTGAGATGGGCCCTTTAGGGGGTGAGAGGGGGGTGAAGTTTGCACTGAATCGATCTGCCAGGATACTGGAATTATTCCTTGGGATCAGTATATTTAATGCCATTCTATTGTAGCTCAGAGCTGATCTGAGCATTGCCATTTAGATTCTTGAGATAGCGATAGAATGCCTTGCAGTTGTCTTTGGAATCTTTGGCAATTTTATTTTCGTAACTAGCTTTGGAGGATTTTATGAAGGATCTCAGCTTTTTACTGAGGCTGGTAAGGGAGCTTTTTGCATCCTGGGATTTTCCTCTTTTCTGCAACAGTTTCTTCCTTTTGTTGTAAAGTTTGTTTATGGCAAGGGACCACCAGATTTGCTTCCTTTTTTTGGAGGACAGCGTCTTGGTTCTGTAGGGGATGGCATGATTCATGCATGAGTGGATGTGCTCATACAGTGCCTTAGTGTAGGATTCAGCAGTCGAACTTTCAGTTCCCGTCTGCATGGGTGTCATGAAGTTTGTCATTTCTGACTTGAGTAGCATGAAGTTGGCTTTGGAGAAGTTTTTTACGGAGGTTTCCTTACTGGGGAGTGGGGGTAGGATGTTGATGTCAAGGGTGATTAGCTTATGGTCAGACCTGACCAATGAGGGGGTGACCATAGGTGTGGAGCATTGATTTCCCATGTTGGTAATGACCAGATCTAGGATATTGGTGCCCCTGGTGGGACTAAGGATTAGTTGATCCAAGGAGTTGGAATTTATGAATTCCAAGAACAGTTGGGCAAAGCTGTTTTTACAGGAGTAGTTTTCCCAGTTAATGGCAGGGTAGTTGAAATCACCCAGTATTAAGGTGTTTGGTTGTATCTTAATATTTTCCAGTATGTTTAGAAAGGTGTAGTGAGAATCTTGGGGCATGGTGGGGGATCTGTAGCAAGCTACAATTTGGATTGCAATCTTACCTAATGTTAGCTGCACCTGGAGAATTTCAGATGCATTGTGTTGGGCAACTAGCCTGGTGTTGTGAGTGTCCTTGGTGAATATGGACACTCCTCCACCTTTAGTGTTTCAGTCCCGGTTTGGTGGCCGAAAAGTGTGGTAAGAGTTGTAGCCTGGTATTGCAGGGGTGCTCTCTAAAGTCTTGAACCAAGTCTCAGTTACTGCAGATATCGATGTTCTCTATTTTTAGGAGTGTCCTGAGAGAGTGCATTTTGAGGTTTAGACTTCTAGAATTGAGAAGCATTGCCTTCAGATTTTGCATGCTTGTACCTGTTACGGTGGTGGTTTTGTCCTTTGAACTTTACCTAAAAAAGGCGCTATGGGGTGGCAAGAGCTTCAGCCAGTAACCTGAATCCCAGGGGCGACAGGTGCAGACCATCTCTGGCAAAGCATCGTGGTCTGTCGATCATCTAGACATGAGAAAACTTGGATCCCCTGCAGTCATAGTTGAGCTGCCACCACAACTATAATCTTGGTGAAAGGCTGCGGTGAGACGTATGGCAATGCTCTGAATTAATAATGATTGACTCCTAGTCAGAAATGGAGGAATCTCCTGGGTTGCCTCTGAATCTTAATGTGGTATTAGGTATCCTGGATGTCTACAAAGCACATCCAATTGTCCTTCCTCAAGAGAGGCAATGTAGACTGTATCATGGCCATTCAGTATTTGGTCTGTTTGACAAACTGGCTGAGGTGGCTGAGGCCCAGTAGTGGCCTGAGGTCCTCTGTCTCCTTTGGAACTAAAAGGAACCTGGAATAGACTCTGGATTCTAACTAGTATGGGGGGACCTACTGGATGACTCCTGTGTCTAGCAACCTTGAAACTTCTATTGCTGTAGAATCTAATTGACTGGGTAGAGTTCTGGGAATCTTTAGCCTTTTCATTGGGGGATACAAAAACGGTATGGAGTAGCCTTTAGTTACTTTCCTTAACACCCATGAATCAGAAGTTATGATTTGCCAGGCTTGAGGATGTAAGGTTAAGAATCTCCCAACTGCCTCCAGAGTGCAGCAGCCAGGTAACTCTTCAGGGATGCTGGTAGGGTTTCTAAGTGAAAGGACCATGGAAACCCTGGTTCTGTGGTCTGCTTCTATCTCTAAAGTGACATCCATTCGAACTGCCTTCTCCTCTGCCATGAGGAGATCTATCTACAGGATTGTCATGGAAGAATCCCTGCGATTTTCTGAACCAAATTTTCTTACCTCCTCTTTAATTCTTGGAATAGGATATTTGTGGAGTGGGGAAACAGATCCCTAAGGCAGACAGGGTCTTACCACCTTGTTTGCTCCTGGTCAGCGTCTCTTTTACCTTAGGCCCAAAAACATAGAACCATTGAAAGGGACATTAATAAAGGACACCTTGAAGCTTTCCACAAAGTAACAAAGCAGGATCCAGGTATGGTGATTCATTGCAATGTCTGTACCAGCTGTTCTTGAAGTGCCATCTGTTGTATTTCAGAGCAATCACATGGCAACACTGAAAGTAGACTGAAGGGTAGACATTTGGGCATCCACTGCTTTTTGAATGTCCAATGGTAAGTTACACAAAAGAGACTTGGATACCTCCTTGATCAGGTCCCTCTGAAAATTAGTTAAATGAACAAGATCATTCAGTGCCTGAATTGCAAATATCTTTGAAGCATGTAAATTTCCCTAATCTGTCCAACAGCCAATATTCTCTCTTAGAAGGATGGACAGATGACCTTATCAGACAGTTCTTTCTTTGTGGCTGCTGTTACCACCATGGTATCTACTGCAGGGCCCTTAGACAACTTTTTCCTGTCTTTTGGAGCTACAATGATTCTGTCTGGCTTCTTGGGAATTGTCTCTGTAATGTTAGGGTTCCTTCCAAGCCCTCTGTGCTATGAGGTCTATGAAAACATAAGTAGGGCAGACTACTCAGGATGCAGATGAACCCGACCCAAAGGCTTCAAGGAACATGGACTTATCCAAAGGAGTTTCACTGCCCCTCCTTCTGCTTCATCAATTCTAGGATGTCACCAAATTTGATGTCTTCTGGGGGGAACTGAGAGATCCTTTTCCTTCATTCAAATCTATGTCCTCAGTTACTGGCTTAGGTTAGGGGTCTATGTGCTTCTGCTTGAATGTCTGTTTTCACGGGATATGTCTCTGGGGCTCTGATAGAGACACATTGGAATTACATAGAGAGCTTGAATGTAGAGTTGCCTTGAAGCCTATGGGTTCTGACTTTCCCTGTCAACTCAAATGAGATGAATGAGTTACGGGATCCATTGGGTGTTAGGATGGACCCAAACTTGGTGCATGCACATGCCTTCTTGGACAGGCCAAGGCCCTTTCCATAGCCTCAAAAGCAGACTCTGCCATTAGAACTGAGGAAATACTTTCTCTTGCCAGCTGATTCAGGACGTCTTCCAGCTTCAATGGAGATCAGTTTCTAAGGAGATGTCAACTCCTCCTTTGGCACTCTGATCTCTATGCTTTGGCTCTGGGACTCATCTCAACCCAATAGCATCAGAGTTGAGACAGTAAGGGATGAAACTGAAGCCAAAGTCTCTAGGACTGTTGAATCCAACAGAGGTTTGTCAGAAGGGTTCAGATCTGTGGAGACTGGCTCCATGTAGGGAATCTGTATTGCAGCAAAGTGTGACAGGATCAATGGGCCTGTTTCTTGTTCTCCCCTGGGAGACAGTGCTAGGAGGATTCCCAGCTGGACCTGTGTCCTCAAGAATTTTCTCATCATCCAGCTCACATCCAGTTTGGTGATCCTTCTGCTGGACTGTCCAGACCATGATGATGAAGCTACAGATGCAGGTCTTGAAGGCAGCTTATATTGCAGGATTGCTAAATATAAACAAGGACTTACTGGACCTGGAGAAAACGTAGCTCTAGAAGTAGGAGTTTGGATCCATGTGGAGATGGATCCAATGGCCATGAAGTATTAGGCATCAGACCCAACAGAGTGGTCAGATATGGAGATCTTTTCCTGGATTTCTCTACTCTCTTCTCTTCTGACCACTTTTCATCAGTCCTATTTTCTACCAACTTCTGTTATTTTCTTTTGTTCTAGCCTTCTCTCTCTTTTTTCTATTCTCACTTTTGGGAGAAGCAGATGACTGTCTTACTTCAGATGATATAGTGGAAGACCTTGTAGGTGAAGGAAGCAAGCCCTTAATTATAAGCTTTTCTCTCCTGCCTTGGATGGCTCTGGATCTGAAGACAGCACAGATTATCACAGTTAGCCTGAAGGTGAGAGGCACCCAAAGAATAGATACAAAGGGAGTGGGGGTCTTGAACATAGATCTTGTGTCCACAGGTTGAACACTTTTTAAATCCTGATTTTTTTTCAGACATTAGAAAAGGAATGTACACAAAAACTATCCATCACTATGTAGATACACGTTAACCCTAATTCAATGTGATATATATATATATATATATATATATATCTATATATCTATATATATATATATATATATATATATATATATATACAGATAAAATATTTATATAAACAGTAGTAAACAGCAGTGAACACACTAACAATAAATGGAAAGCACACTCACTAATACTCTAAAAATCAAAAAATAGTGCTATAACTACCAGAAAGTTCTATAATCAAAAGGCACTCAGAAACAGACTTGTGACTTAAAATACTTCTTAAAAATGAACCTAACCTTAAAATACAAACTATACTATACTAAAAGCTAAAAGGAAGAGTCAAGAGACAGAAACAAAAAATGGCTTCCATTTATCATGATTGCAAGAAGAGCTCTTGGAAACACGTATGAATGAACATGTGGTAAAGGAGATCTGAAGTAAATCAGACTGTGGGAAGGAATTACAGATAGGAAAGGAGACAGGGTCCCAGATCCAAAGCTCTGGTAGAAGGTGCAGAGGCTGGATCTGATCCGATTAGACAACCAAATGTTGAATCGGATGAAAATAGACATCAGATCTGCAGAAAAATTTTCAACATGCTTTCAGAATTAGTGAGAACAAATTTCAACATATGAGCCTAACAATTCAAAATTCTAAAAATCAGAGTTGCAGAAGTATATATGTTTTCCCCATACTTATCAATAATCTTCCAATCTTATCAGAAAGAGTAGAATTGGAATTAACTAAGTGTTTAACAGCAGTAGAAGCAACTAAAGTTATAGCTGCTGGATCAGGTTTGGGAATAATGTATAAAAACCTTAAAAGACTGTGGAACTCTGTGCACCCTATCTGCCTTTTTAGGGGCACCTGGCTGATTATTAGGAAAACTGCAGGCAGTAGCAGACACATCCTCTAAAGGAAACAACATTAGGAATGGATGCAGGATCTGAAAATTCCTTCTGTAACAACTCATAGTATTTTCTGAGGGACTGAGAAACCTCAGTGTTCTCCAACTGAAAATACTGGCACATTTTAGCTATAGTCTCAGATAAAGAGAAACCCCACAGGGAGAACCAGTAACTGAGTTCTCCTCTTAGTCTGAATCAGAAATCTGAGGAGAAAAACCTGTATCTGTCCCTTCATCTTCCTGTTCAGATTACAAATCTTTAATCTTTTCAGAAAAACAGGTGTCTCTCTTTCTTTTACCAGAAACTACCTTACAAGAAGAATTAATAACCTGAATTAAACCCTGAGCTAGACCCAGTAAGTTACTCCTGTCTGAGGAAAGTTGAGGAGGAGGAGTAGATAAGTGCTTAGGTTTCTGTTTCTTATTGAGTGGTAAAAATGGGGCAACCGTATTACTAATGGCAGGAGCAGCAGCTTCCCCAGGGATGGCACAGTATTCTGACACAACATGGAATCCTTCCCTGTTCCCTCTCCCAGGACCAGCAAGAGTGGCTCTGCCTTGCCCACTGAAGGGACTCCAACAGCTGCAAAATATGTCACTAACCTCCAGTTGGTCCATAGTGGCTGTAGGGTCTATAGCAGAGGGATTCAGAGCATAAAATGAGTGGTCCGAGGTACAACAAATGGCCACAGCATAGTTACCAACCTTCAGCTGAGGCAAATTTCTAGCCTGCAGTGGTGGCAAAGGCTGTTTGCTTAACTTTATCGTTTTGTAGCTGAAGAAGGGCAGACTGTAGAACCGGTGGTTTGTGCCAGGTCAAGCTAAAAAAATGTGCCTTTTTCCCAGGGAAGGAAAGCATCAAATACTGGGAAAAACTACAGGTCTTTAAAAGTCACTTTTTTTACTGAAAAAGCACAATAGAAAAGTGCTTTAAAAAACTTTGCCAGCTCCCAAAAGTAAAATAAAGACAACTTCTCCACAGAAAACAAAATGGTTTCCAGCTACTTCACACAACTTTTAAAGTGGCAAGAAAGTGGGCAATCTTGTTTAATAGTACAATACAGTGTTGTGGCAGTCTGTTAAAACACAAAACTCCTAGCAAACCATATTTAGGAAATGGAAGTTAGTTCTCCAAAAGGAACTTATCTTATCAGCAAAGGAACAGCACCGAGCTGACTGTCAATTCTCAAAAGCCTGAGAGGAGCATACTCTTCTGCAGTGGTACATCTCTGAAGGTCTTGGTGCTCAAACTTGTCTTTTTGTCAGCTCAGCTCAAGCCTGACAGTTTGGGCATGTGGAATGTGCCCTGAAGCTTTGGAAGCTGGCCGGCTGTTATATCTTTGGAAGGATATAACCTATATAGCTAAGGCTACTGAAGAAGTGATCAGTATGATCACTGCTGCAGTGATCAATATCATGAACATCCCCTTTTATTGGTTTGGAAGCATTAACCTCCTGCCATTTCCTCTTGGTACCCTGACTCTTCATAGGCTAGGATTTTGTTTTATCTGCTCTTCCAAAGTTGTATGCCTTGTTAGGGGACAACCTGAAAACATGAAACATTATAGATACCCAATGCATCAAATTTACATCTGTTATCACATTGTTTAAGAATCTAGGTAGCAGTAGGGCTAATCATGAATTCAGAACTTAAATTAACATTGAAAAGACTTGAAACTGTCTCAGAATGTTCCACAACACTCAAATGTCCACTTTCATTGTTTGAGAATCTGGGAAGTAGCAAGACAAAACATGGATTCAGAACTAAAAAGAGCATACAAAATCACATTTTAAAATCCCCAGAAAAATTCTGGTTCTGTAGCTGAGTATGCCTTCTCTACAACATATCAAACAGGAGTCAATTTCAGCTGTTGAATCCTGGCACTGTAACTCTCAACTAATACTAAACCCCAACAAAATTAAGCTAATACTATTTTCAAATAACAAATCCTTGGACACTTTGTATTCCTTCCAAATATATTCTGCCAACAACACAACTATAGCCCCAATCTCACATACTAAACTACTTGGGGCCACAATCAATAACAATTTGAAATTTGATCTTGACAAAGTCTCTGAACTGACAGAGATGAAAGCGCTTGTATCCATTTATTTATTTTAATAAAAGTATGTATTTTGGCACCAAGGTCTACTTTCATTTTGCTACCTCGCAATGACAGCATATTCATATGTATTCCTACTAGCTTCTGGATTCGGGGTCCCATCTGTGAACAATTTGAAATTTGCTAAACATCTGTCCCTAAACACTAAAAAAGTTCATATAAAACTTGGATCCCTATACATAATCAAACCTTTTCTCACCGACTCTATAAAACAATCTATTGCCAGGACACACTTACTTTCTACCCTACTGTATGCTTCTCCCGTCCTCACCAACTTAAGAAAAAACAACCTAGCAAAACTAGAGACTTGTTATAATATGCCAGATTTGCCACTAACTCCTCATATAAATCCCACCACTGCACTGCTCTACACCAACTAAACTGGATAGAGCTACCCAATCTCTTACCATATAACCATCTCACAACAGCTCATGGCATTATCTATCAATCTGACAACTGTCCAGGCCTCCAAAACCTTGTTACTATCGCTAACTAATAAAAGGCTTTTGTGAAATTGGAATTCAACTCTCCAGCACATCCTAACTAACCCCAATCTCTCTTAATTCAAGATACTTCTCAAGGATCACCTAACCAAGTCTCGGCTTTGTTCTTGCCTGTCACCTGGCTGATCCTTCCTCTCCTATATTCTTCAACTATCCTCCAGTTTTTCTTCTGTCTTTGTAATTGTTAGTTTGATAGTTTTCATAGTTACTTCTCATCCCCTACATCTATTCCCTATAACCTATTCTAATCTCACTCTATAATCCTTTGTACATGTCTCCTTTCTTCTCCTTCCACCTTGTTCTCCTCTTACCTAGGCCCTTCATATATTTCTGTACTCTCTTCATTTCAAACACATTGTTCCTACACTTTTCATGTAAATTATTTATTAATTATGTATCTTTAACATTGCTATAATTAGATATTGCATTAGGATTTAACTTTATACCAAATATACCTATGTTTACCTTCTGTAATGTCTGTTGTATGTCTGGAGCTTTTCTCCCCAGTCCTCTGCTGGAAATGGACTTCTGTCCAGTCAGACTATCCCAGTCAACAAATGTAAAATAAATAGATAAATAAATAAATAATTTCTAGAAATGGAGTCTACACATTCCAAGCCACTCCTCAAAGCATGCTTCGAAAACCTGAATCACATTAGAAATAATGTCATCCATTATAACACTTCTGTTCAGCAGATACTTATTTATTTATTTGTTTATTTATTGGCATTTGTTGACCGGGAAAGTCCACTGGGTTAAAAACCCATTTTCAGTGGAGACCCAGGGAGAAAAGCTCCACAAATATTATAAATAAATGAGTACAACATAAGTAATTGGGTATTACATGGAGAGAGCAAAGGCATGTACAAATATTACATGGATACAAGCAAAGACATATACAATATAATACAATACAGTATGAGCATAAATAATACAAATCTAGATGAGAGTTGATTTAATTGGCCACAGAAAAATGGGGTCCATATCATTTGTGTTTTGTCGTAGCATAAAGTTGAAAGGCTAAGTATAAAAAAAATAGAGGTTATAGAACTGGTTTTAGTGCAATAGAGGGTAACATTTTAGGATTGTTTCATGGTGGCCTGTTTGTTAGGCAATGGCAGGATGGACTGTTTAGGTAGTATGATTTTAGTGCTGACTTAAAGCTTTTTATACAGTCCATTTCAGTTATATGTTGGAGTAAAGCATTTCATAGCTTGGCAATGCTGTGGGAGTACAGACATTGTCCAGCTCTCTTGTTGGGTTTTGTTATAGTGAGCAGCTGTTTGTCTGAGGATCTTAGTTTTTGTGTGGGATTATATGTTTGTAGGATCGAGATGAGTGCTGGGCAGTCACTAGGACTGAAGATTAATTTGTGGCTAAGTTTAATTGGGTATAGTGGAGGAGGTGGGGAAACTCTAGCCAATTTAATTCTGCAATAGCATGGCAATGATGTGAGCAGTGAGGTTTCCCTGTGGCAAATTTGACTATTTTATAATAGCAGGATTGTAGTTTGTTACTAATGGTAGAGTTAAGGTTAGTGAAGATAGCACTACCATATAGAAGGGATGGGATGAGTAAGGTGTTGGCAAGTTTAGTTCTAGTATGGCTGTCCAGATAAAGTTTGTGGCGATAGAGTTTACCTAGTTTAAAGTGTGTTTTCTTTATTGTGCTGAGAATATGTGGCTCAAAGGTGAATCTATCATCTATTGTTATGCCTAGCAATTTTGCAGTTTTCACTATTTCAATTTTGGTTCCATCTTTAGAAAGAATTTTGAAATCTAAATTTGGTGATTTTGTAGAGAAGAGTAAAGGTTTTGTTTTTTTTGGCATTCAACAGGAATTGTGCAATATTTAGCCATGATTCTATTGATGTAAAAGCCTTTTGAGTAACTGTAAGGAGGTTTGTGAAATTGTTTGAGGTAGATATTAGTGTGGAGTCATCGACTTATTGGATTAGACTTTGTATGTGGGGGGCTTTATGGAGGTCACTGAAGAAGATATTAAAGAGCAGTGGCTCTAAGATGGATCCTTGTGGGACTCCTATGTTGTTAGCTTTATAATCAGATCAGGCAAAATTCCATCTTACTGCTTGTTTCCTATTTTTATGTAGGAGGTGAACCACATTAGAGATTGAGGGGAGCATCCTAATTTTGATAGCTGGAGTAATAGCTTAGTGTGTGATACTGTATTTAAAGCCTTAGATAAATCCAGTAGGATTACTGAGGTAGGCTGAGAAGTATCTATGGCCTTGTTAACAGTAGCAGTAAATAAGAGTAGGGCTGTGATGGTGCTATGTGTTGGGCGGAACCCATGTTGAGTGGGGGCCAAAAGAGCATTATCAGAGAGGTATTTGAGTAGCTGTGTTTGAACACATTTTTCTAAGATCTTTGACAGTGGAGACAATATGGAGATGGGGCGATAGTTAAATAGATCTTGAGAGTTTCCACCTTTGTGCAAAGGTGTGATAATGGATTTTTTCCACAATTGGGGAACATAGGATTGAGAGAGAGAGAGATTTATAAGAATGCTAATAGGATATGCGATTGCGCTTGCTGCTAGTTGTAGAAATTCTGGTGGAAGATTATCTGCTGATACTGAGCAAGGTTTGAGTTTGTTTAGATGTCTGAAAATTAGAGAGGTGGGTACAGGCTACACTGTAAATGAATAGGTTGAGAGACTATCACTAAGTGGGGCTGGTTGGTATCAAGTAAGGAATTAGTGGTATCAAGTAAGGAATTAGTGGGACATAGAGAGTTTGGGTCTGGAGATGGGTCCCTGAGTAGCTTTTGAATGGTGGTAATAAAATGGGTATTAAAGTCATGGAATATTTGTCGTGGAGTTTTGTCAGGTGTTGGAGAGGGGTCTTGTGTGGTGACAGGGTTCAGTAGGGCAGAGACAGATCTCCAGAACTTTTTGGGATTGTTATATGAGGTGGATAGCTTAGTAGAAAATTAGTTCTTTTTATCTTGTTCACTAACTTTTTTGTTGTATTACGGAGTTGCTTGTAATTGAGTTCATTTTGTTTAGTTCTATTTTTTATCCAAAGTTTCCATGCTTTATCTCTAAGAAGGAGACTTTGCTTGGTCTGTTTTTTTAACCAAGGGGCGTGATTAATTTTAGTTCACTTGGAATGTACTGGAGCTAGTTTATTGAGAGCATCTAGAAAGAGTTTATTAAAGTAGTCGACATCTTGGTCTAGGGGAAGTGTTTTTGTGGGCCCCAATTTTGAGCTTTTAGAATATTTGTGAATTTATGTGGGTTGAAATGGGTAAGATTTCTGGATATTCTGTAGGAGTGTTCTTTAATTATATGGCGGTGAGTCCTATATGCATATACTGGTAGGTGATCACTTAGCGTGTTTGGTAGAGTGCCTGATTTTGGGTAATTATGAGGGTGGGATACTAGTATCCGATCTAAGGTTGACTCGGATTCAGTGGATAGGGCATGTGTTGGACTAGTAATAAGTTGTGTAAAGCTGTGTAGGTTTATACTATTGGCTTGGGTGGGGGAGATTAGGTTTAGCAAGTTTATATTAGTGTCTCCTAGGATTATGGCTTCATATGAGATATTCTGATGAATCCATGAGAGAAACTCTTCTAATGTGGGGATATTGTGGCCCAGGGATAAGTAAACTACTGCAATACATACATTTTTGTTACTGTTAATATGAAGGGTTGTCATTAAAAGTTCTAGCTTTCCAAATGTGTGGACTGGTTTGGGGTAGGCTGTAATTTGTAGGGGGTTATGATGCATTAATGCTACGCCACCACCTTTTTTTGGAGTCTGTCAGAGCAAATAATATTAAATCTTGGTGGTAGTATTTCTGTGTCAGTGATGTGAGGTTTTAGCCATGTCTCTTTTACTGCAACTATGTTGGGACTGTGAGAAGTTAGCCATGCATGAAATTCAGTGATCTTATTGCAAATGCTGCAGATGTTTATTGTTATTAGATGGAGCTGTTGTTTTTTGGATCTAAGGTCAGTTTTGGTGGATGACTTGGACCAGGATTTGGATGCATATCTCCACATTCTGCTAATGGGTGAAAAGGATTGTAATGTGTGTTTTAGAGCTTTGTGAGGGGTATTTGTGGAAGTGTACAAGGGACAGTTTAAGTCTGGTGTTGGTGCAAAATATTTTTACTTTGGTAAAATTGTCTTGAAAAACATTTTCTCTTGATTAAACAAAAAATTGGGAAAAATTTTGAAAAAACTCTCTTGTTCTTGTTTGAAATACCTGTTTTTCCTGTTTTCAGTGATTTCCTTGATGTTAGGCCAGTATTTAGTTCCTGTTTCTCCATTTTCCTTGTTTTCTGTCCTCACTGCCTTTTTTTACTTTTTGGCCGGGTTTAGTTAACCGCTATTGCTGAGTTGCCACTGCCTAGTGTTTAGGGCAAGTCTTTGTTAGTTTTAAACCTTACTAGGGTCTACTTCCAGTCCACTGTTCAAATTTTCCCCCTTGTTTCCCTCCTTTCATTACTGTTGCTTTCGTGTGCATTACCATTTAAACTAGATCAAGACTTATCTTAACCACTAGACTACTAATCTGGCTAGCATCTTTCCACTATACAACTTGCTACCTCTCTACTTGAACTACCTTTCATATACTCTTCTGCTAACTAATCAGCCAATCCTATCACTAACCCCTATCCACCCTTCTCTCTGCACCTGTTTTCTATACACTCTCCTGCCTGTACTAGCCTTTGCCCCACCTCTGGTTATCTTTCCTGCACGGCAGTCACACCAAAGTCCCTTGCAACAATTGCCCATTGTGGTCATCTTGTGGTCTCCTCCTAGATTTCCTACCATCTCTATGTCTCAGTAGCGAGTCGCTCCCAAATATGACCTGATACTCTCCTTCTCAGCTGGTGAACCTGGGAATATTGAGACAATGTTACAATTGCCTCATCAACACAGACAACACTCTCTAGACCCACAAACATACAAGCACACACAGGATGCAGCAATCTCACACTCATGGCTCTGGAGCAAAAATCAGGACAAACTAGCCAGTCCACCTATACAGACATAGTTACCACGCACTATAGAACCAGTCTCACCACAAACCATCACAGAACACACTGCAGCACCTAAGAACAAAGACATACTCGGAGGCTCTGATCAAAAATTTACCAAAAACACCACCACCAGACCATCCCACCCAAACAAACACCCAGACCACACAGACAGAGTTACAGCACCTCCACAGCTCACAGTCTGACTGTCAAACAGTCACAAGGTACACCAAACACACACAGACTACCACTAGTCATTGGTGACTCCATAGTCAAACATGTACACGCTGAGGTCACACAGTAATGCATGGAGAAGTCCTTAGAGACGCTACTACAGGAGCTATCAGTCAGCTCTCGATGCTACTCAGGCCTCTCAGCGGCAGGCCCAAACCGAGCTCCGTCCTGAGCTTCAACCTCATGAGATGCCACAATAAGCACATATTTGATGAGGACATTGATGTCCTGGCTTACGGTCTGGACCTGACCCTGAGCAGTATCATGTACCAATCCCTAGATTCGATGATAGATTCAACACAATTCAATGATAAGAATGCAGGCGCGGCTTGCACCTGTCACCCAAGGGGCCTGGATAATACAGCACCTGGGATGACATGGGCTCCAATTGCTGGAGCCAAGGCGGTCACCCTTCACCAACTTGCATTCCTCACAAGGGGATTCCCCATAAAGCAAAGGAGTGAGTACAAAAGGCCAAAAGTCTAAAGAAATTGCCAAGTTCTAAAAAAGAAAAAAAAGAAACTATGCAGGAAACTCTAGGCAAGAAGTCTAAATCTCAATGCTCAGGGCCCTGAGATAACAGTATGGAGAACATAGATCTCATCATCAGAACCGCCCCCTGGTTCCGAGGATCTCCTGAGCAGGGAGGCTATCCCAGGGTTCCATCCATATCATCGTTCCGACCCAAAAATCGGCAAACATCAATTCGGGAAATAATCCGTATTCATCAAGGACACCATATTTCCCTGCTGGCCCCAAATTACCCGAGGCCACCATCAGCGATCAATCAACCAAACCCCAGAATTACCCCACGTGCTCTGCAATGTGTAGCATGTTACAGGCCACCCTCACAAGCTCAAATAGGTCACTTCAGCCTTCCCAAAAAACTAGGATCATAAAATGTATCCCAAACACCATCATACTAGGTGACCAAAATTACCCTAATATAGACTGGGTACACACCTCAAGCCCAAACACCTAGCCCAAACAAAATGGAAAAGACACCAACAAAATGCCATGGAACAAACAGCACCATCCCCACCCAAAGAGGGAAGATCAGATTCAACAGGATCAACATCGAACCATCCTCATCCCACGGAAAATATACCCACCCTGGTCTGATGAGATCACCCATCACTGTAATGGTCTGGATCCACCTCAAAGACAAAAAGACTCTCAAAAAAGATCATGAAAGACTGAACACTTCTAAGTAAAGCAGCTACAGTCTGAGTCAAGGCCCCAGCCAGGCTTCGCACTTTTGAACACTGGATAAGCGCAATTCAGGCCAAAACAAAGACTACAAGCACCTGCAGTACTGCAATCCCAAGCAAACCCCACCAAAAACAAACTCTTTTACAAAAAAGGGCAAGCCTAAAACAAGTGGACCCAAAACAACAAAGGCAACTACAACAAAATACAATATGCGTATAAAAAAATCCTTAAATAAATAAAAGGAACCAAAAACAATTGAACAAAAAAAAAAAAAAAAAATCAAAAAAAAAAAAATGAAGCAGATTTTTTAGAAAAAAAGAAAAAAGAATAAAAAGACAAAATAAGGCTTTAAAGGCTCAAAAAGAAACCACAGGAGAAAACTCCAGATTATGTTCAGAACTAACTTACTGATGATGTGAGATTACTGATCCTACAGACATTGCCAACATACTGGCTGACAGGTTCAGTGCAAACTTCCCCCCATAGGAGAGATCTAACTAGTGCAAATTGCAGCCCCCAAACATCTCATATCTCCCAAACTTGAACTGCTCTCAGCAAAGCCCATTCCATCCAGAATAATGTGCTCAGCAAAACTGTGCTCCATGAACTCAAACTAGGGTTAGAACCCACAGCTAGGGACAACAGCAGTGACATATCTTCCCTCTGGATCATCACAGGGGTGCCCCAGGACCGTGGTGCACTGCAGCCAACCCATCAGCTTGACAAGCCTTATCCACACCGCCCGACCCATTGACCCGCATCAGCTTCACAAGCCTTATCCACAAGCATCATACACATGGGATCCAATAAAATATATAGGGATCTAAAGAAAGAGATCATGCCCCTGCCAACTTTGCTTCCTTTTGAGTTTGGTGCACCAAAGGCAGATCACCAAGGGCAAAAAGCCAAGCCATTTTCGGTTGGGTCAAAGGCCATTGATCCATACAGCCTAGTCCGGAAGGCACGAGGCCTACCCCCAACTGCCTACAATACCCTCATTGATGAAAAAAAAACTAAGCTGGTTATCAAAAACCACTATCACAAGATTGACAAGGGGCAGGTGACGCAAGGGTGACACAAGCTGGTCACCGTAGCTGCTGCAGTTAGGTCTCAATGTCTGTTGGCAGGGCTCAGTCACCAGGGCTCAGTCCTGGGCCCACTCTTGTTTGGCATCTACTTTTCCGAAGTACAAGCAAACACAGGAGGGTTATGGCTGACAAAGTTTGCAGATGACTGCAAACTTCAATACATAGAAGAAGAAAACAAGGGTCTCAGATATCCTTCAGAAGGGTCTCCATAGCCTAAAAAAAATGCATAAATAGTGCTTCAGTTAAACGCCAAAAAACCTAAGGTTAAAATAGGCTACAAACCAGTGAGCATCCACTGAGCACAGAAGAAGTTATCAGGGACCTGGGACCCAAGTTGATAGTACCTGGTCACCCATGTACCAAAGTAGTTCATTAGACACCCTCTACATCCAAAGTAGTTAGGAGAAGGGATTGGATTCCCATCTAGAGAGAAGGGTCTCTCCATACTCTCCACTCATCAGACCAATGATCTAGTCATCCGCCAGACCAATGATTGATCTGACCGCCACTTGCACAAGCTTGAGGCCTTGAGGCCACAAAGTTCCTCACCAAAAGGATAAAGGGTCTCAAACATCTGTCCTATGCTGCCCGACTGAAAAGAACTGAACTTCTATCACTCCTAACAACGCGCTCTGCCTGCACCTACCAGAGCCCAACAAACCCGACAAGGTTGAAAGCCAGATTTGATGAATATGCTTCACCTCAAAAAATCTAGATCCGTCAGAGCCACAAAGTTAAACGGAGACTTAAACCTAATAGGGAAATGGTGGGGGGATGGAGGGATAGGGATAGATTCATCTATACTGTGGTCTATACTGTGAATACAAAATCCCGGTATATGTGAGGCCTGGCCTTGTTCAGAGGAAATCTTGACCAATGGATGGAGATCGCAGATGAGATATACCCAGGACACCCAGTGTCACTGCTGCTTCGCACAACAGGCACAGCAAAAAATAATAGGTATCCATACATACTAGGGTGGCGTAAGTATAAAACTATGCTATAGGCTTGTAAATGCCCTCGGGCAGATAGCCTAGTATGAACCTATGAACCTATGAACTATAAACTAATGGTTCAGGATACAAGTAATGAGGGTGAGATATTTGAATAACTAGCTTTGGTAAAAGGTATTGGAAGAGCTTGGGTGCCAGAAGTTTGAGGTATAAAATGTATGGTGGTATTTGTCGAGGTAGCATATGTTAGTAGGACTAAAAGTGCAGTATGAGATATAATGGAGATAATGAAATTATTCTGATGGGGTGAGTACATGGGGGAGGCCATTTGGGAGGAGTGAATTCTAATGTTTTAGATGACTAGGGGTGTGTAATGATTGCAGGTGAAAGGTAGAGGGAGCTAACTGGCTTAGTAATTAGTGGGAGGAGCTGTGTAGAGAATAAATCTAATGAAAGTGGGGTGGATGGGAATGGGGGTAGGGTAGGGGAATGAAGTGAGCCCAGAGTGAAGCGGAGGGCGAAGGAGCGGGGCAACACCATCTTTTAGGCTTGGTATGAAACAAAAACAACAAAAAAAGCCAGCACACAAGTGTAGCCTCCAACAAAATGTATTTATTCCATCAAAACAATCAGTAAGTCCTGGACTACTTAAGGAAGAACAGGTCATTATAACTGTGGTAGACCGTCCAAAGGTAGTTGGGAATACAGGGCTTGTAAAAAGATAATATGAGCAGTACTATCTAGGTTTGAAGGTTTCACAGACAGCCAAATTAATTGCAAGTGGATCTGGAAATCAGTGAGAGGGGATGCCTAGTTGGTCCTGGTGATGTGGAGCATGATTTAATTAAGGGGGGCTGAATGCTACCAGATAAAGTACAAATTACAGTTGGAGAGGTATATTTGTTATACTATAGACACATACATTTATTTAGAGTGTGGGTGGATGAGATGCCAAGTCCTTCTGTTCAAGACAGAGCTTCTGGGATCCTGTTTCTGTCTAGAATTAATGAAATAAAACTTGTTTTGGAATTAGCTGGTTTTATGCATTGCTATGTGTGTAGCACCTAGGGAAGAGAATGGGAGAGGCAAGGAGGTAAAAGAAATGGCGAGTTAATGTCTATTTAGGCAAAATTACATAACATGTTAGAAATAGGAAATTGTAAGAACAAATGGACTAACAGGAAGCAATTGCAAGATACAGCAAAGTCAACTAAACTGTAAGCACTTTGCAAAATATATTTCCACATGAATCCCTAATAACTTAAAATTCTAAAGACTAAATTTCTAGATTGACCCAATTTGTTTTCCGTGAGACTCTAATCATGTGCCAATTTTATCTGGTTGTGTAAGGTTGGAAGAAGCCGGAATCACAGCTGAGTCAGCTGTCAAATGAGCAAAGAGAGCTGCAAGATCAAAGTACACATTGTATTGCCTCAAAGCCTTTTTAGAAAATGGTTCACTAGCCAAAGTGGTTTTACATGCAGTTTTACAGATATCTTCTATGGTCCGTAACAGAGGAAGAAAAGCCCAAACATTTGGAATCTCATTCTCAATAAGATTATAAACTACCATTCTCTGGTGTAGCTCCAGATTGCTTCCAGTCAAATACATCTATTAAACCTAGATAACATCTGTGGAAAGGTGAACAATTGATTTGTTTTTTGAACATGTTCTTCTTCCAAATAATCAGACTGGATGGACCCAAGAGTGTTTGCTATTGTCCACATCAGAATCCCCATCAAAATATTTATACTGACCTCTAGAGGAGGAGGCCCCATAGTCATTCTGAACAGGAGCATAGTCTACAAATCTGACTGTAAAACAGTTTTAGCTAAGGAAACCACATCAGCCCTATATATGATTACAGCTTGATTGTCTTCCATACAGTGAAGTTTCTGCTTCTTCTTACTATGAACTACACAGGAGGACAAAATATCTGTGGAGACAGTATTATGTCTGGCAAGGGGTCTCTTACCCTGTACCGCTCCTATACCTAAAGGGTTTGGTTCTCCTGTACCTGAACCAGGTAATGGAACAGCTCCAGAGTATGCAGCTGATCCCTGTACCATAGAAAGCCATGGACTCACACCAGAGAATGACAGAAAAAAGGTAACTGGTCTATGCACTGGCTTAAGGCAACAATAGATTTTGGCTTGAGGCATATTTTGTTGATTTTTTTTTTTTCTTTTCAGGTACAACTCGATTTGAGGGGAGTAGCCGTGTCAGGATCCATCAAGTCAGAGGAAAAACACCAGACAGAATAATACAGCGACACTATTAAGGGTCGATTAAGGGCAGAATAATAGAAAATATAAACTATGTTTTCATACAGTTAAACTGAATAAAATATAGCACAAATACATTAAATTGTGCTGAGCTTTGTCCGCAATCTGCACAGTGCTGTAAACAACATCACACACACAAAGTACCAAGTAAAATTCACTTGTCCAGATTGTGACAAAAACAATCAAATATATACCCTTAAATCAAACAGAAACTGTTTAAAACAACATAAATAAGCATTTACTTATGGCCCCCCCTTGTCAAAAATGTAAAACTCTCCACAGAAAATGGAAATAAAGTAATGTTGCAGATAATTGCAATTTAACAATAAAAAACAGCTATGACAGTATAAAATCAGAACTACCTATCAAAAATGAAGGGGGAAAAAGTTTAAAAAAAATATATATATATATATATATATATATATATATATATATATATATATATATATATGTGTGTATATATATATATATATATATATATATATATATATATATATACACGTATTTTTTTTCCTGTCAGAACTCCAAAATGAAGCAGATACATAAAAACAGCAGATCTGTTAGCACCCTGTATGCACAAGGCAGTCCTCAGTGTTCAAATGGCAACTGAGAAATTCAGCCTTCAGTAGAAGTCTTTAAAAAAGAAACTGTAGAAAAGACCGATAAGTGCTGAAAAGGAATACTAAGCATAAAAACAATGCAAAAGTAAGTTAGAATTCCCAGAGGAAATGACAGTAGTTAAATAGAAAGAAAATTGAAATAAAAAGTTAACACACACACACATAGATATAATTTTTAAATAACACAGAAACAAATCAAAAGTATAAAATAAAGAGGAAGGGAAGTTCTGAAATGGTTCTTATATGAGTATGGAAGCTGTAATCCACCAATGCAAACTGCTGAAGAGTTTCAACTGTGTGAGTCCTACAGCTGGCACTAGAAGACTGAACAAATGACTCTCCATTACAGGGGCTAGGCTTCACCTGATAGGAGGTGTTTAGCCAGTCCCCTGACACAGAGAGTTACAGGAGGGGAGATTATGTTCTTTGGAAAACTGCCAGTGTGGGTTTGTACAAGCACAGAACCCATATGCCAGTGAGGCAGTGTGAATGATGAACATAGTTTAAGTAGGTATATAAGCAGAAAGAGAACAAAGCAGAGATAAGGGTTCAAAGGGAAGGCCAATGTGGAGTACAAAAAAACAACTGCATTTGGTAGAATTTGTAGGTAGTCAAAGAGGGATTTTAAAGAAAGTAATGGAAGATTACCACAGAGGGCGATGGGCTCACACCAGAGGATGATGGAGAAAAAGATAAGTGGTCTGCATGCCAGCTTAAGGCAAAAGTGGATATAGGCTTGGAGTTGTATACAGCAGGGTCAAGTTTAGAGAAAGATCACTCCATAGCATTAAATACAAACTATGGTTGAAAAAGACTGGTATTTTCATGGGGGGGTGATTTCATACAACATAATGTGTTTCGCTTAAAGGATGTTTATAGGCTAGAAGTGGATAGCATTTGTTGTAAAGGTTACAGAGATCACCTGCAAGCAAGTTAACAGGTTTTTCACATCTCAGAATGGAGTTTGAAATACTAAATTCGTGGCAGCATTGTGGAAATATCTGAAAGTTTTACGAAATGAAAGACTTTGTTATTTTTGTAGAAGCTTTGTTGTCCAGTTGTTATTCAGGGCAAATGGGGGTAGGCTGGGTTTTCAAGTTGGAAATGAGAAGGTTTTTACTGTGGATAGTCTAGTGTCTTTAGTGAGATGTCTTGCAGATTTATATGCATATTTTATGTAGGCAAAGCCTTTACCGGTTGCAAGTTTGATAATTGCAGAAGAGATGTGGGTATAGGTATACCCCTAAATAGTTATAGGTAGGTGAATTGGAGATCCTTTAATTTTCCAGTAGGTGTGTGTATCTGTCTGTGTGTGCATGCAAGTGTGTGTGTGTGTGTGTGTGTGTGTGTGTGTGTGTGTGTGTGTGTACGTACGCATTTGATTATGCACATTTCAAAATGGGTTTGAATGCCATTCAGGATCTGGTTCTGTGCCCTATGTACACTGACTGCCAGAAAAGGCTGTAGGTCTCCTGTAATCCTATAATGGAATAAACAGGTGATCAAAGAATGAATTAATGAATGTTTGAGGTTGGTCATATTTATTAGTATCACACTTTTTAACACTTTAAATGTCTTGTAACTGGTCTAGGAGTCTTTATTCATATATACCATCATTATCATTAATACCTGAGTATCTGTAATTAAAAGCCTTTCACACTGACTTTTGGGTGGTACTCATAATTGTTGCACTTGTATGTAGCAGGAATTTGCACTGCTTGCTCCTAAGCTCAGCTAAGGCATGATTCAGAGACACTTATCATGAGGTGCAGCTGTTTGAACCAGTCTGAAAATGTACAGTGGATATAAAAAGTGTACACACCCCTGTTAAAATGTCAGGTTTTTGTGATATAAAAAATAAGACCACAATAAATCATTTCAAATCTTTTCCCACCTTTAATATGACCTATAGCCTGTACAATTCAATTGAAAAACAAACAGATCTGTTAGGGGAAAAATATAAAAAATAAAAAACGTACAGTAAGCTGGTTGCATAAGTCTGCACACCCTTAAACTAATACTTTTTTAAAGCACCTTTTGATTTAATTACAGCATTCAGTCTTCATGGGTAGGAGTCTATCAGAATGGCACATCTTGACTTGGCAATATTTGCCCATTCTTCCTTGCAAAAGCACTCCAAATCTGTCAGATTGCAAGGGCATCTCTTGTGCACAGTCCTCTTCAGGTCACCCCACAGAGTTTCTATTGGATTTAGGACCTGCTCGCCAGATATGTAGGGTTGGGGGGGGGGGGTTGAGGAAGGTTTGTTGAAAGTTAAGAAGGGATAAGGGAGTGACATTTTTGCCAAACCTATCCACTAGCAGGGTTCTATCTCTGTGGGGGTAGTGTGTATGATACCGTTGGCCACTAGTTCTGCACATGCTTGAGTCATACCCTTTAGGTTATGGATGTAGCTGTAAAAGGACTTATGGTTACCCTTGGCTGTACTTGCTAAGTTTCTTTCAAAGGAGCCTTTGGAGGATGTGACAAGTTGTCTTATTTGTCTGTTGAGGCTGAGGAGGGTGCTTTTCCATTGTTGGGACCTTGCCTTTATTTTCTTGGACAGCAACTTTTTGCATTTATTGCAAAGTTTGCTGATGCTGGATGTCCACCATGGCAGATTGCTTTTATTTGGGGCACTAGCTTTGATTCTTTCTGGTACAGCCAAGTTTATATAAGTTTACTTATGCAAGTGACTGTACAAAGCTTTGGTGTAACCTTCAATGTAATTACCCCTTCCAGCTTGGGATGGGGCTTGGAATGCATTTATACCTTCACCTAGGAAGGTATAGTTTGTCTTGGTAAAAATCTTTAGTCTGATTTCACCCTTTGTGAGTTCTGGTGTTAGTGCCAGCTCGAAGGTGACTGATTTGTGATCAGTTTTAACTAATGGGAGTCTGACAGTTGCAGCAGTGCATCTGTTTGACATGTTGGTGAGGACAAGATCCAGAGTGTTTGTAACTGAATGGACAATTTGTTCCATGGCATTGGAATTAACAAAGTCAAGGAACGTTTGTGCTAGCGAGTTAGGGCTAGCGTAGGTTTCCCAGTTGATTGTGGGATAATTGAAACCCCCAATACCAGTGTGTTTGGTAAAATTTGGGTTGTCTCCAGTTTTGCCAAGTAGGCTTCATGGGTATTGTGAGCCATGGAGGGGGATCTATAACTGGCTATGACTTGAATGGGGGTCTTACCCACTTTAACCTGGACCTGGAATAACACCATAGAGTTGTCCAGTCTAACTAGAAAGGAGGTGAATTTATCTGTAATATAGATTGAAACACCACCTCCTTTGGTTTTCACATGTTCATTTTGTGGTTAACGGCATTGTAGCCTTGCAAGGCCTGGGTACTCTCTGAGGCCTTGAACCATGTTTCTTTGACTATACAGACATCTACATCTTCTTGTGATAGAAGTGCTTCCAGGGAGTGCAGTTTTTGATCTAAGCTCCTAGCATCAAGCAGCATGACCCTTATTTTGTTCTGATTGGTTAATTTCATGTTGTTGTTTTCAAGACCTTGCCTAAAAAAGTCACTATAGGGGAGGCAACAGCCTTTGCCAGCAGCTGAAAGTCTAGAGGTGTCAATTGCAAATCATCTCTGGAAAAGCAGCGAGGTTTGTCGACCATGGTTTTCCAGGCTAACAGGAACTGGATCCCCTATGAATGACAAAAAAACTGAGCCAATTATTGAAATCAATCATTTTTTAATTATACTGTGGCTCATTCTAGGTGAGGGTAGTATGCTGCTCAAGGCTAGGGACATACCTGCCTGTGACACAAACTCCGAGAGTGCAACCATGTCTCTCTTCATATAATCCAGTGGTATACATCTCAGGGCATTCACACCAACATGAACTATGATAAGAGTCATAACAGTACTTGCTGCTGAGAGACCTGAGTGCATGTGTGATGTGACGAATCCTGGCACAGGACAGGCAGCTGACAATGACTTTCCCCTTGTCCAGCCTGGTGAATGGGACATCCATATGTCTCACTACTGAGTCTCCAATGGCAAAAAAAAATTGTTTTTGAGTGTTACGCCTTACTGGTTTGGTGGGTGAGACACCAGTGTTGCTATGTGTCAAGGGTGCTGTAGGGACTATGTTAGTCGTATCAGTCTTGTGTTTTGGAGGTTTCTGATGTTTCAATAAGTTTTTTGAGAGAACCTCCATGAATGTGGATTTACACATATGTGTATGAGTAGTGGTATGTGTATGAGTAGTGGTACTATGAGCATATGTAATGGTGGAGTTGACAACCTTCTCCGTGTTACTGTTTGAGTGAGAGAGAGCATGGGTTCTAGATTCTTGGTGTAAATACATCTCTCGTACTCTATACTAGAGTGTGTGATTAGTACAGGGTTGTCTGTGTACATGAGATAATTGCTGCAATGCCTCAAGAGACTCAAGTCAACAAGGAGGGGGAGGATAAGAGTAGTCCAACTGTCCATAAAGCTAGGTTGAAGACTGTTGTCACTAGGGTGGCTATTCAGAATCAATCATGGAGGAGCTCAGTGGATGAATATTTCTGCCTGGGTTTTAAGAAAAATTTGTTAAATTTAACTATCCGGTTTTGGTGCACAACTGTGTGGCAGTGCATGGTGCTGTGTAACGTGTAAATAAGCAGAAACCTGCACAAATGCAGGGCCTAAATACCAGAAGCTAAGAACTTGAAAAAAACTTTAGAAAGATTCAAAAGGACCAATGAGGATGCTTATTCCAAGCCCTAGACCAGCCTCCCTCAGACAGGTCCCAGTCAGCACGATTCTCTCACAAGGGTACAGATAGCACCTTTCAATCCAAGAAGGCCTGGAAAACATGCTCAGAACAAACAAACCACTACAAACAGTTCCTGAAGCAGCAAGCCTGTATCTGGACTATGCTACAGCTACTATCTACCATAGTTTCAGTGAGAAAACACTACAGAGTGTTTAAAATAGCAGAAAAATAGCAGTGACACATGAAAAAAATGTTTAAAACAGTGGAAAATCAGCAAGAAGGCTGTAAAGAATGTTTTATGCAGTTAACAGATCAGTTATTTAACCACTGCTTGGTAGGAGAAAAAAAAACAGAACTAGCAGAACAGATAGCCTAACAACAGTGAAAAATACCAGTAAATACTTAACAGTGAAACTAACAAAAAAGCTTTATAAACAGTGAAAATAGCAATAAAATTTGATTTAACAGGCAGAGTAAAGCAGACAGTTGCAATGCAACATTGTAGTTTAGTACACAGTAAACAAATAAATACAGTACAAAAGCAGGTGGCAGGCAATAACAAAGCGCAGTAAATAGTATAAATAAGCAAAGAAAACTATGCATCTTATGTTTTTTTTGGAAGCTCAGAAGCCTCTAGTCATCTGGTACCTCAGCTCAGAGTTGTGGCTGGTAACCCACCTCAGTTTAGCTTGGTTCAAACAAACATAAACCTGCTTAAGTGCATGCCCTAAATACCAGAAGCTAAGAATTTGAAAAAAAAACTTTAAAAAGATTCAAAAGGAGCAACGAGGATGTTTATTCCAAGCCCTAGACCAGCCTCCCTTTCTTCAAGTCCAGGAATGCCCAATCAGACACTTTCCTCATCTATAGTGTATTCTCAACTATCTGTTTCACTGCAGACATTGGGTCACTTGTGCTGAATCCTAATCTGAATTTGAAATGTTCATCTCCAAACTTACTTTTTACACATATCTGTTTATCAATCACCCTCTCCAGAACTTTCATGCAGTATGACAGGAGTTTGATACCTCTGTATTGCCCACAGTTGTGGATACCCCCTTTGTTCTTGTACATTGGCACTAGTATACTTCTTCTCCAGTCATCTGGGATACACCTTTCTCTTCACTCTGCTATGAGTACATTCAGAAGCCATTTCTCTCCTATTTCACCCAACATCTACCGTGACTTCATCTGAGCTGGCTGCTTTTCCTGACTTAATTTTCCTTAGTGCTGTTCTTAATTCTTCTATGGTGGGCTCTTCTTCTTTTCTCATAGTAAGGTGCGTCTGGGGAAGACAAGTTTCTGTGGGGTTTTCCTCATTCAGAAGCTGCTAGAAGTACTCTTTTCATCTGCCCTTGAAGTCCTGTGGACTGGTGACCATGTTGTTGCTGGCATCTGTTAAGAAGGGTGTCTATCTTCTTTATCTTACCTGATACATGGCCATCTTATACACATGAATACCAAAGTATGTATGTATACCCCTCATTATACTTGCCATGGGAACCTTCCAGAGACAAACTTGGGAAACACTGGGTATGTCACAGACTTCTGCCTCAAGGATACTTCAGTATTTCCTTGACATACTGTTAGAATGTGTTGATCAGTGCATCTATTGTCCAGTGTCACCTCAGGACCAATACAGTACCATGCATGCCTTGCATGGGATGGCATGCTTTCCTGGGGTGTTTGGTGTGATAGATTGCACTCATGTTGCCAAAAGAGCCCCATCTGGGCCACAGAGAGAGCAGCACTGGAACAAGAAGAGCTACCATTCCATGAAATGCCAGGTGGTGTGTGATGCATGGGGATCCTGGTAGTTCCTACAATTTCCATATTTGGCACACAAGTTCACTACCTCTTTCTATATAGTAGGATTTCTCAGGCTCACCTAGTCGGCAAGTGAAAAGCATTTCACTGTTTCTAACCATATGTATTTCAGAATCTGTACAGTGGTATAGGTAATACTGACCGATTTGTCTCCTCTCCTCTTCCTCTTTTTTTATATGTACCCTCCCCCATTTGTTTAGCAGGTGACACCTGCAAAGTCTTAGGGTGTTTTGAAGAGTGTTTCAACACTGTTCTGTCTCAGACATAGATCGTCCATGGGTGCTCCTCAGTATGACCCTGCTACTGCATGCAGGTTGTTTACCACCTATTGCATTCTGCACTTGGTCATGTTTCAGTCTGGTGTATGACTGTCACAGCCAGTCATTAGCAGTGGCAGTGCAGCCTCCCTCTATCATTCCTGCCACCAGTAGCAATAGTAATGGTTGTCACCCAATGGCAGTAGCATAGCAACTCCTTTGGCAGGCTGGTGCATGGCATATCTTGCCTTAGATCATTCATTAAGATACAATCCGTTAAAGCTCAAGGTTGTGCCCCAGACTTCTCCAACAATAAGACCATAATCCTCCTCTAACTGCTGCATGAGTTGTACCTGTGGAAGCTGGAGAGTCACTCACAGCTCAGAGTGGAAAAAAATTGACATGTGGAAAGAGCTGGATATCACATGCCATCTGTGACAGGGATCCCTTGCTCTGGAGAGCAAGGCACACTACAGGCATGATGACCTGCAAAGGCAGAGAAGGAATCAGATGACCAGGTGGGTTTTGGAGTTGGAATACTGAAGGCCAGAGTTTTATAGTAAGCAATGTATTTTATAATATAGTAATGTATTTAAAGCTATAATGTGCACTTTAATACTTCTGCACTTAGGTATGTATACATCTCTTTTTCTCCATACATATATATATATATATATGTGTGTGTGTGTGTGCGTGTGTGTGTGTGCTAACAGTTAATGTGGTTGAATGCTCAGTTTGTTGACTACATTAATTGCTGGTTCTTTCTGCTGCATGCTTGCTTTATTGCACATCTGCTTGGCTGAATGTTCATGTTGTTGAAAGAGATAATTAGGTGTATATGAGTTTTAAGAGTGTGTGTGCAAGTGTGCTTGAGGGTTAGGGTTAGAGTTGGGGGGGGGGTCTAGTTCACATAATCGAACAAGACTCAGCAAAACTCTTTTCGTCCAGATGAAAAGAGCAAATGTTCAATCAAGCAAGCTGTGCGTTCTGGTAATATCAGCGAATAATTATACAGGGAAAGGAAGCAGTTGTCCAACATTAGGAAATTTGCCCTTTCCCCAATGTAGTGTGATCTCGGAGATGGTATATATAGTTGTGAGGTTGTGGGGCCCAGCCCCCACCTGGGAGGATTTGACATGCTGCATTGTGTGTGAAAGTCGAATGTTGGCTAAATGTTTCCTTTTCCTGTGGAATTCTTCGCTGATGTGAATGTTCAATTAATTGAATGTTCGCTCTTTTCGTCTTGTCGAAAAGAGTTTCGCTGAAGTCTGGTTCGATTTTGTGAACTAGAGCCAAGTTATGGCTAGGCGAGGAGACAGACTGAGGGTGTATAAGTGGGCCTGAGTGTGGGTGTGCGAATGTTTACTTGTTAGGGTTAGGTTAAGGTTAGTTCGGGGATTGTGCAAGTGCGTTTGAATGTGTGTATTCAGTGTCCAATTGTTAGGGAAAGGATTTTTCTCCTAGTAATGTGCAGGGTTGGGGGTGTTCTGTATTAATAGCTTCATAATGTTTACTGCCTAGTTATTCTTAAAATTAAAGTTGCATTTTAACTATTGTTATTATGTTACAGCAGCAGGAAAACTGATTTTGGTACTGTTTTTGGAAATTTACAGAACTTTCTTAACCTGTATACACCAAGCCACCACACCCAGCCTGAGGGAAAGGTGGGAGCTGTGTATAAATTAGATGTACTGCATATAACTCCGTATGAATGCTAATCAACATTGCACTGTTTTAGGCTATGTTGAATGGCACACAAAAATTAACATACCACAGAACAAAACCCAGTTCTATAATCACATACATAGAGCTGAACATTATTGCGACTAATTTGTTGCACCTCAGGCTGGTCAGTTTGAAAATATTTGCAAGGTTAGCAACAAGTGCAGGAATGTAGCTTTCCTGAAGCTGACTATATGTTGAGGTTACCATAGCAGCATACCTTTAAGAACTAGACCAATAGTCAACCCGCTCATACAGGCACTCAGTGCCGCTGGTATGTATTAACCCAGGAATGTTCAGTACTGGCTGTAACAATTTATTAAAGATGAACACCACACTCTTATTGAACCAAAGATATATACCACAATAGCATCATTCATTAATGCAGTATCAAGTCTTCTTTTCATAGATTATCACTGTGAGATCATCATTCCACCGTCACTAAAAAAATAGATATGTTATACTGAACTACTGAAGTAGAAAGAAATTAAGTATATCAATAATCATTAAGTTTTCTACTGATAACTATTATTTGTCACTGAAGCAATAGTTATCAGTATTTGCTGCTTGCTCCATATTTCATTGCATATTACTTATGACATATTATACAAAATAATGCGGTTCTTAATTCGTAACAGTGAAGGAACCATAATATCAAGTACCATCAACAAGATCAAGAAGTAGTTGTCAGTATATATTCATTGCATGAATAAATAAAAACATGTAACACTGTTTAATAGAAATTTCTAATTAAATGAGCAAATGCCTCATTTACCATTACTACATAAAACACAATTTGTTCAGAACACTTGAGTACATTTCTTGTCTCCATTTCTCTCTTTCTATCTCATTTTATTTTTTTTCTTCATTCCCTTTTATGGTACTGCTTTCTATAGCTCCAGAAAGTCCTGGCCTGCTCAGCCACATTCTTCCAAGGTGAGACAATGCTGATAGCCTCCAACTACCCATTCAGGGACATCTTCACAGGGTGAAGGCAGTGGCTCCACCCCTATAGACTCCATAGTGCACAGCAACCAGGTAAGCAATGACCACCAAGACCTTCAGGGCCTTGTTAAGAGGGCTGTAAAGAGGCACCTGCACCCACATCAATCTCTCCTCCAGTGGGCACAAGATTCACTGGTCTGGTCATCTCTGACTATTGAGCCACGGAGGTCTCCACCCCTATACCATCAAGGCCCCCTTCCAGGACCATCAGGAGGGGGATATTTGAGGTCTTCCACACTGGGGTGGTTGCTGGCTATTGGATCTCTGCCCTCACCTCTGTGTCAGTTTGCCATTTCTATATCTTGTCCACTCTCCAGTGTCAGCCTTCCATAGTGTTCCAGTCTATCATGTATGTCTTTTATGTATCTGTCTTCCTTAGCTCTTCTTCAACCCTTTCCCCTACACCCTCTACCCTTACTCTTTCACCAAATTCCCTCTTAAAATTCTCTTAACAAAATTAGAAAATGAGGGTCTGTCCCCCACAAAAACAGTGCCCCACTTCTCTCACCTCCTCTTGCACAATTTTCTTAATGTCTTACTTCTGTGTGCCCTTTGTCTTCTCTCTCCCCCATTTCCGACCTTCCTTAATTTCCCCCTTTCCAACCTTATAAAAACCCAAACAAGATATCCTTATAAGGACAGCCTTTACAGTAGATAGAAGAAACCTTAAAATGGTTTGGGTAATTTGCAGCCAACACGGCTCAGCTCAGCTTAGTTCAGTTTCTTGTAGATGTTTTCATGTAATCCGTGTAAGCTTATGTCCACAGCCACAAACTGAAAATTGCCAAAACCACTTGTGGCTTTACTTAAATATGACTTATTCTGCACATACCTTTTATGGTTTTCAATCATTTTACACCACTTAGGATATGAGAAACTGCTGTGAACATTCTATCGCAATGTCAAGATGTTACAAAACATGTTCTGCTTCTCATCACCTAGCTTATTTAAATACAGACTCAGTGCCACTTTTCACAAATTTTATTACATTAATGTGGACCTTTGAACCATGAATACCATCTTTTCTGTTTAAGCATAGAAGAATAAAACCCAGTATATTCATATCCCCATGATTTCATTGTTAGCTGGCATTTTTCTTCAATATAATCTTTCACACTTTAGATTATATTGATGACTGATTGCATAGTACTTATCTTGATCAGTTAGGGACAACTTCTATCGATCAAACAGCATGTTAGTGTCACAATGTCAGTGATTATGAGGAAAAATATAATAAAACTGATATAGAAGAAGCCTGATGTAATAGTCATTCTATACACCCTTAACTCTAGGATGTTAAACTGGAGCAGCACATTTCAGAAGAATATCAAACCTATCAACTATAGTAATGCTTATTCAGCATCAGTGAGAGTGATCTGTTTATACACTACTTGGATATATTCTATAGGCATTATCCAATCCAAAAAAGAAGTTATGTTCTTACCATAATGTTCCATTTGTGTTGTCGATCTTCATTCTTGAACTGTTGGGTCTCGGTTATGTCCCCGGAACCAAATTGGACATTTTATCAACCTCTCACCAACCAGAAACTCTCAAGCTAAGGCTACTCAAAGTGCCTCTCTTCTCTTCCCTTCCCTTCAGACTGTGTTTTGCCCATAGAATATGGAGAAAAAAGTGACAGTTTGTCTGAGCAACTACCCTATCAGGATCCCAGGACTATTTCCAAACCTTCAGGAGTCTTTTGAGGTGGGCTTAGGAGGGTGGGATGTCAGGAATGAATGAAGATCAACAACACAGATGGAACATTATGGTAAAAACATAACTTCTTTATCTGATGTTGTCAATCTTCATTCGTTTTTGAACTGTTGGGACAGAGTCCCTAGCTACTTTAAACCTAGGAAAGGATGTTCCTGAGCACAACAGAGCCAAAAGATGCTCTCCCCCTGGAGACCGTATCCAATTTGTAATGAGTGATAAAGGTATGGCGGGTAGCCCAAGTTGCGGCTGCGCATATGTCATCCATAGAAGTTCTTGAATGAAAGGCTATTGAAGTGGAAATAGCTCTAGTAGAATGTACCTTAAGCTTTGTTGGTAAGTCCACCTTTTTTTGAGTATAAACAAAAGTGATGCAATCTCTCAACCATTTTGATAGAATAACTTCTGAAACGGGTTTGCCCAGTCTAGTACCTGAAAAGGATAGAAACAGTTGGTTTCATTTTCTAAATGATTTAGTTCTATCCAGTTAAAAACGTAACTGTCTGTGTACATCCAACAAACGCAAGCAATATTCCCCTTTGAAAAGATAGGGAAGAAAATCTATAGATTGATTGATACTGATCTATAGATTGATTGATACTGGAGTCTGATACTACTTTAGGTAGAAAGAAGGGTTTAGTTCTAAGTAATACCCTCTCTTTGTGAAAAATGATATATGGATGTTTCACACACAAACGTGCAATTCTGATATTCTTCTGGTCAACATGATGTCAATCAGGAATAAAGTTTTCCAAGATAAATATTTAATATCACACATGGCTGCTGGTTCAATACTTTGTAAGACTAGCGTTAAATTCCAAGGCTCAATGGGCTCTTTAAAAGGTGGTTTCAAATGCAAAATACCCTTTAGAAAGGTTTTGTAAAGGCAATGAGACATCAAAGAAAGGTCATCGAAACCATTATGAAAATTTAAAATAGCAGCTAAATGAACTCTAATAGTAGAGGCAGAGTCTCCCAATTGGAACAAGGTTGATAAATATTCTAATAACTTGTTAATTGAAGCTGAAAAGGGCTCAGTTTGTTTTTCCCAAGACCAAAACGCAAATCTATTCCATTTACTAAGGTAAAGTTTCCTGGTGGATGGTTTATGAGAAGCTAGAAGTGTCTTTTGTTTTGGGGAAGATAGAGTATTCTGCCTGGCAATTACTGAAAGTGGAGGAACCAAGCCATCAGCTTGAGATTTTTTAGATTGGGATGGACTAGTCCCTGATGGTGAGGCAACAGATCTGGAGTTGGATCCAGAGTCCAGAGGCGGTGAACTAGGTGAGGCCAGAGAAAAGGAACAGACTTGATGGGGCCAATAAGGTACAATAAAGATCACTTTGCTTCTCAACCGTTGGACTGTCTTCAAAAATTTGGGAATTGGTGGGAAGGTGTAAAGTAGTCCCTGGGGCCAATCATGTAGTAGAGCTTCTCTCGGGGACTCCTTCTGAGGGGGGAGTGGGGCATAGTAGCTGCTGCACTTGTTGTTTGTGGGAGAGGTGAACAGATTGCCACAAGGTTGACCCCCATCAACAAAAAATTTTGCTACCACAATGGGATTGAGAGACCACTCATGAGGCAGGAGAATGCATCTGCTCAGTTTGTCTGCAATTATGTTGGAATTCCCTGGGATGTGTGTTGCTATCAGAAAGCAGTTGGAAGTGATTGCCAAACTCTCAGCATTTCCCAACATAAAGGGTAGGATCTAATTTCCCCCCTGTTTTCTGATGCACCAGACCACTGACATGTTGTCTGACTGAATAGTAATTGTCCCTGAAGGGAGGGTGCATTGAAAGGCTTGCAATGCTAGGAGCACTGCCCTCAGTTCTAGGACACTGATATGCAAACTGGTCTCTAGAAAGGACCAAGTGCCTTGGACTGTCTTTCCCTGAAAATGCCCCTCCCCCCCACCCCATCAGGGAAGCACCCATGATCTCTACAGCCTTGGGCTGAGAGGGTGACAAGAGGTGGCTCCACAAATTTTCTTCTTGTTTCATCCACCAAAGTAAACCCTGTTTGCAATGGTTGGTTATGTGGACTGGGTCAACATTAGATGTATTACCAGAGACCACTGTGACGCGAGGAGCCACTGAAGCAGCCTCATATGATATCTTGCTAGAGAAACTAAGGTGATTGTTGCTGTCATAGACCCAAGAAGATGTAAAACCAGATGAGCCAGAACTTTGTCTTGAGAGAGTATCACTTCAAGCAGCGGCCTCAGCCTTATCAGTCTGTGAAGAGGGAAAGCGGCCATGCAAGATCTTGTGTTTAATGTTGCTCCAATAAATTCTGTCTTGTGTGGGGAATAGTTTGGATTTTTCTCTGTTTATTGAGATGCCTAGAAACTCTGCAAGCCTCAGAATAGAGTCCAAGGTGAAAAGCAGTAGATCTCGAACCAGACAAACTGTAGAAATTTAGAATAAATACAATAATCCAGTCCAGGACTCGAAAAGCAAGTTTAATAAAAGCAGTAGATGCCTGGTGGAGGCGGTGAGGAGCCAGTCATCTAAATATGGAAAAACCCAGAATCCTTGTAGCTTTAAGTAAGATGCTACCACTGCTATGCATTTGGTGACCACCCTGGGGGCTGTGGTGAGATCAAAGGGCAGTGCTCGAAATTGGTAATGACTGGCTCCCAGCCAGAAATGGAGATATCTTCTGGAGCACGTGTCCATTTTTATGTGGTAATACACATCCTGAAGATCTATAAAACACATCCAATCATCTTTCTCCAGAAAAGGAAGGATAGACTAAACAATGACCATGCAGAATTTTGCCTGTTGAACAAACTTGTTCAGTACACTGAGGTTTAAGACTGGCCTGCAGTCCCCTGTCTTTTTTGGCGCTAAAAAGAATCTTGAGTAAAATCCTGATCCTATTTGTTCTGGTGGGACTGTTTGGATGACTCTTTTTTGAAGCAGCTTTTGGATTTCTAGTACTGTTATATCCCTCTGACTGGATGGAACATCAGGGATTCGCCTTGCTAGTCTGGGATAAAGGTTGAAGGGAATATGGTAACCTCTGGTAATTATTGTCTGCACCCAAGAATCTGATGTTACTGTGTGCCAGGCTAGATGGTGCAGAGAAAACCTTCCCCCAACTGCTTCCACAGGTAGGCAATCAGGCCGCTGCTCAGCAGCACTGGTAGGATTGTCCAGAGAAAAAATCTCTTAAAACATAGTTACGCAGACCCCCCCCCCCTCTGCCACAGGAGGGGCAACTTCCCGAAGAGCCCCCCCTCTGCTCCGGGGAGAATACTCACCATGTGTGTCCCGAAAAGACTCTTGGGACTTCTTGAACCACATCTTTACACTCTTCTAATTCCTGAAGTAAGGTTGTTGAGAAATGGAAAAACATATGCCCACCGCAGAAAGGGACTTTCCATCCTTTTCACACCTGGCTAATGTGTCTCTGACTTTTGGGATAAACAATGAGGTAGCATCTACCAGAGCATTGGTAAAGGAAGACTTGAAAGAGTCTGCAAAGTCACATAAGCACATCCAGGCATGACGCCTAATGGCAACACCTGTACCCACTGCCCTGGCCATCCCATCGGCTGTGTGTGCAATAAGCTGCATGAACGAGTTGGATATCGATTCAAGGGTTGCAAGCTGGGAGGCAAACTTATCACGTACCTCATCAGACACTGCTCCTGCCAAGGTCCCTGAAAGCTCTATTATCAAGTCCCTTTGAAGTCATGTGAAATGTGACAAAAAATTCATTGACCATATGGCAAAGGTTGTTGAAGCATAGACCAGCTTCCCAAATCTGTCCATCATCTGAGACTCTCCTTTCACAGGATGGACAGCAGGATTCTCCTCAGCAAGTTCCTTTTTTTGTGGCAGCTGCCACCACCATAGCATCTACTGCTAGACTTTTGGACCAATGGGGTTGATCTTTGGGTGTGGAGAGAACTTTGTCCAGTCTCTGTGGGACTGGCTCATTAGTGTCAAGAGCCTTCCATGCATGCTGAGCTTGACCAATTCATTGGTAGGTGGGGTCACCCAAGAAGTAAAGAGTCCAGCACAAAAAGCCTGCAAGAAAACAGATTCCTCAGAGGAAGGGTTTGTGGACTTCCAATCACCCTTCTGTTTTAAGATTTCCAGGATGTCTATAAAGGAGACATCTTCAGGGGGAAACTGTGGGGACCCTTCCCCTTCATCGTAATCTGTATCCTCAGCAACAGATTCTTCCAGAGAATCTATGTGCTTCCTCTTGCACAATCACTTATGGGGTGGCTCCTCAGTGGGTAGGTCTGAGGAGGACTCTGAAGAGAGGATACCCTGCAGCAGGGTGTCTTGCTGCTCTTGTGCCCGCTGCCCCAATGTAGCAGATTGTAACAGCTGCAAACCAGAGGGTACATAGATGTGACACTCCGACGGGGATGGTGCCAACTGCAAGCCTGCTGAGGTGAGAGCTCTCTTCATAATCTGGAAGGCAGGTCTACTCAAAGATGGATGGGAGCCCAGAACTGAGAAAGACAACTTTGGGACCAGGGTCATACCTCACTCCGACGAGCCCAGCTCCAAAGAAGGAGCCATGAGAGGACAGGAACCATAGATGGTGCCATGGAAAAAATTGGAGCTGAACTAAGGATCCTGGAGCCAACAACCAAGTCACTTTCCCATGGGTGGGTCAGCTCCAACAGCTCCGCCGACCACAGTGTTGGTTCTGGAACCAAGGTGAGGTCCACCACTGGCACCAAATAAGTCGAAGTCTAGGGCTCCAAGACCTGCAGAGAGGTTGAAAGAGGAAGATAAGTAGGAGTCCTTAAAGAATAGGCCTTGGATCCAGATGGGAGAGAGGCCCTAGATGGGCCTGATCCATTAATCTGACTACATCAAACTCTGAAAGGCTCCTGGTGTAACAGATGAACATCCTCAAGGGTGATTCCGGGCATTCAACAAAGGGACTCAATTGTTGACCAAGGAAGTGGTCAATAGATGGGGAGTACTTAGTCCTGGGTAAGGATTAGACCTTCGGCACCATGTATGGCTGACCAATGATTTGTTCTGGAGGGGGGAAGTGACCAGTTTGACTGGGGAAACTATTGTTGGTGCTGAGAGAGTCATAGGTATCAATTGAAGGGGTCGGTACTGAGGTGGCTTTCCTAGGTTCACGCTTTGGTGCTGAGACAGTATCAAGTGTCGATTTTTGAATTTTAGGCCTTGGTTCCAAGGTATGAGAAGTGGCTTGGTCCTTGGAAGATTTAGACTCCTGGGATTTAGGAGACACTGGAACATTGTGGTTCCTCTTTTTTTTTACTCCTTTTTGAGAGACTTTGATGTCTCCGCCTCAGACAAAGCCTCACCAAAAGGACATTTTAACAGCCCTTTGAGGATTAATTTATTGCACCTCTCTGCAAGGGTTCGAGCACTGAAACCATTGCAGAGTTCACAAGGCAGTTGGACCTCTAAATGTGGCACCCCCAAACAATAGACACAAGAAAGATGCCCATCAGAGTTGTGCATCTTTCTGCCACATCCATTACACTGTTTGAAACCAGTGGTTCTTTTATACTTCTCAGCTACATTTTTAAACACACACACACACGACAGAAGAAAGAAGGTAAAGAAAACTTTTTTTTATTTTTAAAGGGTCATACCAGCAATGGTAACTAAAGAAAAATACCCGCAAAGGGTAAAGGGGAAAAGGGGAATACCAATGATGGTATTTACAGAATTACCAAAGGTAAGAGGGAAGAGAGGGGTCTACACCAATGATGGTATGAGAGCAAATACCAATAAGGTAAAAGGGAATAAACAGCACTCTCATTCAACCAGACAAAACAGTAAGTTAAAAGAAATCAACTAAGTAACTAACTACAGTTAAGAAACAAAAACTTTAAGAATATATATGAAGAAAAGGTTAACACCTAACTGACAGCATGGCTGAAGCATCTGAAATTCTACGCAGCAAACAAGAGCTGAAGGGAAGGGAAGGAAAGAGAAGCACTATGGGAAGCCTTACCTTGAGAGTTTCTGGCTGGTGCAAGCTTGATAAAATGGCCAAGCCAGTTCCGTGGATGGAACTGAGACCCAACAGTTCAAGAATGAATGAAGACTGACAACATCAGATGATCTCTTTCCATTGTGGGGCTGACAGCTCTTTCCCTTCTTGGACACTGTAAAATGTTTCAAAAGTAAATTGCAAAAGATTTTAAAATGTCATTAATTAATCACTGCTTCAAAATAAGAAATAAAGAAGCATACAAGCAAATTATTTTTAAAGAGGTAGGGGTCAGTTTATTGTAACGCATTTGTGACAGAAATACAAAAGAATGAATTCACACATAAATTAAATCTTCATCCCTTTTATTATTATGCAGAAAGGCAAGGGGATGGGATTCTGACTTGTGAGGGGGTTGTTGCTGGTGAAATTGCTGCAAGGCCTTCATTTTGGGTGCCCTTCATTTGATCTTCTTGCTGATCCAGATTTTGATTTTCAACTGTTTCTAATACAGCCAGTTCCCTACTTTCGTCTTGGTGGAATGACAGCTAAAATGAAGGGAGAAGAATGTATAATAAATACATCTGTACACTGTAACCCACAAGGATAAACAGTGTACAAAATCATCCCTGAAAGACAGTAACTGATAGTGCTATAGCTAAGTTACACAAAATGTACTGAATGCTGTCTACATCATAAATAGTTTAGGAAAACTAGGCAAGACACAGCATTCTTCATGTACATTACCCTTTCTGGTTGAACAGGCAGTATACCTGTCCCTGTTCAGTGCTATCAAGTTAACAGCAGAACTATGTGTGAAGCATATGTAGTGAAGTTCTTCTATATTGAGTTGGTCTCTAAAACGAAAGTGCCCTCCCTCGCTGCCAGTTCAGACTTACAGATCTTGTCCCTCCAGTCACAGCAAAGCATCTCTTTTACTGCAGTCAAATAGACTGCCTTACCTTACTGGGACACAAGCCTTTGATGAACAATCCAATCTCCCTTCACCATACCTACTCCAAGAGATTAACTGCATTTATCTCAACTTCAATCCCAACTTCATCATATTCACTACACTTAAAACAGTAGGCCATTCCAACTCACAACCCCAATTACAATCAACACTGAGTTCAATCACCACATAAACTTAATTTACTTTGCTCCTTGTTCTTAATAAAACCTTTCAATACAACTGTAAGCTTAATTTATGGCTTGAACTTCACATGGTTACATGTTCACATTATGTTTTCACACCTCTCTAGCTTCCCTTTTCTAGCTTCCCTTTTCAAGAATGCACTGCTCACAATACAATATCTTGCACTCCACTGCCTAGTTATACAAATCATACCCCACTCTTCCGATTATAAAGACATACACAAATAAAACTTTGTAACCACAAGTTCATTTATTTACACCACAGTGAATGAGTCATAATGACCCTGCTTAAACAACAGAACAAACAATTCAGTGATGACCTCAACAGATCTCTTAGCATTAACCCAAATTTTGGCCCTCAAGTTACTGAAAATTCATGCATGCGAACGTTGTATGTTTTTATGGAATAATCAGAAAAAAATCATAACTTCCTAGCTTTTTTCAGTCAGAAGTAATATTTACCTGTAATTGGTTCTTCCATTAATGGAATTATTTTGCAATAGCAGGAAGAGGTTGTGAGGACTAGCATAACTAACAATAGGAATGCGTCATTTGCATATCTGGGTGATATCCTTGTGGCTCACTTATGCAAGTTTGTTTAATGGCCTATATAAAGGGTGATGCAAAAAGTGTTACTTGGACCACTGTGAAAATTAGACACATGAGTTAATAAAGAGCTTGCCATCTTGGGAAGGTAATTTTTAATTTTAATTTTAATCCAGCTATCTACAAATTGGAAAAGGCTAATAAATGAAAGAGTGCCTAGAAACAAAAAGTGATTGAAAATATCTAATTTTTAGTAAGACTGATTGGACAAGTTGTCTTTTATCAAAATACTCATGCAGAAAAGTAGTGAGTTTTATTACATTAAAGGTTTTAGCAAGGATGTGTCTGAATGGGAGTGTAGATATTTTGAGGAATGCAACTGATACTTCTATGTGCTAAGTGTAAACCCAAGAAATCTCAGACTGCTCCCTAAGTAGGAGGTATGTGGTGGAAGGCCCATCCTCGTGGGGGTGGTACACAGAGGACAGACCCCTGCGGATATTGATTTTTGTTACATTTTTTGTGAAGTCATACAGTACTTTGTACAGCTGTAATATATGTCACTACTGAGCTCACACTTCTGACATGGAACCATCTTGAATCTATGTTTTAGAAACACTACTTGACTAGTGACCAGGGATTCTGTGAATGAGTCTGCAAGCACCTCTTTCTAAAGCATTTAAGAAAAGAAGGCAGAATGAATATTATATAATAGTCTGATATGCTTTTGTGATCTCTGGACTTGTGGACAGACATAAATAAGGTAATACTCCATTTTATGGACAACAACCAACTGTTACATAGGATCATAGGAGATTACTAGGCTATCGACCTGGAGGTAATTTTAAGCCTAGCTGTTTCATCTCAATGTAATACTGTAGAAATGCTACTCAATACCCAAAATTGCATTTAGTAATGACTGCCCATGTCCAGGAGGCTTTTCAGCTTTATCCCTGATAGGAATTTATGGTGCCCCATCCAATAGTCCAGGGTCCTCTTGAACAGTGTCATAGAGGTGCTCTGTTTCACATAAATTGGTAGCCTGTTCCAAAGACACTGCAGTTGCTGGCAGATAAATTAGTCCCTCCAGCATGTCTTATTTAAGTTGCAGGTCATATTTAGGTCCATGGAACAGGTAGCCCTAGTCCCATTTGATTTATGGATATGCAGCAAGTTTATTAGGTTTAGGTCTTGGATTGCTCTGTAGGCCAAGCATAAGTTTACCTTAAGAAATCTATATGATATGGAGTATAGTGACAAAGACTTTAGACTGTCTGTGTAAGGTACATGCTGGAGGCCATTGATATTCTTTGTTAGAAACCTCGGAGGTCTCTCTAATTGTTACACGTGCTTAGGATGGTACATGCCAAACGGGTTGTTATACTCAATTATGGGCTAGATAAGTTCCGAGTATATGGCGGTATGACTTCTTTTGCTCTTAAGGTGATGACTTTATTAATCAAGTGTGCTACGTAAGAAGCTTTCCTTACTACAGCAGGCACATGATGGTCGAAAGCTAAGGTCGCAGTCAACATGTGATCCTAGGTACCACTCCATGGGTACTTAGGGTATTGTTGTTGATTTGATAGTGTGATGGGACATTGTGCCAAAGGGAATGATGCTGCATTTCTTTACATTCAGTTTGAGAACGTGACTAATACACCAGCTGTTGGTATGTGTGAGACCCTCCTGGAGTATACTGACATTATTTGGGGATTCAATGATTGCACTTAGTTACTTGGTCAGCCACAATCCCTTAGTTTTGACCTGAACTTCTCAGAAGTATATACTAAACAGTATGGGGCCCAGTACTGACCTCTATGGCATGTCACTGTAACAGATCTGCTGGTTGATGTGGAGTTACCCACTTTGACAGTGTGTGTGTGTGTCTGGTCTATGAGCCAGATGGCAACCCATCTTAATAACGAAGGGCTTTACATTCAGTTTGCTAATTTTATTGGTAATGCCGGAATGTGGGATTGTGTCAAAATCCTTTGCCAGGTCAAGGTATGCTGTGTGCACAGATCTGCACTCTTCAATGGCCTTGATTACATTTTCAAAGAAAGATTTAAGAGGTAGGATCTGCCCTTCAAAAAGCCGAACTAGGTAGGATCCAGGGTTTGTAGGTCACCTATGTCTTTATTTACGAGGTCCATAATGATATGTTTCATGGCCTTAGAGATGAGGCTGGTCAGTCTGATGGGTCTGTAATTCCTTGGGTTTGTTGCTAGGCCACCTCTGTGTAGGGGAATAACTGTTGTTGTTCTCCATTCCACAGGAACAAAACCTGTGGTTAGGCTACAACTGAAAAGGGTACTTAGTGGTAATGCTAGTTCATATTTTAGCCTGTTTAGAAGACAGCATGGGATGTCATCTGGTCCCATAGAAGCTGTGTTTTTTGCCTTGGACAAGACATTGAAGACCTTCTCTTCAGATAAGTAGGGTGGGGGGTAGTTTGGGGGAAGGTTTGTTGCAAGTTAGAAGAGGATAAGGGAGTGACATTTTCACCAAACCTATTCACTAGCAGGCTTGCTATCACTGTGGGGTCAGTGTGTGTGATTCCGTTGGCCACTAGTTCTGCACATGCTTGAGTCCTACCCTTTAGGTTATAGATGTAGCTGTAAAAGGCCTTATGGTTACCCTTGGCTGTACTTGCTAAGTTTCTCTCAAAGCAGTCTTTGGAAGATGTTCCAAGTTGTCTTATTTGCCTGTTGAGGCTGAGGAGGGTGCTTTTCAATTGTTGGGGCCTTGCCTTGGTTTCTTGGACAGCAAGGTTTTGCATTTATTGTAAAATTTGTTGATGCTGGATGTCCACTATGGCAGCTTGTTTTTACTTGGGGCTCTGACTTTGATTCTTTCTGGAACAGCCAAGTTTATACACTTATGTAAGTGATTGTACAGGGCTTTAGTGTAAGCAGTGGCATACTTACCACTTCCAGCTTGGGGTGGGGCTTGGAATGCATTTATACCTTCACCTAGGAGGGTACAGTTTGCCTTGGTGAAGTTTTTCAGTCAGATTTCACCCTTTGTAAGTTCTGGTGTTAGTGTCAGCTTGAAGGTGACTGATTTGTGGTCCGTTTTAACTAATGAGGGTCCAACAGTTACAGTAGTGCATCTGTTTGACTTGTTGGTGAGGACAAGACCCAGAATGTTTGTTCCTCTTGTTGGGGTATGGACAATTTGTTTCAGTGAATTTAAATTAACAAAGTCAAGGAACATTTTCATTAGTGAATTAGGGCCAGCGTAGATTTCCCACTCGATGGTGGGATAAGTGAATTCCCTCATAACCTGTGTTTTTGGTACAACTTGGAATGTCTCCAGTTTGGTCAAGTAGGCTTCATGAGAGTCATGACTCATGACCCATGGAGGGGGATCTATAACTGGCTATGACTTGAATGGGGGTCTTACCCACTGTAACCTGGACTTGGAGTAACTCCATGGAGTTGTCCAGTCTAACTAGATGGGAGGTGAATTTATCTCTAATATATATTGAAACACTGCCTCCTTTGGTTTTCACATGTTCATTTTGTGGTTAAAGGTGTGGCAGGCATTGTAGCCTTGCAAGGCCTGGGTATTCGCTGAGGTCTTGAACCAGGTTTCTGAGACTGCACAGACATCTACATCTTCTAGTGACAGAAGTGCTTCTGGGGAATGTGGAGCATACCCTTCTGAGAAAAAAGTGAATGATGCAAAGAGGCAAGATGCAGTAATCAGTTACAGTTGTTAGTCATGCAGTGCCATATCATGCAGCTTTTAGTGCATCTTTTCTATATCAGTGAAGGATTCAAGATTGATTAATGTATGGCAAATCAAAAGGGCTGAATGATTTGGTTGCCATCATGTAGATTTCCCTTAATAAACAGCTACACTCAGTATACTGCAAGGTGAAAAACAGTGACCGTATGTGTGACGTTTGAGAGGCCATTGAAGCCAGTTACCCTATTATATATATTTTTTTTGTTAACTAAATGAGGTTTTAAAAAAAGCAGACTCCACGACTTCTAAAGCTGTGTTTATTGTGTTATGCAGTCCATTCGACTCAGCACAGCCTAAACCACATAAAATGGATAAAAGCAGCCAAAAGTCTAAAGAAGCCTGACAGTTTGTTAGGTGAAAGAGCTTAATTTGGAATTTTTGTATTGTGTGGATTTTACTGCAACTGTTAGTTCCTGTGTGATGTATTTTGGCTGCTTTTATCCATTTTATGTGGTTTTGGCTGTGCTGAGTCAAATGGACTGCATAGCACAATAAACTCAGCTTTGGAAGTCATGGAGTCAGCTTTTTTTACTGGCTGTTTGTTCGTTTTGATAGATGAGGTTTTAACTTACTGACTTAAATGGTAACCATCTGAAATGCTGGGATCTGCTTCAGCAAGTCCCATAATACGGAGCCTGAATGACCAAAAAATGGACTTCCATATACCAAGTTTGAGATGTACATTTCTCAGAATATTCCCTTTTTTCCTAGTTATGTTGATCTCAGAGTTGGCATATATAGGTTCATGCGTGTGGGGACTTGCCCCCCATGTCAGTTGTGTAGGGGGGCATGATACTCCCTCAAAAAACAAATATCTCCCATGCACTATATGCCTCAACCTTCTGTCTGTCACTGTGCTCTCTTACCCTTTGCCTCTACTTCCTCTCCTACCCTATACCTCATAAACTTCCCTCCAACCCACTCCTTTTCTCCACCATGTACCACCTTTTACCTCTCCCACCTCACCTTCTTCTGTCTGTCCTCTGCTCATATTTCTAACTTCCAAAAAAAAAGCTTGTTTTTTTATCTTACATAAATGTTTTACTTACATGTTTTTTCATCTGAAATGCCTGTACTTTTAATATGTTTAGACTACATGAATCTCACTTTTGTAAATCATTACCTAGGATTAGAAATGTTATGTCTTTTTTTAACAAATTGTATATTATCTCTGTATTTTTCACTGTTCTACTACTTTATTTACTTTTGTATAACTATTGTAAAATTGTCTATATCCTGTGGAGCTTTTCTCCCCGGGCTTTCACTGAAAACAGGCTCTTCCAGGCCCAGTGGACTACCCCAGTCACCAAACTGTAATAAATAAATAAATATAGGAGAAGAGTGATGTTCGATATTCACTGTTCTCCTGCATTTGTCTTTTTTTTTTTTTTTTTGGTGTGTCAGCACTCAACTTTACAAGTGCCAACATATCAATAGGGAGCCAGTTTTAATTTGTAGAACTCATCAATCACTGCTTCCCAGAGATCACTGCTGGTGTAATTTCAGCTATTGCTGGTGTCATTTCATCTTATGCATCAACAGTGATTCTGAGCTCTGTGCAATTCCTCTGAAGTGCTCAGAATTTCACAGACTGTCCAGATTTGTGCCTCAGATTGTTGGTTTGTTCTGCATAAAATGTGTAGTTTTCTTGCAAATAATTGCCGATTCCAGTCACTAAATAATGACAGATATTTGACTTTTAGATTTCACAGACTTCAGAGAATGCATGCTAATGTAAAATAAGAAGTTATGTACCTACCATAACGTTCCATGTTAGTTGTCTTCTTCTCGCCTTCTTTCTTGCTGGATGGGTTCGGAGCCGATCCTCGGCTCACTCGCCAATACTAAAGCTCGAGAGCTAATTCCACTGGCTCGAGGCTCCCCTATATCCCACAATGCTAGGCGGTAACTACTCAGATCTCGTTTGATAGCTAGACCAAGCAATTCTAGTCTCCATAGCATGGAGAAGGGTAACCACCTCTATATAAACCAGAATGTAAGGTATCCCAGCCCTAACAAAAGGGGAAATAGAGGTGGTAGAACGTGTGGGAATGAAACTCTTCCAGAGGAAGATCACAAAATGAATTCCTATCGGTCTGTCCAGGCTTGGGGGAAGGAGGGTGGGTTGCAAGAAAGAAGGCGAGAAGAAGACAACTAACATGGAACGTTGTCTATCTCGCCTTTATTCTTGCTGGATGGGACCGCGTCCCTAGCACCTTATCCTGGGTGGCCTATCGGAACAGACTCCTGAGAACAGTGGAACCAAAGTTGGCACGGTTTCTGGAGACCATGTCCAATTTGTAATGTGAAATGAAGGTATGAGGAGAAGCCCAAGTGGCTGCTGCACAAATGGAATCTATTGGCAGCCTGTCCTGAAAAGCTACGGATGTAGCTAATGCCCTAGTTGAATGAGCTCTAGGTCTTGAAGGTAGTTTTTGATGCCTGATCTCATAGATGAAGGTAATTATAGAGGTGAGCCATCTAGAAAGGGAAAGTTCAGTAACTGGAAGGCGCAATCACCCTTCCGGATATGATAGAAAAAGCTGATCAGATTTTCTGAATTGTTTAGTCCTGTCTAAATAATATCTAAGTTGGCGGTGAACATCCAGAAAATGTAGCTTTTGTTCCGACCTGTTGGAATAGTTAGGGAAAAAGATGGGGAGATCAATAGTTTGGTTTAGGTTTGTTTGAGAGGAAACCTTAGGTAAAAAGGATGGATTAGTACGGAGGGATACCCTATCTTTGTGAAACACTAAGTAAGGAGGGCGACTGCACAGAGCATGGAGTTCAGATACCCTTCTCGCTGAAGTTATGGCTACTAGAAAAAGTGTCTTCCATGAAAGCATCTTCAGAGAACATGAAGCCACTGGTTCGAAAGGGGGAAGAATTAAGGATGGCAGAACCAAGTTCAAGTCCCACTGAGGCAGGGGATCTTTGATTGGAGGTTTGATAAAAAGGCTTTGCAGAGCTTGTGAGCCATGATGCTAGACTCCGAGACACCTACATGATAATTAGATATAGCAGCCAACTGAACTCTAATGGTAGATGAAGAAGAGCCTAGATGAAAGAGTTCTGCTAGAAAGTCTAGAATAGACTGTATGGGTGCAGTGAAGGGATCTATATCTTTTGATGTTGCCCAAAAGGAGAAGATAGAAGATTTATGAGAGGCTATCAAGATATCTCGGACCGAGCAAGATATTAAGGGAAGCCTGGCTAAGGTCAGAATCGGAGAAACCACGCTGTGAGGTTGAGAGAATGAAGAGATTGGTGCAGCTGGCCCGATTGGTGGGTCAACAGATCTGGCACTGGGTCCAGATGCCAAGGCTGCTCCAAAAGGTAACGATGAAGGAACGGAAACCATATCTGTCGAGGCCAGTAAGGGGCAATGAGGATCATTGTCACTCTCAAGGCGATGGCTTTCTGAATTAGTTGAGTTATCAGTGGAAAAGGGAGAAAGGCATACAGAAGTCCCCGGGGCCAATCGTGGACTAGAGCATCTCTGGTGGGATGGCCTGGTAACGGGAAGAGAGTGAAGAAGTCGTGACACTTGCTGTTTTGAGGAGTAGCAAAAAGATCGCAGCAAGGCTGGCCCCATCGTTGGAGCACTTCTTCCAGTACTGATTTCTTCAGAGACCACTCGTGGGGCATGAGAATTGCCCTGCTCAACTTGTCTGCAATCACGTTGGACTTCCCGGGAATGTGCGTTGCTACCAGAAAATGCTGAGAAGAGATCGCCCATTGCCAAAGTCTGAGTGCCTCTCGACATAAGGGGTATGATCTGGTTCCGCCTTGTTTGTTGATGTACCACACTACGGACATGTTGTCTGTCTGAATTGCAATAGTCCCTGTGGGAAGAGAGTCGTGAAGGGCTTGCAACGCTAAAAGCACTGCTTCTCATCTCTAAGACATTTATGTGCAAGTGGCACTCGAAAGGTTGCCATGTGCCCTGGACTGTCCTGCCCTGATATTACCCTCCCCACCCGATCAGGGAGGCATCTGTTGTCAACATGGCGACTGGGGGGGGGGGGTGAGTGAAGGGTCTTCCTTGGAGAACCTGAGGTGATGTGATCCACCAAAACAGTTGATTCTTGCATGATTGAGTTATCAATATGGTGTGGGACATTGGGAGCTGTTGGAAGGACCACTGAGTAAATAGCATCCATTGGAGGATCCTCATGTGGAAGCGAGCTAAGGGGAGAAGGGGTATAGCTGCTGCCATGAGTCCTAATACCTTCAAAACTAGTCTGGCTTTGACTTTGTTGCATTGTAAGAGAAGGTAAACTTGTTTGAGGATGTCTGACACTCTCTGCTCTGTAAGTCTGGCTGAAAGATTGAGTGTGTCTAATGTGGCACCTATAAAGGTAATAGATTGACAAGGCGACAAGGCAGATTTTTCGAAATTTATTGAAATGCCTAGAGCTTGGCAAGTTTGGATAGTGAAGTCTCTGGATAGAAGTAGTTGATGTCTGGTGGTGGCAGTAAGGAGCCAGTCATCTAAATATGGAAACACCTGGAATCCTTGACGTCTCAAGTGAGCCGCGACCACTGCCATGCATTTGGTAAACACTCGGGGGGCTGTAGTGAGACCAAAGGGCAGGGCTCTGAACTGGTAGTGACTGGCTCCCAGCCTGAAGCAGAGAAATCTCCTGGAGCGTCTGTTCATCTTGATATGGTAGTACGCATCCTGAAGATCTATCGAGCACATCCAATTGCCCTGACCCAAGAAGGGTAGAATGGACTGTAGCGTGACCATCCTGAATTTTGTTTTTCTGACATACTTGTTTAAGTTGCTGAGATCCAGTATGGGTATCCAATCCCCTGTTTTTTTTGGTACCAAAAAGAATTTGGAGTAGATTCCGGATCCTTGTTGGTCTGCTGGGACTGATTGGATAGCTCTTTTTGATAGCAGCTTTGAAATTTCTAGTGCTGCTTGTTCCCTTAGACTGGGTGGAACGTCTGGAAGGAATCCTTTGGGTTGGGATGGAATGTGAATAAAGGGAAGGTTGTAACCCTCGGATATGATCGACTGTACCCATTTGTTTTGTGTAAGGGAAAGCCAGGCTTTTGGGTACAGGGATAATCTTCCCCCAACTGCCTCCGAAGGTGGACAGCCGGGCAGCTCCTCAGGGATGCTGAAAGGGTTTATCAGAGAAAGTTTCTCTGCTACCCTGGTTTTGCAGACCTCCTCTGCCTCTAGGGCGGCATCTATTGTTATTCCCCCCTCTGCCTCTAGAGGGAATCGACCGTCAGATGAGACTCCCTGGGTTTGTTTGCGGAACCACATTTTTCCTCCCCTCTGACCTTTGGGATAAGGCCTAGAAGGGGTAGAAAAACGGTCTCCCATGGCAGAGAGAGTCTTACCTTCCACCTCACACCTAGTCAATGTATCCTTCACCTGAGGGCCAAACAAGGATGATCCATCAAAGGGGGAATTGGTGAAGGACGCCTTGAAAGGGTCCGCAAAGTTGCACAGCCGCATCCAGGCACGATGTCGTAAGGCAACGCCTGTGCCTGCGGCTCTACTCGCCCCATCCGCAGCATATGAGATAAGCCGCATGGAGGAGTTAACGATGGAGTTCAGGGTTGCCAACTGGGAGTTCATTCTGTCTTGGAACCCCTCAGCTGTTGGATCCTTTACCTCTTCACTCATATCCTTGAGTAAATCTCTCTGGAGATAAGTGAAGTGACATAAGTAGTTCAGCGACCGCATTGAAAAGGTCGCTGATGAGAACATCCACTTACCGTACCTGTCCATGGTCCTAGATTCCTTATTAGGAGGATGGACAGGTACCGAAGGATCGGCTAACTCCTTCTTAGTGGCCGCGGCCACCACCATGGCATCGACGGGGACACCTTTAGATAAAAAATCTTTATCTCTAGGGGCAGTAATAAACTTAGATGGCCTCCTCGGGGTGGGTTCCACTGAATCAGGAGCCGTAAAGGCCTTCCTTGCCACCACTTCCATAAGGGGATCAAAGGGAGGGGACACCCAGGAGGTAGAAGGGTGAGAGCCGAATGCCTCAAGGTACACTGACTCATCCTCTGAAGGGTTAAGGGCTGGCCAGTTCCCCCTCTGTTTCAGGATCTCAAGGATGTCAGCAAAGGAGACATCCTCAGAGGGGGATCGAGGGGAACCTTCAGATTCCTCTAAGTCAGTGTCAGAGGTGATAGACTCAGGGGAGTCAATGTGCTTCCTCTTGCACTGCCTCTTCCTAGGGGGTTCTCCTACCGGGTCAGGAGAGGCCTCGGAAGAGGAGGAAATTCCCAATGGGGAAACTTGAGGAGTTGGCTCTCTGCGGTCTGAAGCAAGGGGTTGGGGTAGAAATCACCGCAGGCACTGAAGATGGAGGGGCTGCTGTGGGGCAGACACTGGTTCTAGCACGCTCCGCATGACCTCAAAGGCACCCCTATCAGGCAAGGCGGAGGTCCCGCTCGAAGAGACCAGGACCCCCAGCACCGACAGGGACGGCTCCGAGGCGATGTCGAGCCAAACTCACCAGCCGAAGCACCGAGAGGGAGAGCGGGTTGGACAAGGGTCGATGCCACTCGCCCCTTGGAGCCGACAAGGAAGCTTGCCGAGATCCCTCAAAGAGGAGATCGGAGCAGACGAGCCGAAAGGGAAGGTATCGGATCCGCCGACAGTCATGGCTCCGATGAGCCCCGGCTCCGAGCTCAAAGGAGTCAGAGGAGGAACACATTGAGGGACAGAAATAGCCGCTGACTGACGAGTCGGGCTATGAAGCATTTGGGCTAGCGCCTCGGACTTGAGAAGTCTACTCACTACCCTTTGCAAATCATGGTCAGATAGCCTGGAAGACTGTGAGGAATGCGATCTATGGCTCCGCTCCGAAAGAAGAGGGGATCCTGGTGCTGAGTGAATGGAGCCGATGGAGGGAGACCTAGATCTCTTTCTCGCAGGTTGCTCCGATAAGAGTATCGGAGCCAACTGAGTCTTATCAGCCTTGGCTCCGGCCGAGGTAATAGTATGAAGAGCCGATGTCAGATGCTTCCAGAGGACGGCTCTGAAGCGGGCCGACTCTCTGGAAGTCTTGAAGGCTTCCGACACAGAGGGCCTTCAGGCTTTAATAAGCCACGCAAAATCAATTTATTTTTGCATTCCTGCAGGACTCTAGGGCTGAAACCATGGCACACAGCACATGTGTCCTGCAGGTGCAAAGGTCCCAGGCAATACACACAAGAAGTGTGACCGTCTGTCAGAGACATTTTCTGACAGCACGAATCACACTTCTTGAAGCCTGAGACCTTGGAGTCCTTAGACATAGTAAAGGCCTAAGTAATAAAAACACTCACACACACACACACACACACACACACACACACACACACAGGCCTTTAAGAAATATTAAATTCCAGTCACACTAAAGGACTAGGAGAAGGAGGGGAAGGGGCCTAAAGCCTAAAGTTAAAGGGGAATAAAGGGAGGGATTATGGGCAAAAGAGGTGAAACGATTCAAGGAAAAAGACAATTAAAACTAAAAATTATACTAAGAAAGTAATAGGGGTCTAAAGATTGTGAAAATAGAATAATTTTTCACTAACCTGCCAGAGCCGGTAGAAAAGCACCTCGTCAGCTAAGCGGCAAACGAGATCTAAGTAGTTACCTCCTAGCATTGTGGGATATAGGGGAGCCTCGAGCCGGTGGAATTAGCTCTCGAGCTTTAGTATTGGCTGAGTCGGAGCCGAAGATCGGCTCCGAACCCATCCAGCAAGAATGAAGGCGAGATAGACAACTTAACATCCTGTTATTTTAATAACTTTCCTGCATTTATAAAAGAAATATTTAAAACATGCCCTTGACGTTTGCCCCTTTGTCCCCCATTATTTTTGGTTTTGATCACAATTCTTGCACAAAGAAGCTGTGAGGTGTGTTCTGTAAACTTAGGAGCACTGGAGGGGGGGTGGAGCCTAGATGGCCATTTGAGAGTAGTGAATTTTGAGAGCTCCATAAACTAGTATAATAATATAGGAAAATTTTATTATTTTCAAGTTTAAAACATCAAAAAATATATAGATAAACTACTAAACTACATATATATCAATTTTGGTGGAGATATACAAAAATTTTCCTGTCAACTAACATGGAGATATATTGCATCACTGAATATGAACAACTCAAGGAATGCTCATCCACATGCTGGTTTGAAAAAAGAACTGCAATTGATGACATCTACCTTACAGGAACTATCTTTGAAGATGGATGGCTTTAAAAATGACTTGGAAAACCTCAAATTAAATTCTCAAAAACAGACTGATACTCCTAAGGAACTATTACAGCAACACCATACAAAAATAACAAATATAGAGACTTCTCTAAATGACATAGAAGGGAGACTCAAAGAGGAAGAATTCCAAAAAAAATCTGTTAAACAGAATACATGGTTGCTTAACAAAATAGATTACTTAGAAAACAGGGAAAGGAGAAAACATAAGGATCTTTGGTCTGCCTGAAAACACTGAAGGTGAAGACATTATTTCATTCTTAATAACCTGGATTCCTGAATTTTTAGACATGAAAGAGGAACTTTCATTTGGAATTGAAAGGACACATAGAGCACTGAGGAAACCTACTTCTAACTCAACAAATACTCCACCATAGTTATAAAATTTCTTTCATTTCTGGACAAGGAACTAATATTAAAATCTGCTTGGAGAAAATCACCCTTAAAATACAATCAAAGCCTGATAAGGTCTGACAAAGATTACTCTTCCAGAATACTAGAACAAAGGAAAAAAGTCTGGCCAATAATAAAACTGTTAAAACAAAACAACATTAAAGCACATCTGGCCTTTCCAGACAAGATAAAAATACTTTTTGCCAATGAGATGAGAACATTTAATGACTTAGAAGAAGCTACTGTATTCATCAAAAACAACAACACAGTGTCTATCCTACAAGAAATGGAATGGATAGCCCTACTCTTAAAAGAATAAAAGAAACAAATCCTTGAACTGATGCTAAAAAGAAGAAACAAAAAAATGATTCCAAGATAGCTGTCCCAAAAAATAACTCTTACAACTACATCTCTCAAAGTATCAACTGATATGGTACATCACTTGTCATCTGTTTTTATTTAAAAAAGGAGAGTTTCTTAAACAACTGAGAAACAGTAATGATTTATTCAGAATGTTCAAAGAGTCCAATAATTCTTTACAAACAAAGGTAGGTCAAGATGGGTTACTATTTACATTAAATAAAAGCCAGACAAAGCAACATATAATACAAACACAGACGTTTCTATTCCCCTACTTGAACTCAGTGAATACTTATCTTGTTCACTTTTCATTGATTTTACTTATAATAACTTAAGTAATTAATTAACTAATTCAACAAGGTACCAAGCATCAGAGTTCAGACTCAAATGTAACAAATGAACATCATATATAATAGCAGTAACTGTAGAGTGTTTTGAAAAAAAATGCTGTCCTGGAGACTAATGCCTTCTTCAGTTAAAGTATGATTTAGAAATGTCAATTATATCCTGGTTAAATAATAGTTGCAAGCACTTAGTACAAATGTCATTATTCTGTACAACTATAGTTAATATCAATTATGGCAGGTATCACAGCTACAAGTGCTGTTTGATCAATCCTGATATGGTGTGCATGGATGAAGCTGTGTCTGGCAGCTAGCACAAATGTCATTATTATTCTGTCTAAACACAGTTAATATCAATTATGGCAGGTATCATAGCTTCGAGTGCTGTTTGATCAATCCTGATATGGTGTGCATGGATGTAGCCGTGTCTGGCAGCTAGTACAAATGTCATTATTATTCTGTCTAAACATAGTTAATATCAATTATGGCAGGTATCATAGCTTTAAGTGCTGTTTGATTAAGCCCGACATGGTGAGTGTGGATGCAGCTGTGTCTGGCAGCTGTTGTATGTTGCCATTTTCATCTCCGGGAAGCCGTGGGTTGCGGCTTGTGATTGAGGCTTACTGATGCTTGTGTATTAGGAAGAGACATTTGGTGTTTTAGCCTGGATCCAGGGGAAGGGGACGGATAAAACTGTGATATGGGATATTTTGGAAGGGAATAGTTTGTTTATACATCTGCTGAGTGAGAGGTGGGAAGGCTGGAAGAATGTGTTATCTCTTGCTGTGGCGGCTTGTTGGGAGGTTTTTTTTGTTTTGATCTGTTTGCTCTCTGTTCTTTTCCTGGCTGCTGCCTCACTGAAAGGGAGGGAATTTAGGCTTGAAGTTGCAGTGAAGTGAAGCTTTGCTTCAGGTGTATCGCAAGCCTGTGGTATGCAGTACACAGACACACTAACAGAAACAGATGCTCCCAGGTTGCGATGGTAACTGAGACAGAGTGACAATAATGCTTAAAGGTTCTGAGGAGCCTCCTAGATGATTCTCGGCAATGACATTTTTGGTTTAAAAATATATATATATATATATATATATATATATATATATATATATATATATATATATATATATATATATATATATATATATATAAAATAAAAGGGCTGTTTTAAACCACATGTATGCATATTGATGGTCTCCCAACACTTCGTTTAGCTCATTAAGTTGATTCTTGATTAAAAAAAAAAAAATTTAAAAATAATAAGCGCAGTTTTATATTTAAAATGTATTTTTGGTCCAAACTCATTAAGGACTTACATAAGAATGGAAGTCTGAGTTATTGTGAAAGACTAAGAGCACTTGGTCTTGTGCAGTACCCTTTGCAGTGGTCTTGGAAGTGAGCTTGCTCGGACGTGTTTGGCATATGGGGATAGCTGATTCTAGGGGTGTTTGGGGTTGCCGGGAAGTGCTAGAGAGTCATCAAACTTCCTTCATGGAAATATCTGTGGAATGGAAGGTGTGTTGAGTGGTTCACTGGCAGAGTGGCCACTGCATGGAACAGACTGGTAAAATGGAACAGGACAAATACTGGTTTGGATATTTTAAGAACAGCCTGAAAACATACAACATGAACAAGTGAATGGTATTCTGGCAAAAGTGGATGGGCACTCTTGCCCGTGCTTGAAGTACTGATATGTGTGTATGTAAGGATGGTAATATACTTGTAACAAATAAGAAACTGGAAGGGTTTCATAATTTAAAGTCTATGGACTGTATAAACATACTTGGAAGGAGCTAATAATAAGAATAAGCATTACAACTTGTAGTCTCTCAAATAACTAAACAACAGCCAAAAAAAAAAGCACACACACAACAGTTATGTAATGTATGATTTTACTAAATCTAGACATATTATATATAATCATCATATAAGATGAAGCAGTCTGCTGAATTTAGATTTTAAAGACAGGTTTTAATAACATGGGCTTGTGCATAATAACACTATCGTCTTAACTTGTCATAAATGACACACACCACATTGAACATCAAGGGGAAGCATAATGATTTTTTTATATAAGTAAATATGCATAACAATTCATGTAGTTGCTTTAACTTGAATTGTAGTTTTTGTTACCCATCTTGACCATATATAATACTTAAGCAGTTTCAAGGTAACTAATGCTTTATATATGACATCAAACTGACAAAGTTGTTCAAGAGAAACAACAGAAGCCTGAACTTGAAATGTCACAGAATATAACAATCATATTCTGAACAAACAGTATTAAATTGACAATAGACACGCAGTTTAATACCATGGGCTTGCGTATAATAACACTACTGTTTTAACTTGTCATAAATGACATAAACTATATTGAACATCAAGGGGAAGCATGATGATTTTCTCATATAAGCAAATGTGTATAACAAGTCATATAATTGCTTTAACTTGAATTGTGGTTCTGTAATTCATCTTGATCATACATAATACTTAAGCTGTTACCAAGGTAACTAATGTTTTATACATGACATCAAACTGACAATATTGTTCAATGGAAATAATAGAAGCCTGAACTAGGAATGTCCTAGAATGTAACAATCACATTCTGAACAAATAGTATTAAACTGACAATAATCACTCAGTTTAACATTTGCTGATTATACAAAATAGAATGTTGCCATTTAAACCTAAAAACTTTCACTATATGTCATAAAATGGCAATTTATAAATATGGAAAGGGAATTTGTAATCATTAATCACAATAAGTGCTTTTTTGTTTTTAAATATAATTTCACCCATTTTTATAATAAGAAATGACAGATATGAAAATCCTTATGTGTAGGACTTAATGGGGGGAAGAGGGATGCACTGATAACTAAAATGCACTAACTTTCATCAGTGTTCACATAAAACAAACTTGATGCTTTAAGTAAGTTAGCAACAAACAAAGTGATTACTTAAATGCTGGCAAACAATGAAATATAACTTCTGATATATCCAGTAAAATACATTGTATTATAAACATTAGGTGTAAATATTATTACCATCTATTTATACTAAGTAATAAGTTTTGAAAGACGTCATCAATAAGGGTGAATATGTTAAATAACTATGTGCTATAATCTTTTACTGAGGTTTTATATATGATACACCCTACTTTACTATGACTGAATTGCTTGTCATCTATCTTTCATGTAAATATTAATTGCTTATACAATAAGCAGACATTTATATTGTATTAGAATTCTGTCTAATCTATAATAGTACTATATCTGTTCAAAATAATATAACTATTGCTTATTCCTATTACAAATATTCTCCATATGATAATTCAATTTATGGAGCTCAGATGTTCTGGATTGTCAAGGTATGAGTGACAATCTGATGGACTTCGGTTTATCCATCAGATTAGGAATGATTTTCATTCCATGGCTAGTGCGGATCTTAGTTTTGTTAACATTTATTAATTCAAATTTATTTCACAAAAACATTTTTAGTATGCCTGACCAAAACATTACTTTATTGGTAAACACTCAAAGTATAACACTGATAATTTGCCTTAAAAGCTCAAACATATACTTTATAGTTATCAGAGGAAAATGTTTAATATCACAATAAAACAAAAAATACATAGTCTAAATAACCTAAGGTGGATTTAACTTCATTATCTTTAAATACTAATGGCTTAAACAATCCTAGCAAAAGATCAAATCTACTGAAATATTTAAAACTGAACAAAGCACAAATTGTCTTCCTTCAAGAAACACATTTCAAAACAAATGACAATTACAAATGGAATCCTAAGGAATATATGATATTGGCACAATCCACTTATAAGACAAAGACAAAAGGGGTAACAATTTGATGGAAAACAAATGTGATTAACCCAAACATCATTTATAAGTATGAAGATAAAGAAGGCCTGATAGCATTAGCGATAGTTAAATATAATAACAGAATATGGACTCTAGCCAATCTATACTGGTTCCCAGGCATTGTAACAGGAACTGTTAAAAAAACACTTGAATTTCATTTCCAGTAATTATAAAGGCAACTTAATATTAGGAGGAAATTTTAACTGTATATTTGATATTTCTGAAACTAAAAATAAAAGACCGCTGCATACATCTGCTGTATCAAAAGCTTTAAACAAGTGGGTAGAATCATTTCATCTTGTAGATACTTTCAAATTTAAAGAAGATAAATCTTTGTTGTTTTCCCATCAAGATCACAGATTTAGTACCCAAACTAGAACAGATAAAATATTTGCTGCCCGTGACTTATACTCTAAAATCATTAATTTCTCAATCACACCCTGCCCCTTTTCAGACTACAATTCATTGATATTAAAACTTCAAAATGGGTACAAAACATTAATCTTTAACTCCAGAATTCCAGCATATATAACTAAAATTAAAGAGTTCAAACCCTGGTTATTATCTGAATTACAGTTTTTCTTAGATATTAATTACACCACAGAGATAAATAAAATAATGATATGGGACTTATTAAAAGCTGACATTTATGGTAAAACCCTAACTTGGTATAAAAAATCACACAATTGGATTCTGAATTATTAGATCTACAAGCCAAACATGTCAGTAAAAGCTGAAAAAAAATCTAAATCATTTGGAGATAAAAAGGAAAGTAGAAGCATTAAACAATAAATACAACAACATTCTAACACATAAAACTAGTTTAGCTTTAGAAAAACTAAAAATTAATACCTTGGCCACTTCTCCCAAATATCTATATAATTTATCCACAAGAATCAAAATACAATCAAAAGCTAATAACATTAAACATATCTTCCATGAAAAGAAAGGGAAAAATCTCTCAGATATAGATGACATTCTTGATGTCTATAGAAATCACTATATGGAACATTTCCAGAAAGAAAATATACATGTTGATCAATTAAATCTAGATGAAAATGTTTTAATATAAAAAAATACCAGAAAAATTAAAACTACATCTACTAGCACCCATATCCTACAAAGAAATTACAGATACAATAAAATAGGGTAAAAATAATAAAGCTCCAAGTATAGATGGCATAATTATGGAAATATATAAACTTTTTCCTTCAAAGATACTATCCGTCTTCCATAAAACTCTATTAGAAATTCAATCACAAGCTTTAATACCACCCTCTTGGAGATATTTCTTAATCACATCAATCCTAAAGGAAAACAAATCCCTAAACCTCTGTACCTCATACAGACCTCTATCATTATTAAATAACGACTATAAGATATTTATGACAATATTAACTAACATAATGAAAATACCACTATCCAAAACAATAAATAATGACCAAACTGGATTTATATAACATAGACTCACACATGACAATATTAAAAGGATAATTTCTCTTATAGATTATGTTAATAAAGAAAATAAACACTCATAATTAGCTTAGATGTAGAGAAAGCCTTTGATTCCCTACATTGGGACTATTTATTCAAAATCCTAATGCTATTTAAATTTCCTGTATTCTTTGTTCATCTCCTAAAGAATATATATACAAATAATTTAACATATGTCAAGTTAGGTCTCTTTACCTCTGAATCTATACACATAACAAAAGGCACTAAACAAGGATGTCCCATGTCACTGATTCTATTTGCTCTGGCTATTGAAATATTGGCAGATTCAATTCATAACAATATAAAATTTAAAGGAATAGATGTTTATGAACAATACAGTTCTAAAGTAATGCTATTTACTGATGACATATTTCTAACATCATCTAATACAAAAGAGACATTAGAAGAATTAGCTATATTAATTGACAAATTTCACATGATTTCAGGACTCTATTGTAATAAATCAAAATCAAAATTTTTATTTTTAAATAAAAAAAAAGAACTGCAGACTAAGGGGGATCACATCATCGGGAAAAAAGAATCTACCTTAAAATATCTACGAATTGAGTTATGCAAGAATAATAATGAATTAGTCTAAAAAACTACAATAATATCATCAACACAATTAAACTCTCTGTGGAAAAATGGAACAAAATAATATTAACATTTGAAGAGAGACTACAGTTAATAAAAATGTTTTTACTGCCCAAGATCCTATATACAGCCATGGCAGTACAACTGTTACCAGAAAGGAATATACTTAAAGAAATAAATTCATGCCTAATAAAATTTTTATAGTTTCCCAAAAGAAACAGAATAGCTTTAATGCATCATATCAGACCATGGAAACAGGGAGGATTAAACTTTCCTGATATAAAAGCATCAATATCTAAAACAATCTCAGATTAGATAAGACCAAATTACTCTGCAAATTGGAAAGAATTACTAACAGTAATATGAATAAATGAAAATTTACAAACAAAATTTCAAATAACAGATAAAAACAATTTGCCATGGCACATATTATGTATTAGTATGCAATATAACATAACTAAACCCACTAAAACTCGTATGATTAATTATTACATTGACTCATTTAGGAAAATTATTAATGAAAATATAGATTTAAAAATCTGGTTTGATCTTTTAACACCATTTATAGTCACAAAGAACTTTCCACATAAAATATATATTGAAATTATTAATTCCTGGGAACAGAAAGGATTTGTTTGCTGGCTCCACTGTATCAAAGAACTAAAAGATTTAGATATGCAAGAAATAAAAACAACATATAATATTCCACAACAGGACTGGCTAACTTTACACAGTATTCTGTCATATTTGCAAAATTTAAGCAGAATAATTAACAATTCTTCATTTAAAGAAATATCTAAATTTCCAAAATACATATATGAAATCATATATAATGACTTTGACATGGGAAAAAGTATTTCAAAATTTTACAAAATATTGATAAATTATAAAACAACACCCAAAACCTCATATTGGAAATATATAACAAAAGGACACTCATTATAGTTAACTGAAGAAATTAAAACAAATATCTTATTGTCGATAAAATATACATCCTTTGCACAATAATGGAAAGGTTTTAATTGGAAATGCTTGCAAAGAGCATTCTTAACCTTAGACAGAATCAGTAAAATTAGTTCTTCCATAAAAGGAATATGTTGGAGATGTGAGCAAGTTCACAATGCAGATTGGAACCACATTTTCTTTGACTGTGTTAAAATTAAGCCATTTTGGAATGGCATTAATAACTTTCTACAAGCTTTATTTAATTAATCATTTTATTTAACTAAAGCTCTTGTAATATTAAATGTGAACGAAGGTCCTCATTTGAATACGTCAAACATGTATCTAGTATGGACTATACTTGCAATTTCAAGGAAGTGTATAACAAGAAGATGGAATACAAACACAATACCAACTTTGGAAGACTTCTACAGCCTACTGAAGACCACAGCATTATTGGAAATTAAAATTAAAGAACTAAAAATTTATCCAAAGCCATTTATCAACAACCCTTGGGGAAATGTCTTATTGTTGATTGACACTATACAATAATTGATCAGACACTCTGATAATGGATTGGACATACTTATAAAATAACTGTATACATTAAGATCTGTTATAGTGTCAGGCTAATATAAATAGTGTACATAGTTATTTAAGATGTTATGTATAAATACTATGGAATTCATTCAAATGTATTTGAAAAATAAAAATTTTGAGAAAGGAGCACAGGAAGAAGGTTTGAGTGTGGGTGGTAGTGCGCATACCTATCAAAGTACAAAATTAGACTGGATGAATGTTGTGCTTCATAACTATCTTTCTGGAGAATTCTTCTGCTGCTGACTGCCAGCACTTTACCAAGTGGTTGAGAGTCTCTGAAGCTTAGCCTCTCTTACCTGCTAAAATGGCATTTTCATCTGAAGAATGTAAACCCATTTACTGTATCTTTACGGTTAAGCTTCTATCTATTAAATCAGTTGGAACTCCTATGGTAGTCCCACAGAAATGTAATGTTATGGTTGACACTGCTAATTTGCACAGGAGTGTTTACTGTCTCTGATTTCTATGATTTATTTTCTTTAATCTCAGACATGTAATAGGTATATCTCAATTTGCATGCATTCCATGTGGCCTAATTGTACTGACTGCTTATGCAGAGGCATAGCTAGCTATTCTGGCACATGGTTGGAACAATTTATGTCCCACACGGAATGCTAAATCACTTCAGAGTAAAAAAAAATCTTTCTTTTTAAATTGCAGGAAACTGATCACCACAATGTAGCGAGTAGTTGTTACAGTCTATGCCACACATGGCCAGCTACACACTTCAGTTCTTCCCACAAATGTAATACTTGCATTTGAATGTCAGTAGTGCACTACAGTGAAAACCAACAGTGAAAACCAATCACCATATGATGATCACGCTCGCTAGTACTTTCCAACTAGGGCAACTGCTCCCTTTGCCCATCCTAGCTATGCTACTGCATTTATAGTCCCTTTTCATATGCAGTGATAGTGCATATTCTTTTTAATTCTTCAAGTCAGAGTTCCCTTAGAGGAAAAGACAGATGCAGTAAAACATAACAGTTCCCTTGTAAAAGTAAGGCATAAAACTGAAAAAGAAATGAAAATAATATGTGTAATAGTGTAACTACAATCAAATATATCCCATAAGTGACTGACTAGCATAAAACTTTAGAAAAACATGTAACTGTAATTGCCTGTATCCCATAAATGAGTAAACTGGTATAGCTAAAAAAAGTACAGCTGCATACGTCCTACTTACCTGTAACAGTAGATGTTCAAAATTAACACTGTCTCAGTGGTATATGAGTACTATGCCTGCACAAACCACACTGGTAGCTTTCGAGAGCTCATAATCCCCTCCCCTGACTCTCTGCAATAGAGGATTGGCTAGGCCCTTCCCATAAGAGGAGCCTAATGCCTGTCACAGAAGGTCAGTTATTCAGGCTTTTATTGCTAAGGAAGTCAAACCAAGAATAAAGAACTACCTGAAACTAATCAATTATTAGTCATAAAACACCAACACAAATAAAAAAGCCAATCAACAATACAACACTTTGGATGTCATGGAACTATATACAAAATAAGGGAGTGGTGGGTGGCTGCTGCCACTGAGGCAGGGTTAAATTTGAATGTCTACTGTTAACGGTATGTAGAACTTCTATTCATTATAAGCGGTGGCATATAGTTAGATTTCCAAAGCTTATCCTACCTGGAAGTAGGAAGGACAAGGATCCAGGAGCTCCTGGAGAATGGCCCTTGCAAAGCCTGCTCTGATACTTGAGAAAAAATCCAGTTTGTAGTGCTTTGTAAAGGTATGAACAGAGGAGCAAGTTGCTATCTCTAGAATGCTTCTAGAATCCACTCCCTCCAGTATGCCACCAAACAGAATAAGGCTTAGTTGGAATGTGCCTTAACCTTGCCTAGAACAGTTTTATCATGGTGAGAGTAACAAAAAAAAAAAAAAAACAATAGCACAGTACAACTAGTGATTTGCTTAGAGACAGGTTGAACCTTCTTAGACCCACAATAGCAAAAGCAGCTGCTCGGTTTTCCTAAAGGTCTTAGTTCTGCCAACGTAGTACCTGAGAAGCATGTGCACATCTAATGTATGCATAATCCTTCTCTCCTTTGTTTTTAGGTTCCTGAAAGAAAAACTGGAAGACTGATGGCTTGATTCTGGGTAAATTAAGAAACATCTGGTATGAAAGGATTAGTGCGTAGAACAACCCTATCCCGGTGGAAATTCAGATAACTTTGGCTGACTATGACAGCTTGCAGCTCAAAGATTCACCTTCCATAAGTCAGACCAATAAGCAAAGCAGTTTTCCAAGTGATGATCTTCAAATCAGCCAGAAAGGCAGGTTCAACAATGTATCAGGATCAAAGTTGTGATCCCAAGGAGGAATTTGTTTTCAAGGGGGTCTCAAGTGCAACATTCCTTTCATAAACTGAATACAAAAAGAGATGTAAGAGGGGATCCATGGGCACACCAGCAAAGATGGCTGCAAGATTCACCTTGATAGATGCATAAGATAAGCCATCATTAAATAACTCACACAAATACTTAAAAAACAGAGGGGAAGATATTATAATGGGCCCTCTGATATTGGTTTGGCAGTGCCTTGAAAATGTCTTCCACTTATAAACACAAAATTTTCTAGTTATAGGTTTTCTTGCACAAGAATTAAACTTAACAAGGCCTTACTTTATCTAGGCCATTCAGATCCTGTATACTAGCTCAAATGAATCACTTCATTAATTACACTGATTTGTTCACCCAATATTTCTGAGAGAGAACGCTGTAGAGAATTTTTAAAATCTGCTAACTCATTACACTCCCAAAACATATATTCCCAGTTACCCTTTTCTTCTCCATTATACCTTCAACATGTTATCTATCTGAGGAAAGTTTTTTTTGAAGTCTGCTTGGGGTATACAAATACCTAAGCAAACACTTCTAATCAAAAGTACTAAACATTCTGGACTTATTATGGACTTTGATGCATTCTTGGCATCCATGCATATGCCCTCCCTTCGTTCCCCTGTAAATTCCTTATACAATCTTGCTACTGTACAATATTTTATAAACCCTGCTAATTATCCAATTTAAGAGCTACTTCTGTTCTAGATTTAACTAAAACACTACTAGAGTAAGTCTTTCACTTAGAATTCCCCTATTCCTTTCTCTTTGCCTATATTCTGATGTCAGTCCCTAGTAGGGAAGGCAGTATCTAGCCTGCACTCCAAAGGTCTTCTTGGCCCCATCCCATTCTATTATCTTTCCCTGTCTAGTTATTTGCTCTCAGCACCATGGTTACTTCAAATGTTCATAGCTTCACTGGTATATATTAGGCTAATAACTACAAGGGCCTTTTTAAGCATAGTCATACACCCCAAATCTCTGCCAAGTTCTGATACCCTTGATAAGTGTAAGCATGGGCTCGGGAGATGAAAAATTTACAAAAAGGGGTCTGGGAGTTGAACCATTTACTTTTACAGACTGCCTTTGCCCATTTGATACATGGGTGCCAAACCAGGGATACACTTCCTGTTCTCCATCCAAGTGTCCAAGTTGCACTTGAATTGGGATATGGAGGAACTCTGCTTCACATGGAGGGTGAGCCTGTTCCAGAGAAGGGGTAGTCTCTAGGATACATACCTGTCTCTCCAGCAGGTCCTACTTATATCACAGGTAAGTTTTAAGTCTTTAGAATGAGTAATTCTGGTGCTGCTTATTTTGTGGATATTTAAGAGTTCCATCAGGGTGGGGTCTGATAATGCCTTTTATGCCAGGCATAGATCTCCCCTCAACAACCTGTAGGAGACAGAATACAGGGATAGTGTTTTGAGGCAGTCTGCAAAGGACATGCTACTTATGCCCTGTATTCTTTCAGTAAGGAACCTCTATGGACATTCCGATTGTTGGATGTGCCTGGTTAGGTACATACAGAGGGGGCATTGTACTTAATGATAGGTTTGACGGATGCTGAATACAGTGGAAAAGTAACCTCCATGAACCTAGACACCATACCTGTGTTTATAAGTTGTACAACATAGAATGATTTCCACACCACTGTAAACTCTTGATGATCACAGGCTAAATTACTATGTGTGTCCCTATGTGCCTAACTCCTGGGTCAACTCTAAGGGGTGTATTGTCAATAATATAGTTACCAGGGGTGGATTACTTCCTGAGGGATTCTTTTATGCACTTCTTGTCATTTACTTTTAGTCCATGGCTCTGACACCAGTCATTTGTCTGTGTCAGCTCTTCCTGGAGAATATTTGTGTCAATGAGTGATTCTATAACTGCTCCTAATTTGCAATAATCTGCAAATTTAACCATCTAGATACCATTTTCAATGGTCTTGACTTCAGAGAAGTAAATGGTAAAAAGGAGCAGTCCCAGGACCAATCCGTGAGGAATGCCGCTTGTGACTGGCCACTTTGTAGAATTGGACTCCACAATTCTAACTTCCTTGGTTCTGTCTGTGAGCTAGCTGGCTATCCTTCATGTGACATAAGGGTTTGTAAATAACCTCATGAGTTTGTCAACAATGCCCAAGTAGAGAATTGTTTCAAATGTCTTGACCAGCTCAAGGTAGGCAGTGTGATCCATGTTGTCCTCATTCATTGCTTTCGTGACCTTCTCAAGGAAGTTCACCAAGCTGAATAGGCATGACCCAATCTTGAAAAAAACAAACTGGGTTGGGTCCAGTGTCTAGAGCTGTCCTATGTCATTATTGCTGTATTCCTATACTCTGCTATCAATTCTTGATAGGGATGACAATCTCTAACTTGCAGTTGAAATACATTCTTGAAGTTTTCCCATTCTGTTACCTTTCACTCTCTAGTTATTTGCTCCCAGTACCTTGGATCTTTGCCAGTTTTCTCCAATAAATTCCAGCCCCCTCTTGCCTATTGTCTATGCTCCTAATTGCAGTAATTCCTATCTGCAGAGTCCCCTTTCTCTACTTCCATGTTGATTTAGTTCTTAGAATACTTTCAGTTAATTTCTTAATATAATATTCTGCATGATTATTGTTATTCTCGTTAAAGACCTGCATCTAAAATCCTATTCTCTCCTTGTTTCCTAAGCTCCCCCCCCCTGTTTTATTATCATCCCTTTCTATTTTGAATTATAGGTTTCTGCTTCTGCTATGTATAGGAGCCTTATCTGTGTAGCTCAGAATTGCCCCTTCAAATTGGGTAATCCTAATCCACCTTGTTCTATTGGAAGAATCAGTTTATCCCACTTGACAATTGCCATCTTCCCCACCCAGATGAAATCCTTTGGCTCTTTATTAAATGTTATTCACAACTTCTCCTCTGGTTAATAAAAATATGCCTGACCTGTGTATAAGCCTAAAGGGACTAAAAACAATTTAACTGCTTGTATCTTATCTATGTCTCTAAAGGAAACAGGTAACCTGGTTCATCTCCCAGGCCCATGCTTACACTTATCAAGGGTGTCAGAACGTGTCAGAGATTCAGGATGCATGGCTAGGCTTAAAAATGCACTTGTGGTCATTAGCCAAGTAAACACCTATGAACCTTACTATACATATCCATATGACAGAGCTTCCAATTTCTCAGTTTTTGTGTTATCTTTTGTTTAGTCTCTTCCCACATATCCTTAGCTGCCACACTGGAATAATTTTTAATCCATACTCTTAAGTACTTAATTTTATCATGTCCCCATAAATATGAATATTGCTGAACCAATTCATGTGTGGGTACCTAATTTACCACTATTGGCTTTGTTTTAGCTTAATTAATTTTGCATCCTGAAAAGATCAGAACGGTCGCAAAATGTTCCACAAACTGAAATGTCCTTTTCTGGTTTTATCAGGTATAAAATAATATAATTTGCAAACAGAGCCATCTTTTCATGACTACCATACCAATTATATCCTTAAATTTCTGAGTCCCTTATTTTCTTTGCCAGTAGTTCTAAATATAATGCAAATAACAAAGGGAAAAGAGGATACCCCTGCCTTGTTCCTCTGCTGAAGCAGAAAGTATCAGAGAGGAACCCATCCACTTTAATTTTCACTCCAAAATACCTCATATATCCTCCTAATCAACCTTATAATTTTATCAGGGGATGCAAACGCTTCCATTGCCCTGCTCATAAAGTCCCAGCTTATTCTACCAAACACTTTCTCTGCATCAAGACCCACCAACAACAGTGGTATTTTTATACATTCTGCTTCCCTCTGGATCATCAATGTTCTGTTAATGGTGTCAAATGTTTGCCTCCCCTCCACAAAACCTCAATGAACCATATCTATCAATTTTGGCATCCCTTTTCCATTCTTTTAGCCATTATACAAATAACCACTTTATAATCAGGGTTTAGTATTGAAATGGGCCTGTATGAAGCTGGATCTGATGGGTCTTTACCCTCATTAGGTATTACAGCTACCATTGCTTTCTTCCAGAATGTTAGTGCTTCTCCTCCTCTTTAAATATGGTTAAACAAAATCTTTCAGATCTTTATCAGTTTTCCCTCCTAGCTTCCAAACTTCCACAGGAATACCATCTATTCCTGTGGACTTTAATGTGGCTTGGTTATACATCACCATTTTTATCTCCTCCTATCCTAACTGTTAGTAATTGAGCCTCATCTAACACTAACCTTGGCTATTTAATTATTCCATAAACATTTCTATTTGTACCTTTTCTTGATTTCCATATTAGTCTACTTTGTATAGACTTTCACAGAATTTCTGAAATATTTCTAATATCTCTACAGGATCTTTTGTTATCTTCCTTGTTATTGGCTAACCTTGGCAACAGCCCTTTCTACTTTCTGTTGCATGAATCAATGGGCTAAAAGTGTTTGTGCTCTGGTGTTATCATCAAAAAACAGTTGCTTAACAGCAATCTTTCTAAACTCATTAACATTACAGAGAAAATCCTTTATTTCCTGTTTAGCATTCTGCAGTTGCTCCTCTTCTTGTTCTGTGAGACTCTTCCTATTCTGCAATACTTTTACCAGTCCCTCTAAGTTCTTGGTATTTCTTAACCATATCTCCCTTTCTTTTATGTCCACCCTATTTTAAACTCCACTTTAATTTTATCTTCTGTAATAGCTCCTGAATAATTTCCACTACCAGTTCCCTAATTCCTATCTTTTCAACAGACAGGTGGAAAAGTGCCACTGCCTCATTGTAATTTCATTACCCTGTGTTTTTATTTTAGTTACTAATGGTGCATGATCTGAAATAGTCATTGGGTGTATATCAAAATTTTCAATTAAATGCACGTTCCTGTGAAATGTAAATACTATTTAGCCTAGCCCAGTTTTATAGCTTGGGGAATTATATGCAAATTCACTCTGAACTCCTAGTACTGAATTCACATCTTCTGTGCCAAATATTTTCAAATATTACTTCAAAAATATACCCTCCTTTGTTATATTTCCCCTTTGGAGCCCCCCAGACAAATCTTCACTGCTGCAAATGAAATTCTAGTCCCCACCTACAGGTAACATTACTTGCTGATAGCTGACTATTTCTCCCAGAATTTTCTTAAATTCCACTATAGTAGTTTTAGGTGAAATATAAATACATGCCAGTGTAATCCTCCTCCCTTGCTAGTAGCCCCTTAGTACTACAAATCTAACATTATCATATTTTGTATCCTCTTCTATCACTATTGAAGCTCCTCTTGTAATTAATACAAGTACACCTCTTTTCCTTTGTCCCAGTATTCCCCTGAATAACCATCCTGAAAATCTTTCCTTATCGAGCTCACATGTTCCGTTTTTTCCATGTTTACTGTACCATAGCTATTTGCACTCTACATTTTTAATATAGTTCACTACTCTTCCTTTTTTGTATTTATCTGTGAGAGCATTGACATTTAAAGTCATTACAAAAGCATCATTGTGTTAAAAAGGTATTATTCCGACCTTTTCTGTGTAACAGCTTTTTTGTTAAATGTCTAGTTCCAGCTTTTGTGTTAAATGCAGTTGTTTCTTGTCATATCCATTTGAGCCTATGTTACATCTTACAAATTTTTTTTGTTTTATTGAAAGCCCTCAAACAAACAGAAAAACAAACAAAAAAAAACACACCCAGTACCCTGTAAAACCTAATAAAGTAAATCTAAAACACAAAACTATGTACATCTTGAAATATTCAAGTTTTACCCTCCTAATAGGAACAAATGTCCCAAACAGACAGCCACACTTACAGACTTGGGTTAACCTAAAAGAAAGGTTATCCATGCTAAGATGCATGGTACAGCCTGTGCTTCTGCTTAGTGCTGTCTGGCTTTGTCTCATCTTCGTAGTTTTCCCAGATGTGAAAACATCTGAATGCTTTCAGAAAATATTATCTCCTAGCCACTTCTATTTATCAGACTGTTTATAAATAATAATCAATTATATTGATAAATATATATATATATATAAATATAAATATAATTATTGCTTTGTAATCCCACATTTTTCAATTTCCAAGTTACTGGTTTTATTCTCGTTCATCTCCATTCCCCCAAACCCTTTCTCTGCTTAATTTCCAATGTACTCTCAATTCTTCTAGTCAAGTCTTATGCTGTTTCCTTCTCTCAATCATTTTCTATTGAAACATTGGAAAAAGGTTTCACTGGCACAATCTCTCTGTGACTTTATTACCAGAAGAACAAGAAGCAGAATATCCTTCTGTTTCACAGCTGACATTTTGTTGGACAAACTTTTGTATTTCCTCCTTAGCATGCACTACATCAAAAAATTATTTTGCCCCTCCAGGAAAGAATATTTTGAAGACAACTGGATACAGAAGTTCAAATTTCACACTTGCTTTTTGACATTCCCTGAACAGTGGAATAAATTTGCTCCTCTTGTTCCTGGTGTAGAGTGAGTAATCATTCTCCACAAGCACTCTGCTGTCTCCCACTGTTAGTACTTTGTCCTTCTACCTCAGTTTTGTCATAATCAACTCATTCTGCTGGTAAGATTGCATCTTTACTATTAAAGGTCCAAGTTGCTTTCTTATAGCCAGGTTTGGAGCATATACACAATGTGACCTTTCAATTTACAACTCCTGCTGTAGAATATCAGTCCAGTTGCTTATTTGTGTTTTCAAAAAAATAATATAATCTGTTCCTTCCAGCTTTTCTGGTACAGCAGAAAATCTCAGGTTTTCCCTATGTGCTCTGTCCACTAATTCTATTATTTTTTGAAATGTATCTTCTTTTATTTATTTATTTAACATTTGTTTACCGGGAAAGCCTGACTTGGAACAAAGCCAAGTTTCATTGGAGGCCTGGGGAAAAATGCTCCAGATGCATGTCTTTGTAACTTGAGCAGTCTCATATTCAGCTAGCCTTTTCTTCATTTTGACCTCTAATTTTTCCAGTTTTGTCACCTCATCTGAATATCTGTTTAAAGCTTCTTCAATTTTTTTTCCAGCCTTTTGTTATTTGAGTTGATATATTCCATCAATGCTTTGTTTATTTTAGTCAGGTCTGTGTGTGGTTGTCTTGTACATAAATGTAGGTCACTAGAAGTCATGTCTAGAGCTTGCACTGCTTTTTGCTGAACAGCTGCAGTACTCTTCTCTGTCACTGCTTTTCCACACCTTTTGAACCCTAGTTTCTTTCAGGCCCTCTGCACTGTTTTTGTCCTGGCATCCAGGCAGTGTACTTACTAGCCTGTTATTGAATTTTACCCAGAAATATGAATCCACTGGGTTTTTCTGCTGTTTCTGTTTTCAATCTGGGTGAGTTATAATTAAGCTGTTACTCAATGTGCAGCCATCTAGGAAGTTGTTTCCGAGGTCATTATTGATCATTTCCATGATAATTATTTCTATGGATTTGCATACTAGACTAGTGAGACTCATTGGTCTGTAGTTTTCAGGGTGTGTAGATGGCCCCCCTTTGTGCAAAGGGAATGACTGTTGCTGTTCTTCATTTGTGAGGCAAGATGCTTGTTGGGAGACTACAGTTAAATAGCAATTCAATCATGCTATTTAGTAGTGATAGTAGGGGGAGTTATATTTGATGGTATTTTCTGACAGCAGGTTGAGCCTGGGAGACCAAATTTACCTCAAATTTTTCTTTCATAGACTTTATTTGTCCTCTGAGTTATTTGTTTAGTTTGATGAGAATGCTTTTATACTGCTGTGTGTTACACCTCAATATTTTTGCCAAAATGTTCTTCCTTTTATACATGCTATTGATTATATGATTCCACCAGGGTAGCTTGTTTACTGAAATAGTTCTGTACTTTTTCCTGGTGGGTACAGCTGCCTCTAGTCTGCTATTAACATGATTTTGGAGGGTTTCTGTGAACATTTCCATGTAGGCAGCAGTGTTCTCAGGGTTTGTGGGGGGAGGGGATGACATTTTTCCAGGTTATCATGCAATAATAGAAATGTAGCCTTACAGTACTTCCTGAACATTCTGGGGTTAGCTATGGTTCTTGTATTTATTTTTATTAGAAAGGAAATAATTTTGTGGTCTGACCCTACTAGAGAAGACATTACACTAGGGGGGTGTAGCACTCTTCCCATATTAATGAGGACCAGATCCAGTATGTTTGCACCCCTAGTCAGCATATTAACAATGCGGTCCAGGGAGTTTGTGTTTATGAAATCCAGCAATCTCTGTGCCTGCAGGTTTGGTGTTGTATATTATTCCTAGTTAATAGTAGTGCAATTAAACACACCCATGAAAATAGTGTTGGGTTGGATGTTGAATATTTCCAAAAAGTTTAAATACATGTTATGGATTTTTTAGGTCATAGAGGGAGACCCATAGCTTGCAAGAAAGTGGTATGGGATTTTCCCTGTGGTGATTTGAACACGGAGAAACTCAAGTACATTATAATGTTTGAACTGCCTTGAGGTATATTTATTTCTGATGTAAATTGAGGCACCTCCACCTTTCACCCCATCTTTGTAGTAGTTATTCTAAATGTGTGGAAGGTTTTATAGCCTTGCACTGCCGGTGTGCTTTCTGCAGCTTTAAACCATATCTCAGTGACTGCACAGATGTTAGCATTCTCTAGGGACAGGACAGCTTGTAAGGAGTGGACTTTCTTGTTTAGACTCCTGCATAGAGCAGTAATACCTTTAGATTGTCTTAGTTTTGATTGGCTATGTCAGAAGTACTTTCAGTTGGACATTGCCAAAAAAGGCACTATGGGGAGGACAAAGTTTTAGCTAATATCCAAAAGCCTAGATGGGGAGAGATGCAGACCATTCCTGGCAAGGCAATGTTATCTGTTTACCATCTCTTTTAATGCTGACAAATATTGCACCCCCTTAGAATGACACCAGAAACTAAACCAATTATTAAAGTCAGTCATCTTCTTTTCGTATTGTGCCTTTTCCTGTTTTTTGTAGTAAATTCCCTCTCCCTCTTGCCAATTATTCTGTACCCCTTACTTGCAGTAATCCCCAACAGCAAAATCTCCTTTCTCCAGTCGTGTGTTGACTTAGTTCTTAGAATAGTTTTTGCTACTTTATGAATATAATATTCTGAATGGCTGCTATTACTCTCCTTAAGGATCTGCAAACTTCCACTCCCCCTTACTTCTTGAATTCCTCCCTGCTTTATTATCATCATCCCTTTCCACTTTGATTCATAACCTTCTGTTTGTGTTATGTACACGAGTATTAACTGTGTAGCTCCAAAACATCCCTTCAAATCAGGTAATCTTAAACCACCTTGTTCTATTAGAAGGATATGACAGCTGGAGAAACCACAGCTAGGTTAGTTGACAGAGGAGCAAAGAGGGCTAAAAGATCATAGTACACTTTGTATTTCCACACAGCCTTTTTAGGAACTGGTTCACTAGCCAAAGGGATATTATAAGCAGTTTTCCAGACATCTACTAAGGCTAGTATCTCTAAACTAAGCTAGCACCTGCGGAAAGGTGAACACTTGCTTGGGTTTTTGAACCTGTTTGATTTCCAAAGAATCAGATTGTATGGACTCAGAGTGTTCAGTACTGTCTGCATCAGAATCCCCTTCAAAATCTGGGATGTTAGACTGATCTCTAGAGAAGATCCTCTTAGTCATTCTGAATAGGAGCATAGCCTCTGAGATCAGCTGGCTGTATAACACTAAGGAAACCACATCAGCGCTATAGATGGTAATAAGCTGATTGTCTGCCATGTGAGTATCTTGAAAGGTGTAGACACTATTTCTAGAAATGCAGCTGCTTCTGTTGTATTGAGAAGGTTTACTTGTTTACATAACCAGAATTTTTTCTGAGGATTTAAAAATGTGATTTTTGAATGCTCCTTTTAGTTCTATGCCTGGCAAGGGGTCTCTTACCCCTGACCTCTGCTGCACCAAAGGTTTGGTTCACCTGCACCTGAACCAAGTACTGGAATAGCCCTGGAGGATGTATCTGACCATAAAGGGCTGTGAGCTTACACCAGAGGGTGACTGGTAAAAAGATAAGTGGTCTGTGGGTCAGCTTAAGGCAACAACAGTTTCACAAGCCATAGGTTGAGGTATGTTTTGTTTTTTTCTTTTCAGTTGCAGGTGAATTTGTTGGGGGGGTAGTTCACTGGCACTAATAAGGGCTAACAAAGGGCAGCGATAATAGAAAATACAAACTATGTTCATGCATAGAAAATAGGGCTAAACTACATAAAATATTATCAGAAACAGTTTAAATTGTGTTAAGCTTTGTTCTCCAGTCTGCACATTGTAGTAAACATCACATGCAGTGAAAGTACCAAATAAAATTCACATGTCCAGATAGTGGCAAAAAATCAAATATATGACAATAGTGGCACAAAATCAAATATATGGCATTAAATCATAGAGAAACTTTTTAAAAACAGCATAAATAAGCATTTACTTAGAAATTCCCTTGTCATAAATGAAAATAAATCTCCACAGAAAATGTAAATAAGGCAATTTGCGTTAAAATCATGACTTAATGATAAAAATGGTTACAGCACTGTTAAACCAGTAGTAAATATCATAAAAAGGGAGAAAAAAGTGAAAAGTACATTTTCCTGTCAGAACTTCAAAATGAAGCAGATAAACAACATAAACAAGAGACTTAGTGTTCAAATGAATCCACAGAATTGTCACTTTCGAAGTGCATGGCAAAGAACACTTTAGAAAAGCCACGTAACTGTTTAAAAGAAGTATTATGAATACAAAGAACGCATCAGTTAAATATTAAAAATTTTGGAAGGAATTAACAGCAGTAGTAAATAGCAAGAATATTAAAATAAAAAGTTAACACATGCAAATATATATAGATATTAATATATGTTTATAATAAAAAAGAAAGAAATTAAAAATGTATAGTAATACAGACGAAGGAAGTTCTCAAAGGGATCTTATCTGAGTCTGGAAGTTGTAATCCACTGCTGACAGCTGAGGAGATTCGACTATAGAATTAGCACAGCTGGCAGTAAATGACTGAGTAAGTGGCTTTATGTGACATAGGTTAGGCTTCCACAATTGGAGGGGCTCAACAAATCCCCTATCACAGAGCGTCAGAGCAGGGGACTCTGAGCTCTGAAAAGCTGCCAGTGTCAGTTTATGCAGGCACATAACCTATGTGCCACTGAGGCAGTGTCAATGATGAACATAATAAAGTTCAAATGAAACAACAGCAAGAGAATATAATTCATTAGCGGAAAGGTGTGGTAGCAAAACCTCTGTCCAAAGAAAAACTTAATGTTGTTGGAAATACAAAGCAAACGAAACTTCCTCAAATCCTGGTAAATAGTACATATGACAGAAAAATAATAAAATGAATAAATATCCATAATGCAAAGTAATATATGATTACTGTTTGTTCACCAGGTAGGAAGGCTAGCCTGTTAACCAGTTTAGCCACACCCAATTCATAGAGGCAAAGTCTGAACTACAATGGATTATTAGAGTTTGACAATGTTTGCTTGCAATGGTTTTCAACAATGAGAATAGGAGAAAAGTAGATATTTTCTTTTTATATATATATATATATATATATATATATATATATATATACACACACACACACACACACATATATATATATATATATATATATATATATATATATATATATATATATATATATATATAAAACTATGCATCACTTGATTGAGGTGTTGCATTAGTGAACAAACTATTCACAAAAATGGCTAATTTGCACTGAGTTCTTTAATATGAGTAGAATGCGCAGAAAAAGTGCATTATTCAGGATACAACTTGCAATTGTTACTAGTGTTACAATGCAGATAAAATAAATTACTGTCGGAGGAACTATCATTTACATTTATTTTAAGTTCCTTTCTAAACAGAGAACAGCTTGTTAGTTTTCTGCAGTTAGTGAGAAAGTGGTTCTAATTTGCTGCAGCTAATTTGAAAAACTGTTTTATTCCTACCAAATTTTGGAATCTAGGAGGATATAGATATACAGATATATGGAGAGAGTTGTCACTGGCACCGTTACCTCACAAGTTTTAAGGAAAGAATTTTATTTTTTTAAGTGTGGGATGGTGTTTGGTGTGGAAGAGTTTACATGTAAGAATGTATAAAAGAAAACATGATCTAGCAGGAACAGGTGACCATGTAGTGTTTTGGAGTATATACAATGGTGTCCATGTTTTCAGGCAGAGACATGTATCCATTGATCTTGTTTACTGATATTTGAATGGAATTGGTGAGCCACCACCTAGAAAACCTTTTCCACTTGAAAAATGAATAATTTTACAGTTGCAGGTTTTCTTGCCTCCTTAAATACCTGCTGCATGCCCTCATGGAACAAGTGCCTAAATAATCCAGGCTGTCAGCTGCAATTGCACTAAGTTGGGAGTGAATTATTCAACCTCTGATGATGTGTGAACAAATCCAGTCCGTAAGGAAGTTTATGGTAACTGCCCTTAATCAATTTAATTAAAGGAAGAAACAATTTTGTCTGTGCCAAAATGCTATTACCACAATGATCTTTGGTAATTCTTTCTCAATCTTTAGAAGTGCCTTGGAAATTACTAGAAAGGGTAGGAATGCATACAGGAACATTCCAAACTATGGGAATGATAGAGCATCTTGTCTTCCAATCATGGCTGCAAGAACATCTCGAATATCATTTTGTAAGTTACCTGTTCTGAAAGGAGACAAACAGATCAACTTCACATCTAGATGAAGTTCTGGAAGACCTCCGCATGGAACTTCTAATCGCAAGGGTCTTTCCTGGATCTGCTTAGTCTTTCTGCCACTGTATTTTGCTCTGGTGAAATGTATATGGCCTGAAGAGTCAGAGAATGTTACAGAGCCACCAGTCCATCACTGCCAACTGAAAAAGACAGCATGACTCTGTATCCCCCTTGCTTGTTCAGATACAAAATATTGGTAGTGTTGTCTCTGACTAGAAGAAGAGGATCCTGAGTCCATAAGTGGTAAACAACTTTTAAGACATGAATCATTGCCAGCATCTCTTTTACATTCATGTGCTTTGGTATATCCTGAGGATCACAGAAACCTTGCACTTCAACTCCCATGGACACTGCTCCCCACGGAAAATCAGAAGAATGCATCTGGACAAACTGGACTTGGGTCTGAAGAGAGAAAGAGAGTCCTGGATTTAGACAGACAGTTGAAGCCTCCACCACTACAGTTCCTGTTTCACAAATCCTAGTACTAGTTCCTGAAAATCCAGTAAATAAAGGTGCTGGGTCCAGATTTCTTCAAGTACCACAGATTTTTCTCATGTGTAATCTGGATAGTGGTATATGAGGATCATTGATATAGCCTAAAATTTTGAGGAACTCTCTTGCTGAGTCCACATACAGAAGAGAGAAATCCAAGAAAATGCCGTGACAAGTAAGTACACAAACTAGTGAAAAACTAATTGCAAATAATGACAAAAAAGGCCACAAGCAGCAAACAAGTACTAAAACAGGATTTATTCCGAAAGACTATAAATGTAAGCGCTTTCGTCTTGCTTCAATGAGCAAGACTTTTTCAGACAACTAAAAAAACACATGCAACCATTTTTAAAATACATTAAGTTTTATCACATGACTTCATGAATTAAAAATCTAAAAGGTGTAGCTTGCCACAAATAGAGATGTCTACTATGCTAAACCAATGATAGACTAACCTAACCAAATATAGGTTTTCTGCTTTAAAGATACTAAAGCAGGATGCGTAATCATAGAATCATGAATAATCTTTTATAAAAACTTATTAAAAAACGTATTCCCCCAGACTCTCAAAAGCTTGCACGGAGTACAAGATTGGTGCAGGAGCTCAAGCAGGCAATATGTCTGCCGTGCGATCCAGGAACAGCCTGCAGGGGTGTGCATGAGCGCTCCTGCACTAATCTTGCACGGACTAAGCCCTGGTATGCAAATCACCCCATTTTCAGGTGAAATCCATGCAAATAAGGTGATTTTGCAATCCAGGAAGCTTGCAACAGTCCGTGTAAGACTAGTGCTATCTGCAGAAATGTACTCGGTTAGTAACCTAGTACATTTCTGCAAAATCCAAAATGGAGCTGTGACAGTCCCAAATAAAGGCTGCGTATCATGTAGTAAGCATGCCAATGGCCAAGTATAAGGCCATTGGCATTGCAAACAAAAACAATAAATACAAAAAAATCAACTTTTATTTTTTTTTAGCCGATCTCAGCTGTTTAAGCATAGGGCAGTGGCGCACATATGGGACTGAGGGGAAAATAATAAAATAAATCTAAAATAAGCAGTCTAACTAAAATCACTATTCTGCCATGCAAGTCTATGGCAGGCAGAAGACAACCTGGCCAGTGAGTAGTGGTTGCTAAGGGAGGAGGCTCAGTGTAAGACATGTAACTACACATTACCAGGCAATCCTATGCAAATGAGGGGAAGGATAGTGAATCCCAGTATTCCCCAGCATGTGAGTCAGGTCCCAACAGTGTAAGAGTAGGAATAGCTTGGTGCAAACCTAGGAGTTAAGTGACATCATGGGGGGTGTGCCAGGCATACTGTAAGCGGATTGGAGGCCTGTGGCTTGGGTTTGCGCCTAGCTTAGCACAACTAAGCTAGGGGGTGAGTCTAAACCTGCCTAGCACTCTTTACAAAGTCTAAGTGGGTGTGTGTGCCATGCACCGGATTTTACAGGAAGAAAAATAAGTTAAACCAGGAAATAGCAGCAGTGTGCACATTTGAGCACTCTGTTTGCACAGCACCCACACAGGCTTAAACAGAAAGGCAATGGGAAGGGAAAACAGCAGTAGGAAGGTAATTAAGGAAAACTAGCTTAGCTGGCAGGTGAAATGTATCAGAATCAGCCAATTACACAGGCAGCAGACCAGCCCAGCCGAGAACACTACTATAAACTAAGCAAACACCTTCCCCTCTGGTTTTTCCCACACTCTGCACCACCGGTATAAACAAGCAGGGAACTTTTAACACTCACAACAGCAAAATGATAGGGGGTGCAATAGCTATCATATAACCTGTAGATGGTGAGGATGTGAATGCTGTCCACCAAACCACAGTGAGGAGATGGAGAAGAGTGCACAAACCCAGAGTAACCTACCAGGGGCTACATGAGCTGGAGATAGTAGAACGCTATACGGTGGACAGAGACCTCCTACAGCAAATTGTTGAGCTGTGCCAGCCATGTCTGACACATAGAACTAAGAGAGGGGAACCCATCCTTGTGGACACCAAGGTATGTGTAGGCCTAAGAATACTAGCTACAGGTACCTTCCAAAGGCCAACTGGGGATATGATGGGGATTTTACAGGCATCAGCATCCAGGGTACTCCACTAGTTCTTGGATGTCATGTCAGCACATGGCGTGAGCACGTATATTTCCCCAACACCTGTGAGACGTTGGCCAGCAAAATGCAACTGTTCCACCAAATAGCAGAATACCCTGAGGTAGTGGGTGCTATAGACTTCACGCACATATGCATCAAAGCACCACTCGTTGAGCGGGGTAGGGTCTACATCAACCGGAAGGGCTTCCCCTCCATCAACTGCCAGGTCGTGTGCAATGCCCAAGGCATAACAATGAAATGTGTGTGCTAGCTGCCCTGGAAGCTATCATGATTCCCACATCTGGCATCTGACACAGCTGTACCACAGGTTTGCCAGTGGGGACATCCTTCATGGTCACCTACTGGGGGATGCTGGATACGCACTGGAGCTGTGGCTGATGACACCCATCAGAAATGCACGCACACATGAACAAGAATTCCATAATGAGGCACACGCACAGACCAGAATTGCAGTAGAGCATGTGTTTGGGATATTCAAGTCATGGTTCCGGTGTCTGGACACATCCGGTGGAGTCTTGCAGTATTCACCAGCTACATGTACCCAAATTGTCCTTGTATGTGCCATGCTACACAATATGATCCTGCGGAAACAGCTGCAGCAGGAACAGCACGGGGCAGGGCAACACAGCCCCCCACCATTGCCAAGGCTTGCACAAGCACAGAGTGACTCGGAGGAGGAACAACCTGAGCCTGCCCCAGTAGGCAGAAGGAGGCATGCCGAGTAAACCCTGGCCTTGGCAAAGAGACAACTCATAGCACATATACTGACACAGGAGAGACCCAGGGAATAACACCTCTCTCCAACTCTCACATGCGGTAAAAGGGATGCCAAACATTACACTGCCTGTGCCTAACCATGTGTAGGGAGTGTACTATGTGCATCCGACATAGGCAGCCCTGCAGCACCACCCTCAATACTGGGACACCCACAAGGTAAGTGACTCACACATGCCAGTCGGGGGGGGGGTCACATACCCAACAACAGTCACAGCCAGCAGGACAGGTGTAGACAAACACAAACAAAGGCTGTGCTATGGCCTCTGAATGAGGCCTATGGGTAACCCCCCCCCCACGCCTACACAGACAGACTACAGCAGGTCAGGCAGTGGGATGTCAGTTCTGAAGGGTAGGAAGTCAGAAACTAATATGTAGGTAATTAAAAGCTAAGATCTGTAGTACACTGGTATGCCTCTAGCCAGCACGATAGGTAAGACTACAGACTGAAATGGAGTACCCGACATACCAGTACAGTCCTACCAAATGTGTACAAGTGTCAGGTGTGCCACCCCATCCAACGTAGAAATGTAGACAGTCAGGTGTGCCCCACCCCCAACCATGTGTAGAAATGTAGAAATAGTCAGGTGTGCCCCCCATCCTACGTAGAAATGTTGTAACAGTCAGGTGTGCCCCCCGCAGTCCTGTGTACAAATGCAGAAATAGTCAGGTGTGCCCCCCATCCCACGTAGAAATATAGTAACAGTCAGCTGTACCCCCCCAATCCTGTGTAGAAATGTAGAAATAGGTAGGTGTGCCCCACATCCCAAGTAGAAATATAGTAACAGTCAGGTGTGCCCCCCCCCACAATCCTGTGTAGAAATGTAGAAATAGTCAGGTGTGCCCCCCCATTCCACGTAGAAATATAGTAATTGTCAGGTGTGCCCCCCTCCACAATCCTGTGTAGAAATTCAGAAATAGTCAGGTGTGCCCCCCATCCTACATAGAAATATAGTAACAGTCAGGTGTGCCCCCCCACAATCCTGTGTAGAAATGTAAAAATAGTCAGGTGTGCCCCTCCATCCTACGTAGAAATATAGTAACAGTCAGGTGTATCCCCCGAATCCTGTGGAGAAATGTAGAAATAGTCAGGTGTGCCCCCCATCATACATAGAAATATAATAACAGTCAGATGCCCCCCCCACCCACAATCCTGTGTAGAAATGTAGAAATAGTCAGGTGTGACCCCCCCATCCCATGTAGAAATATAGTAACAGGCAAGTGTGCTCGCCCCACAATCCTGTGTAGAAATGTAGAAATAGTCAGGTGTGCCCCCCAGTCCTATGCAGAAATGTAGTAACAGTCCATGCCAAATGATCGATGGATACCCTGCAGAGACAGCATGCTACCTGTAGGTGTACAACACAAAGGTCAGCACTGCAGTACAAACTACCTAGACTCGATCCACACATTCAATACAAGATGGCCATTCTGGGCATGCCCACACACCTAGAGTAATGAAGGCAATGCCAGTCAACAACATACTGAAAGGTCATACTGGGCATGCTCACACACACAAACACATGAAGGCCATGTCTGCAAACACCACTTGACCAGACATATCTGGCAGCCGCAGATGTTAGTGCAGACACTCCTCAGTATGCACCACATATGCTTTGCACACACAGTAGATAGGAATACAGGCATACATGTAAGGACAACACACTATAATAAGCCAAAGTTAGACATACATAGATGTGTAGAAGAGGGTAACTGTGACAAGGAGCCATCCAGGGCTCTCTCACCCAGCACACAGCCAAAGGGCCACAACCACATGAGGGTCTGATGTCACACACTGCAGATACTAGCCACCGGTATCTGTCAGCATTACAGACTATGTGGTGCATGTGTCAGCTGTGCAACATGACTGTTCAAGGAAGTGGTCGTCTAGCATCTGTATACACGTACCTGTGGAATATGACCCAGGTTGTGGCCGCATGTGGTGTGTCAACCCCTAGATGAATGGGTTAAGGCCCATGCACACACACTGCCCTCCCCATAACCCCACTATGACAAGCCTGCTGAGGTCATCTACTGTGAAATACACCTTTGGGAGATTTGTATCCCAGTAATCTCTGTGGAGCATCCCATAACTGTGTACTGCTGTAGTGTGATAAACTAGTTAGGTAGGAGTTCTAACCCCAACCTTGGCAACTGTATGTGTGTGTGTATGTCTGTCCGTGTAAAGAATAATGCTTTTTATGGTGGTCACACTCCCTACATTTGAAATGCTCTACTGTTGTAAGGCTGCTGATGTCATCCACCTAGAAATACATCCCTGGAAAGGTTGCATCCCTGTAATCTCCGTGACGCGTTCCATAACTGCGTACTGCTGTAGTGTGATAAAATAGTTAGGTAGGAGTTCAATTCCCAGACATGGCAACTCTGTGTGTTTGTGTGTGTGTCTGTGTAGAGAGCAATGCTTTTTAGGGTAGTCATACTGCCTACAATTCAAATGCTCATATTTTGCAAGGCTGCTGCTGTCATCCACCTAGAAATACACCCCTGGGTAGCTGTAGCCCAGTAATCTCCATAGTGCATCCTGTAACTGCGACCTGCTGTAGTGTGATAAATTAGTTAGGTAGCTGTTCTAATCCCAGACATGGCAGGTTTGTGTGTGTGTGTGTGTGTGTGTGTGTGTGTGTGTGTGTGTGTGTGTGTGTGTGTGTGTGTGTGTGTGTGTGTGTGTCTGTGTAGAGAGTAATGCTTTTTAGGGTAGTCACACACTGTACAATTCAAATGCTCATCTTTGGCAAGGCTGCTGATGTCATCTACCTAGAAATACACCTCTGGGAAGCTGTAGCCCAGTAATCTCCATAGCGCATCCTGTAACTGTGTACTGCTGTAGTTTGATAAATTAGGAAAGTAGCTGTTCTAATCCCAGACATGGAAAGTGTGTGTGTCTGTCTGTGTAGAGAGAAATGCTTTTTAGGGTAGCCACACTCCCTACAACTCAAATGCTCATCTTTGGCAAAGCTGCTGATGTCATCCACCTAGAAATACACTTCTGGGAAGCTGCAGCCCAGTAATCTCCGTAACGCGTCCTGTAACTGCGTACTGCTGTAGTGTGATAAATTAGGTAGGTAGCTGTTCTAATCCCTGACATGGCAAGAGTGTGTGTGTGTTTGTGTGTGTGTGTCTGTCTGTTTAGAGAGCAATGCTTTTTAGGGTAGCCACACTCCCTACAATTCAAATGCTCATCTTTGGCAAAGCTGCTGATGTCATCCACCTAGAAATACACCTCTGGGAAGCTACAGCCCAGTAATCTCCGTAATGTGTCCTGTAACTGCGTACTGCTGTAGTGTGATAAATTAGGTAGGTAGCTGTTCTAATCCCTGACATGGCAAGTGTGTGTGTGTTTGTGTGTGTCTGTCTGTCTGTGTAGAGAGCAATGTTTTTTAGGGTAGTCACACTCCCTACAATTCAAATGCTCATCTTTGGCATGGCTGCTGATGTCATCCACCTAGAAATACACCTCTGGGAAGGATGCAGCCCAGTAATCTCCATAGCGTGTGCCATAACTGCGTACTGTTGTAGTGTGATTTAGACCGCTGTTAGGGGTTCTATGGCCAGGCATGTCTTTTGTGGATGTTTTGTGTGTGTTTCAATGTCTGTGTAGGGAACAATGCATTTTAGGCTGGTCACACTCAGTACATTTCCAATGGCCTACTTTGGCAGTCCTGCTGATGTCATCCAATGTGAAATACACCTTTGGGGAAGGAGGTCTCCAGTAATTCGTGTGGTGCGTCCTATACCAGCTCCATGCTATAGTGTGATATAGACCTCTGTTAGGGGTTCTATACCCACACATGTCAGTTGTGGATGTTTTGTGTGGGGAGCAATGCATTTTAGGCTAGTCACACTCAGTACATTTCCAATGGCCTACTTTGGCAGTCCTGCTGATGTCATCCAATGTGAAATACACCATTGGGGAAGGAGTACTCCAGTAATCTCCGTGGTGCGTACTATAACTGCGTAGTGCAATAAACTAGTTAGGTAGGGGTTCAACTCCCAGACATGACAGGTGTGTGTGTTTGTAACTTGTATCTTGTGTGGACGTGGCTGTGAGTGTGTGACACCTGGGCCCAATGTGGGGCGGGTTTTGCAAATGTCTTTTATGGCGGCCCTATATCACAATGTCCACTGCACAGGGATAACAGATGTGAAATAACCAACAGGCTGGGGGGGAAATCCATACCCTTACATGTGACATCACAGTTAGCAACCCCAGTATTACCCAGAGCACACTCTCAACCCATGTCACATACACATCACATGTGACCCACAAAGGACATACCATGCCTGAAAGCATGCCCTGTACGGACAGATGCCACTGACGCCAGGGAATGCCGTTAGCATGCTATCAACGTAGGTGCAGGGTTAACCTGCTGTCCATTACCAGTTCCTGCCACAGGTGGCCAAGACTGGCATATCTGATGATAATCTGTGTACACAACATGGGCCCGACACCCCAGGTACAGTTCCACATGTCACTGCACATGCATGTGGGAGGTGTGCACATCCCAGACACTGTCCATGTCATGGACTAGGAAACACATACATGGCAAGTGATGCACAGCACTGGTCACACGCAGTAGCCACCCAGGTGACTGGATGGTGGATACAATATCCACCTGTGTGGGCAAATTCAGAAACCACAGACCTGAGCCACAATGCAGACCATTGTCATGTGGCCTGATGCCAAGGTATACCCATCACCTAGCCTTGTATAGCCATCTGGCACAGTTGACCATTACATACCTGTGCAGAAATGCAACCATGCATGTCAGTACAGTCACCCTGGGTTTGTGTGTGTGTTGTATGATCACATACACATTCACTGCAACCCCCATTAGCACACTGAAGCATGCTGTCTGATGTAAGACACCTCCCTATACCCTTTGCCAATATAACCTCCGTATGACCCATGTGGTGCATGTGATACCTGCACAGTAATGTGTTGTGGCAATCTCACTAGTGATGAGCTGTATCCCTGGCCCTGCCAAGTGTGTCAATGTGTGTGCATCCCTGTGAGAGTGTGGCTGTGCTGACACTGGCACCTGTTCATGCGGACAGGCATGTGTACATCACCTACCATATAGCTACCATATCCTTGTTGCAGATGTCACACACCATCACATATATGTTCTGCGGACTCCACAACAGGTAACCTATGTGGCGCATCCAACAACTGCATAGGACTGTGATAGAACTATATAGTCATCAGGGGTTTGATACCCTGTGCTGGTAGATGTGTGACACAAACATGCTAAGGTTTTACTCTCCCACCCCTCCCTGACTTGTCGATGCCTCTGTCTGCCTCTCTCACTCCCTCACTGGTGGATGTGGAGACCTATACCTGCTTTTCTTAGGCAGCATCATGTGTATTTTAGGTAATGCTCATGATCAGCTGATGGCCTCTGCATGAATTGCAGCCCTCCGCTAGCTGCTTGCATGTGGATCAGTTGTGGTAACATTCCCATAGCCAATTGCATGGAAACACACTCCAATATCTAGGAACATCATGTTTGTGTTGGTCCTTTTCATTCACTGTGAGCAGGAACTCGTTCTGTTGTTTGGCAAACACCATCTCAGATGGAGTGGGGATTTACTTCTGACAACATACACTGTGGAAACAGGCTAACACACAGGAGGGGGTGTGCCTGACTTGACTACAGACTGTAAGTGCTGCCATACTGCATTCGGAGTAATGTTGGTTTAACAGGGTGTGTGTGGATATGGCTGTCCTACATGTATTAATACCTGCCATGTCAGTTGTATGTTTATGAGTACTCCCCATCTGTAGGGTCATCTGCAGACTGAGCAGTGTATGGAGCCTTTGGTGTCATGTGTAACCCACAGAACATGTATCTGTGAACTGCAGAAGGTAGTCTGAGGATTGCAGTCTGTAGATGGTGAAAGCCATGACAGTTACTGACTTCATATCCCTCATAGGATATTTGTTGCAACAAACCCTGTTACAACAGTAAATGTATGATGTTATCACAGCAACGCATCAATATTGGCCCTGTGTATGTGCTTCCAACCACAACTCAGTCAACCTTTGTAAATATGTCATGCATTAAGAGGTGCATATGTGTTGTAAACCATAATTAGTGTCATCATATCTGATAACAAGCCAGTGAGATATAAGACTGCTACACATGTTATGTACAGTAGGGGTTATATTTGATGGCATAACATGGACATACTGTGGTTGCTTGTACAGTGCTGAGGGCTGTGTACTTATGGTGAATGTTGACAGTGAGTGTATTGTTAATATGTACCTTGGCCTTTGTACAGACTGTGGTAGTTGTCATCGTCCTAGGTCCCATCCTATCTGATGTTACATGCTGCTCCACTGTATGTTACCGTTTTGGCTTACATGTTTGTAGGGCCATACACACACATGTCCCATACCACAGTTAGCCATCAGAACAAACTGTGTAGCGGCCCAGTATATGTAGGGTTAGTGTGTGAGTGGCACATATTAGGATGGTGTTCAACAGATAGTCCATATACTGTAATATTATGCTAGCTTGCCATATGTGGCTGTGGCTTTGTTTTCATTGGTTGTGGTTGTGCACTTTCACATAGGTGTATCTTACCCTGTGCTGTGACATGCCTGTACAGCCTGCTATATATGCAGGTACATGTACATTCCCCCATAGGAGATGTAGGCCAGTGTTGAGACAGTCTGCCTGTAGCCTGCACAGTGCATTGTTACATGCCTAGCAGCTTAGTGTACTTACCCAGTGAGATGTCATGTACAGATACTTGCCAGATGTACTGCTGTTGGGCCTACCTTAACAGTCATGTATGTCAGACAGAACAAGCAGTGGGATGCTGTGTATGTCAATATCTAGTGGGTAGTATGTGGCCATGGCACCCGTGTACCAGTGGTTATTATGTGTCAGGCCAGACAGGGGTGTGTGAATGCATAACCTATGGTGGCATATGTATACCAGTCGTTATGTGTTATACCCATCTACATGGCTGTTAACATCAATATTGTCAGGCATGGTACACATGTTTTGCACTAAGGGGTTCTGTGTATACCTCTGGACTGTACAGAGTTTGTCAGAATGTTGTCCACACATATTGGCCAATATCTCTGCTGCACAAGACAGGGGTAGTATGTGCTAGCAGCGGTACTTTACTATGATGTCCTTAGGATGTCTGTCAGTAGCCAATGGCACACATGTGGAAAGCAGATGTGACCTCCCACACACACCATGTCTGTGAAGACAATCTCAATTACAGTAGCAATAGTTAATAGAACTGTAATAGTACACAAATAAAGGTTTTCCATTCCTGCAAACCTGTGTATGGTGTTTTTTCCTATGACCTCTCTGTGGGTATATGTTGCAGGCAATGATTGTCATTTGTATGGGTGGCCCATACAGTGTCCAGTTGTTCAGGTGTGAACTGTAAGCATAGTGGCTGTTCCATATTTTGTGTACCTTCTACATATGTATCTTACTGTACATATCTCTGTGTGTGTATGTGTAGTCACATGTATATATATATATATATATATATATATATATATATATATATATTTATCTATATATATATATATATATATATATATATGTGTGTATATCTGTATCTGCATATATGTGTCTGTGTATATGTATCCTAGGGATGTTGATAGCTTCCACATTTTACATTTCCTATGGGAGCCAGACTGTACTGCATGATATGTTACCAATACCAGCCTGACATCATACAGGTGGGATGTAGTACTGTTAACATCTAGTGCCCATGTCATGTCAGGTCCTGGTTATGGGACCTGCAACACTTGGTAGTGTATTGCAGGGTGGAAGTGTTTCACTGTGGGGGGGTATGCCTATTCGTACAAGACGTATATTATTTGGGGCCTCTCAACCCCATTAACGGTGCATGTGGACATATTTGTTTTTGTTAATCTACAATTGCTATCTACAGATGTATGGCCACATATACCTATATAGATATGGGTCCACTTTGTAAATTCAAAATAATGAAATCTTGAATTTCAGTATTTCGAACTTACAAAGCCGCAGACTCACATTTCCAAAAACCGACAGAAGCGCAAAATTCAAAATACCGAAGCACGGATATTTTGAATTTCTGCTTCCGGTGGTCCGGTGTTTGGATGTTTTGGTTTAGTTATGGTAAGTGTGTATGTGTAAGTATGTTAGTTAGAGGATTAGTGTGTGTAAGTGTGTGTTGTGACTGTTATGTGTGTGCTTGAGAGACTCTAACATGTGTGTGTGAGTTTCGTTTGTGTTTCTTTCTGTTTGTAAGATCTCAGAGTTAGAATATATAAGTAGGGGGTGTGGGGGCGCAGCCCCCCACATAGGGGGTGCATAGGGGCTTGCCCCCTGCTTACATGTAGTTTAGATGTATTTGTTTGATTGTGTGTGGGGGGGGTTTGTTTATGTTTATGTGTGTACTGCATGTGTAGAGTAAGTGCGGAATTTTGAATTTCTTGGTTGTGTGTTGTCGAGTTTATGAGTTGTGGATGGATTTTCGGCTTTGTGGTTTCGAAATACTGAAATTTGAAATTTCAGTATTTTGAAATTACAAAGTGAATCCACAGATATATATATATATGCTTACATATATATGGCTATGTCCGTATATATCTACATAGATATGTATATCAGCGTACATATATGTACCTTGCTGTGTATATATAGACATATAGGTGCGGACATATATATGTGTCAATGTAGGCATTTGCATGTATATATGTTCATATATATTTATATATATGTACATATTTCTAAATATATATATATATATATATATATATATATATACATCTACATATATAGATATGTTGTATCTATTTAGATATTAATATATTTACACACACACATACATCTAAATGTTGGTATACATTCTCTGTACTGTTGCATGACTGGGCTGGATGATATGTTTCTGAAAACATCAGATTTATGTATATCTGTCGTGGCTTAGTGGTAAATCACTTTGTCTATGGTGTGCTGGGTTCCTGGGTTTGAACCTTGCATTGGCTGTTTATTTTGTTGCTGGGCAGAACACGGGCCATTGGATACAGAGTGTTTAAGACACTTTAAAGCAGTTGTAAGCGAGTTTGCACAGAGCTAAGCACTGTTAACTTCCAGTTCCAGTTTCTTATAGTCAGCTTCTAAATTGCTTAACCTGTGTAGGCAGTGCTTACCCCTGCTCAAATAGGCTTAAACCTGCTTACTGCTGCTTAAAAGTGCTTACTCCCATTTACCCCCATGCTAATTTCTTTAAAAGAAAAGAAAAAGGGGTTGATAGGAAAGTGGTGAAAAAAAGGGGCACACAGAGGGAAAGACAGTAGGGAAATTAGCCAGGGATGTGCAGGAAGGGTGTAGGGAAGGTCCACAGCTGGCCAATTCTTCTACAGCAACAGCTGTGCATATACACTGAATTTGGCGGTAGATTTGGACACTCAAACCCCTGGGTGGGGGCAACAATAATTCGTTGTGATGCCAATTAGACCGGATTACTTGTGTCCAGTGGACACGTGTACAAAATGGACAGCTATATATGGGACGGAATTTTTTTGTGGGAACAGACTGCCCTTTTTTTTCAAGTGAGAGTGGGATGTTGGGGATGGGTAGTAGGTATATTTGGGTAGGTAGGTTGAGTAGGTTAACAGACAAGACAAACAAGATGCATACAAAGGTGGTATATGACACATGTGGGGGGTAAACACCTTGGATGGGGAGGGGTGTTTGGAAGTCGCACGCCCATGAGCCCCCAAATGGAAACAGTAGGACTGAAGTCCCCACCAATGGGCAGTCACCACTGCACTTTCACGGCCCCAAAGGTGGCTGTGCTGGGGCTGGGTAGGAGGGGCAGGCTCACCCTCTAATTACGCTATGCGGCCCTCAAGCTGACATAGCTGGCCTCAAATCTCCTTGTCGAGCTCCCTACACACTATGGCCCAGACCTGAAGGCAGGTGACAGGTACCGCTCCGCCCCCACTTCCGGGGGGGCCGAGCCCCATCCCCTGAGGTGGTTCCATCCGAAGGTGGTGGCAGGGCCAACGGAGGAGGAGGTCCCAGACTGGGCCCCAGATGTGCTGGTGCCCGGTGCCATGGCCAGCTGAGGTGGGACAGGTGGGTCCGCTGGGACTGGCCTTCCCATACGAGTTATGGCGTTGCAGTTTTAGGAAAGATATCGGTTAGTAATAGTCAACAGCATTCAGGATTAGTTATAACAGCATGCATAGGTATTCCCATTAACCCAAGACACCAGATTTACAACAGTTGTAGGGTGAACAGAACACATGCATATATGGGGCAACAGTGGCCATTACAACAGCATGCAGGTTTCATTGATGGCAACAGGCCACCAATATGGGATTATATTAACATGGCACATGCATAGAACCAAATGTGAATATTTATAAACCAAAAGAACATATGTCCCAACAAAAGTTTGGAGTGTACACGTACCCATTAAGGTGTGTAATTAGGTTATTGCTGCACATAAAGTGGGGGTGAGAGAGAGAGGCGAATTAACAACTAATATATCCCTGTAGCTTTCACAACTTTCTTAGTCACTGTAATATTATCATGGTATGTTTGTAGATTAGTATATATGTGGACTGTGTCTTACATATAGTCTACACCTCTTACCTGTTATAGCTGTTGAGAAAATCATTGTTAACACTACCTGACAAATTCTACACATACTCCCAGATTCCATGCTTGTAGACAGGTATATGAGTGAACTGTGTTGTACCTACAGTCTACACCTCTTACCTGTTATAGCTGTGGAGGGAACTGTTAACACTACCTGACAAATTCTACACATACTCCCAGATTCCATGCTTATAGACAAGTATATAAGTGAACTGTGTTGTACCTACAGTCTACACATCTTACCTGTTATAGCCGTTAAGGAAATCTTTAACACTACCTGACAAATTCTACACATACTCCTAGATTCCATGTTGATGTTATACACATACCTAACAATATGTTATTGCACACACTCTGGTCAAGGCTTGACAGGATGCAGGTGTTAATGTGACATATTTTGAGAATAGCTGTCATACACTTTGGGTGAGATGCTACAATGACAGGTTTGTTTTCATATACATTCTCTGACTATGTTCAGGTCTGACGGTTATATGTCAGTAAAAGCTGCCTACATTTCTTGGATCATTACACTGATTTGTCAGGGGAACAGGTTACCGGGCAGCAGATATGGGCCATTTATCTGGACATGCTGGACAAATCAGAACAGTTGAGGGGTATGACTATGCCTACAGCTTACTACCTGAATATTCTGCCACAGTCTGTACAGTTGATGGTTATGATTATGCTTACAGCTTACTATCTGAACAGTCTATAGCATATTCTGTACAGTTGTTTGGTCTAATTATGCATACAGCTTTCTATCTGAACATTCTCACAGACTCTGTACGGTTGTGGGGTATGATTATGCATACAACTTACTACCACTCCCGGGATTCAAATCCCTGCTGTGTGTGGTAAAAATATTACAGTGGACATCACAGTACACTGTGCTATCATGGATTTGGTGTGAAGCATTCCAATGTTTTCTGTCTAAGTCTCCCTCAGTTATACAATATGACTGGCCTCTTGGGACTTCCAACATTGTTATACTGAACCTCCTACACATTTTATCTGCATTTAACAGTGTGGGTAACACTGCTTATTACAACAGTACTATTTACAGAATGCAACACTACAACATATGAAAGCAGAATGTACACAAGCACTCCAGGGGTTATACTTTTATTCACAAGATATTACACCTTTATTTCCACACAAACTATATGACAGTCTTCCTGTCATATTGTCTAGTTTATTCAGTACATCCCATACACAATACATTTTTATACTGGTACAACACTTTCTAGAACTGTTATATTTATTTGTTATGACAGTACATGCAAGATTATTACTAACCTGCCTCGTGACGCAGCCTTTGCAGCCTAGCAGCATGGGCTTGCTGGTTCACAGCCTGCTCATCTGCAGCTGTCAGATAAATACAGTAATATTTAGCCATTACCTATCCATAGTATACACAAGCTAGGCAATCATTATCTACGTAGTAGAATGAGTACTTAATGTTGGGGCATTGGCCATCTGCCTTGATTCTTGGATCCACTGCTCCAGGAGATCACCCCTCTGCCGCTTCAGGTCAGCATGGTGATGCCTGACCTGCTCACCAATCCGGGGGATACCAGTGGCACTGGTGAGGTCATGAGTGAGACTGTCCCAGGCCTTCACTTTATACTGAGAGCCCTGGTACTGGCCCTGCAGTAGTCTCTGCTCATGGTGTTTTACCAGGAGCCATACCATGAATCTGGACTCCTGGGTGCCCCAGTGCTGCACTCTAAATTGTGTGCCTTCCCCTACTCCAGCCATTCTGCCTATAGTAGGGAACTGCAACCAGTTATGGGAAGTATTCGTGCCTGTGGGGTTTAAATATGCCTGATTTCCCACACTTTCCCATGATTGGATGGTTTTGAAAAGGCTAAGCTATGGGCATACCTGCTTGCCTAATGTTGGCATTGCTTAAAGGGGTACACCACTGGGCAGATTGAGTTAGCCAGCCTACACATTGCTTATACCAAGTAAGCTGAGCTGTGCAATACTTAGCATTGCTTAATATTTAATTAGTATTATATTTTCTTTTTGGCATTGATTTTGCTATTTGTTACATGTTATATCTGTGTATGGTATCCATGATTCATGTGTACATACACTTCATGGGGTCCTGGGGACTTCAAAACTTTATTACAATAACACCTCACATCTGGCCTTACTGCAGTATTCCAGTTCACATATTTTTATTATGTGGCAGGTTATACAACATCACACTGTACATAGATTCCTTTCACATGTTCAGTTTGATTTTCCTGTGGTGAGGATTTGTTTGTTGAAACCTCAATCTTATGTACTGCTATGATGGCTTAGTGGTTAACTACTGCCATTGTAGAGTACAGGGTCTTGGCTTCAAGCCTTGCAGAGGCTGTTTATTTTTTTGTTGGGCAGAATATGGGCCGTTGGATACAGAGTGATTAAGGCACTTTAAAACAGTTGTAAGTGGGTTTGTGCTGGTTTGCGTGGATCTAAGCACTGCTAACTTCTGGTTACAGTTTCTTACACTCAGTTATCTTCTAAATTGCTTAGTCTGTGTAGGCAGTGCTTATCACCACACAAACGCACTTAAACATGCTTACTTTTGCTTACATATGCTTACTACTGCTTATTTGTGCTTAAACCTGCTTACTAGTGCCTTATTCATTATGACACTGACACTTCACATGTGCATTTCCTGCAGTACTCCAGTTCATAAATATATGTTATTTAGTGGGTTTTACAACAAAAATATTGATTATAATGTGCTTTGCCATGTAAAATAGACTGTGCTGCAGTGGGACTTGAACCAGAAATGCCTGCTCATTAGGCAATGCTCTGCCCACTACACTATTGCTGTGCTGCTTCATTTGCATATATCTTCCTTGTTATCCTCTTCAGCCTTTAAAGCTGCTTTAACCATAGCTAAATGATGGGCACACCAGTGCACCTACAGTTAGCTGTACTCAGATTTAAAAAAATATATATAAATGTTTCTTCATTTGATTTTTATGTACTGTTGCTGCTGTACACATGGGGAACTGTTGGTGGAGATATGCGGACACCTATGAGCGATCTCGCTCATTTCTTACCACTTTCTGCTGTTCTACATTGCAGGACGTGTTTATTCTAAGAGCTCTGCTCTCAGACACGCCCCCTGCACTCGTACACGCTCCATGTAAGCCTAGGAGTTCGGGCAGAGTGCCTTATTGATATGCATGGGGTGCTGCCGCCCTGCTCCTAAATGGGTGCTTCCATGCAAGACTAAGCTAGTCCTGCATGGAAGTTTAGTAAATTCGGGGGATTATCTCAAGAAAATAAATGCATTATATTTTCCAAAAAGCAAATAAAATCATAAATTCAATATAAAGAAGCACTCATATTTAAATGTTAGACGGTATTAAAAGGAAGTATTAATGGTGCTGAATAACCCAAAAATTATACAAAGAAAATCCTATGTGGAAAACAATGTGGCACAACAGGTCATCTTTATAAGCTCCTTAATTTAAGAACACAAGCCAAGGAGCACAAATCATTTAATCCTGGAGCACTGTAGGTGTAGAATTTTATTTGCCATAGTAACTCGCATAATTCCAATTTCAGGGTAAAGTGCCCCCCCCTAGGGTCCTGCTCTATCTGATCTATTGCCCTAAAGGTAAAACTGTGCTGGGGGTGTTCGTGTGACATGCTTGGCCAATGCATTTTCTAACCTAGATTTTCTAATATTATAAGTATGTTCGCAGACTCTGTCCCTGAATCTATGATCAGTCTTACTGATGTAGAAACAAGTACACTGTCTACAACTGGCCAAGTACACCACACCCTTGGATACACAATTAATCTTTTATTTATAAAAAATTTTTTATTCCTGATGACGAAAGTGTTGCCAACCTCCATAAGTCTCCTGCCAATTACTTTTGGGCCCCTGACTTTTATTTGGCTGGGATTTTTGTTTGTACTGCCCCTTGAAGGAGAATACCGTGTTTGGGGAGAATTTGGTACATGAAACATCCTAGATACCCCAAGCATTAATTTACCTTTATCATCCCAATGTTTAAGAATTTGTGTAACAGAAGGCCCAAACAATAATACAGCAGTTAAAGAATTACCTGTACACAAAGTCCAAACACTAAAGCAACCAATGTGCCAAATCAGTGTTAAAAATTAGGTCCACACCCTTCAACCACATTAAACTGCTGTAAAAAATGCTTAATAGCAATTTAAATTACATTTTATTGTCAGGTAGTGTAAAATCTCCACACTACCTTCAAAGGGCTTTATTCACAGCAATACCATGATCCGATTTTACCAACACACAAAGCCAAGTCACACATACAGTAAATAATTTATAAATGCTGAAAAAAATCCAGGTTGTGCAATAATTATCTGTCAAAAGATGAAAAGAAGGCAGGATAACAACAGTAAAGATAGATACGATTAATTTGTTCCAAAGAGTATATTCTCACAGCACTGAAAAACAGTGGAAAGCTCTGCCTCCCCACATCACTCAACTGGATTCTTTAAAATCTTTTAAAACTGCATTAAAAGACTATTATCTCAACAATCAAATCTGCACCTGCCTAATTATGTCAAAACCACCTTAGTTTTATACCATACTCATCTTATCTCTACCCCATTCATCCACTGTGAACACTCTGTTACAGAACTTAGATTTTGACTTTTGTATTACTGTATTTTGAAATTGTATTTGGATTGTATTTTGCATTTTGTATTATTGTAGTTAAACTTGTTGATGTTTTTAAGCTCTCTGTAAACACACATGCTCAATGTTTTTAAACCTCTGTATTATACTTTTTGTGGAGCTATTCTCCCTTGGCCTCCACTGAAAATGGGTTCCTGACCCAGTGGTCTTTCCCAGTAAACAAATGTCAATCAATCAATCAATCAATCAATAAATAAATAAATTTGTAGTTTTGTGTGCATGAGACAACCGCTAGTGGCCAGCAGCACGCATACATACTGCCCTTCTGAGAGAAATACTGAAAGTTTCCTCAGAAACAGAAAAAAGTGCAGTTGTATAAATAAACTTACCATAACAGTAGATGTTCGAATTATCACTGCTGTAGTAGCCTTAGTTATATGGACTATATCTTGCAAAGGAACAACCATCCATATTCAAAAACTTCAGGGCATCTTCCACATCCCCAAACTATTAAGCAGCCTGAGCAGAACTGACTTAAGAGATACATTTGGGCACAAAGTCTATCAGAGCTTTCCTGGCAACAGGCAGAGCAAGGCCGAGTCCTGAAAGGACATTGCTAGGAAGAACATAAAAATAAATAACCATACCATGGATAAGAAACATACTAAAAACAAGGGAGGTAGATGGAGTGAGAAAGCAGCTACTGTTATGGTACGTTCAATACACAACTGTACTACATTCATCATTTTCATCACTGCTGCAGTAGCCTTAACTATATGGGTAGATTACCCTAGCTTAAAGCATTTGAGAGGTGTTAGGAAAAGAGTCAAGCAGACCCTCAAGAATGATCATTGCAAAGCCTATTCTAGACATAGAGAAGAAATCAAGCGTATATTTCTTGTAAAAGTTATGTACAGAGGACCAAGTTGCTGCTTCAAGGATACTTCTAGAATCCATCTCTTTCCAAACAGCCATAGATGAAGCCAAGGCCCTGGTAGAGTAGGCTTTGACCTGCTTGGATTAGTTTTGTTCGGTGAGTACTGTGAAAAAATGAAAGGCTGCCAGCCCAGCTATACAGAATTTTGTAGATAATTCAAAAGTCACTGTAAATATTAATAAAAACACAGGCTGTTTCACAAATGCAAAGAAAACCGCGTTAAATGTTGAACTTCAAAAATGTAACCACAATGCTCTCTACTGGAAGAAAGCATTTTATGACTGTTTGCTCTCAAAGCTCAAAGACAGAATGTCTGGACTAAGGAAGTCCTTCTACTGTTTTGAAACCAGAGTTAATTGCTAGATTTTACATGTATAATGTATTGCTGTGGGTCCCTGGCAGCTGCAAGATCAAATATATGATAAACTCTGAGTTTCTATTAGCCTGGGAACCAGAAAAGAATGATGTAATTCAAAATGAGTCATCAGTGATGTATTACCAATTTAAGAGATCTCAAAAAGAAAGAAAGAGCATTTTGCATTTGTCTTCAGAACTGACATCATCAGCACTAGCTTTGCTCTGTATGTAAGTAGGATCTTAGACTTTAGTGTCTCTCTCTTAGAAATAGATAGAAAATAGTAAGTTTAGTCTAGTTGGTTTTCTATATTTATGTCAGACTATTCTACAGTATTATTTTAAGCATTGATGTCTGAACTCTTGACTAGCACTGTGTTGAATTGAGATTTGTCTTGTGTAACTATGGCTGTTTTGTGTAGAGATAATTTAAGCTCTAGAGTACATTGCATGTATATAGTGATACTGTACAAAGCCACTCCAATAAGCCTTAAAAGTTCTGGCCACACTTACTAATTAGATAATAACGTTGCATAATTAAAATGGACACCCTTTGGAAAGGGTCTTATTGGTAGCTGAAAAATAGGGGTTCTGATGGCAGTGGATTACTACCTTACAGCCTGGACAGAAGAGGCACAGCTAGTGAACCTGTGCCAGCCTTCCCCAGGAGTGTCTGTGTGATTGTATATAAATCATATCTCAAAGTGTGCATGTGTGTCAGCTACTTGGGCAGGGGCACGAAGCATTGGTTGGACAGAGGGAGTGCTGGGAGGACTTGGCTTGGAACTCTGGCTAAGGACTCCAGTCTATAGCTGTACCAGTGGGGAGTCTTATTGGGGATCCAGAGGAAAGGGAGAAACCAGCCCCAGACTGACTGTGATCTCTGTGTGCTCTTAAGGGACATTTGTTATCCCTCCCAATGTGGATGCCCCTCACTGGTGCTTGTGGTGAGGACTGAGGCTCCTTGATTACTGGGTCAGTGCACAGGCATCGCAATAGCCTTAGACAACCATTTGTAAATAGTTTATTTTGACACAGGTTGTTCCTTCTTCTTACCTCCACAAGAAATGAACAATTTATCTTAAGATCTGAAAGATTTAATTCTGTCAAGATAGTACCAGACTTGTCTGTGGACATCCAAGGTACAGAGTATCCTTTCTCCCTCATTTTTAATTTCAAGAATGTGGAGATGGATAGTTTGGCCTAAAGTAAACTCCGATACCACTTTATGCATAAAATATGTATTAGCTCTCAAAGAAACCATGTCTGTGTGGAAAATGAGATAGGGTTGACATATCATAAAAGCTTGCAATTCAGATATTCTTCTTGCAGTGGTTAGAGCAATCAGTAAAACTCTTTTCCTTGTTATGAACTTGAGGTCAGCCAGGTTAGTTGGCTCAAATGGAGCAAAGTTTCGCTAACACAAAATTAAGATCCATGGGCAGACATGTTGAAATGGCCAACAAGTGAACCTTGACAGAGCAGTAAAGAAAGGCCATAGGGTGGTAACTCACACAAATACTGTAACACCAGACAGCAATGAGCCCTGAATATCTGCTGATTATGTTGTTGACACTAACTAGAAAACGTTTTCTAATTTGCTAATATATAATTTTCTAGTAGCAGGTTTGCTTGTCTACCTTAGTACCTTCTGCAGGTCCTCAGTAAAGGGATGACTAAAAGAAATTAAGACCCTATCATCTAGTCAGTCAATTAAAGTTGACTGATGTCAGGTTATATCAAATACCCTTGTTCTTGTGTGAGTAGATCCAGTTTGTGAAGAAGCCTGTGGTAACTGCCCCTGGCCATTTTCAAAATAAGGGAGAACCATGGTTGCCTAGACCAGAAGGCTGTCACCACAATGATCTTGGGGGATTTATTCTGAATCTCCAGAAGTACACTGGATAATAGTGCAAAGAGTGGAAAAGCTTACAGAAATATTCCTGCCTACAGAAGAGAAAAGGCACCTGTCTTCCAAGCCTTCTTGCATGGAGTTCTGGAGCAGAATCTTTCTGGATGATTGTTCAGAGAGGAGGCAAAGGGGTCTACTTGAGGAAATCTCCAGAAATGGATCAAATCTTGCCCACTGATCAAATTTCCACGTGTGTGGGTATACCCTTGTCCAGGTCTATATTACGTGATCAAAGCTTTAGTTAGTGGAGTAACTAAAGATCAATATTTAGTGATCGAGCTTTAGTTACTCGACTAACTAAAGCGTTGATCACATAATATAGATGCCCTTGCTCTACTCAGATTTTCTGCCACACAGGTATTATATGATGGAACATAGGATGCCTGTAGAGTGAAATTGTGCTGTGAAGCTATATCCCAAGCTAACATGGCTAGCCTGTAAAGGAGATATGACCTGGTTGCCCCTTACTTTTTGATGTACCACATGACTCTGGTATTGTCTCCAACAACTTGAAGAGGCCCTGGGGTGACCTTGATCAGGGTAAGCATCTCTTTTACATTTATGTGCTTGTTTCTGTCCTTGTTTTTTACACACCTTGCACTTTTATCCCTCCTGAAACTGCTCCCCAAGCAAAGTCTAAACTATCTGTGGTAACTGACTACTTTAGTACGTGGAGGAAAAAGTGAAGACCTGGATTAAGGGATCTCTTGTCTCCACTAAATGATTTCCCTTCTGACAAAATCCCAGCACTAGGATTTGAAAAGACAACAGGTGTTGGTGCTGGGACCAAAGAGACTTCAGATGCCATTGTATCTTTCTCATGTGGAGTATTGCCAAAGGTATCATTAGAATCACAGAAGCCAAGAGACCCAAAATCCTGAGGTATTCCCTCACAGTGACCAAAATCTGAGTAGAAAACTCTGAAAATATATTTATTTATAGATCTATTTTTTTCGTGTGGAAGAAAAGATATTTGACCTGTGGTGTCCAGTTCGCATCCCAGAAATACAATCCCATGAGAAGGCGTCAAGAAAGACTTTTGAATGTTCCCTTGGTACCCCAGTTTGTGTAACCAAAGAGACATAGAGATAGATTCCTGGCACTTTGCCAAAGGCCATGCAGAGATAAGCAAGTTATCTAGTAAGTCTTTTGGCTTCTCCTGGTTAGGGGTCGCCACAGCAGAACTCTGGTCCACTAATGATTGGCAGTGGATTTTTACAGTGCCGAGTTGCCAGCCTGACACCCAACCTTCAAAGAAGGCACACCCATTCATGCACGCATCTACCTGGGTGTCTTTAGATGTCATTCAACTGCGGGGAGAACAAGCAGACTCCACACAGAAAATGCTCCAGCCGAGAATTGAACCAGAGAGCCTCTTGATTTGAGGTGACAACGATAACTGCTGCACCACTGCAGCACTAGATAAACAAGTTATCTAAATATGTAAAAATGTGGATATCCTGTAGCCTGCAATGAGCTATAAATGGAGTAGACACTTTGACTTTGAGAACACTCTTGGTACAAGTGATAGTCCGAAGTTTAAGGCAGAGAACTGAATGTGATCCAGACAGACAAGACCATAAAACACCTGAATAGAGATGAATAGGGATTAGCATTTTTAAATCCTGTTACCAGGAAACTTGAATGAGGAGGAAGAGGTAACAGGTTGTGAAATTACATAATTTGTTATTTGGGCACTATCACAAACAGATTTAGGAAAGAAAGAGAGAGAGATTCAAAAGTGGTCTCCAAGCATTCAATCATTCATTTCTTTCTTTCTTTCTTTCTTTCTTTCTTTCTTTCTTTCTTTTTCTTTCTTTCTCTTAGTACTTCTAAAACATCCTTAAATAAAACTCCTTTCCCACCTGGGAAGGAGGAAGTGGCTCTATCACTTCCTGGGACAACATGTGATGGACAGGTGGAAATAAAAAAGTGTGGTCTGGAAGATAAGAAATTAATCCTGAAAAGGAGGATCTTCAGGACCCACTTGTCAGAAACGTTCTGTTGCCAAAGAGAAAAGTGGAGATTCTGACTTTCTGGAAGATAAAAGGGGGTGCCAGGGTGGGAGGGGAAACTTACATAGTCATTCTGACTTACTGGATTGTCTCTGGTTTTGGGAGTTTTCAGAATTTTTCTTGGAGCCCCTTGCCATTTCTTCTTAAATGTCTGTTTACTTGCATTTTGTTAAAACTGTTTATTTTGCTTCTTTCCAAACCTAGATGAGGAGTTAGAGAATTCCTTGGAAATTTTGGAAATGGAGGCCTGAAAAATCATAGAAATTCCTTGTATCAGCTTACTCCTTTCATCACACGTTTTGGTCACATGACCTCTGATGCAGGGGTTGGCCAAAAATTAAATCTCTATCCAAAGGAGAATTTAAAATGTCATTTTTAATATAATTTGGGAGTTTCTGAGAATGCAGCTATGCAAATCTCCTCAAAACAGTATCAGCATCTTTGAAGAAGTATAAACAGAGTCATACACCCACTGCATACAATTAGTAGTGACTCGAACAATAGAAGAAAATAAATTATTTAAAGCAGATTTTTCCTCACAATAAGAAACTGCAATCAAAACAGTCTTCATACTTTCACAATTAGTCAGGACAAACCTTAACATATGAGCCTGGCAATTCAAAATTCTGAAAATAAAGTTACAGAAGCATACACCTTTTCCCCTCATATCTATCAGTAATTTTCCCATCTTTGTCAGAAAGAGTAGGAGTGAAATTAACCAAATGTTTAGCATCAGTAGGATTAACTAAAGGTATAGCTGCTGAATCAGGTTTGGGAAGGGTATATAAAAACTTAAAAGACTGAAGAACTTTATACGCCCTGCCTTTTTAGGCACAGCTGTCTCACTGTCTGGAAAACTGCAAGCAGTAACACACATCTTCCAAAGCAGAGAAAAGAAGAGGAATGGGTGCAGGTTCTGGGAATTCCATCTGTAACAGGTCATTGTAGTTTTTGAGGGGCTGAGAACACTCACTGAAAACACTGACACATTCTAGAAATAGTCTCAGAGAACGAGAAAACCCACAGGGAAAATCAGAAACTAAGGTTTCCTCTGAGCATGAATTAGAAATTTGAGGAGAGAATCCTGTATCTGTCCCTTCATTCTCCGGTCCAGATTCAGAATCTTGAATCTCTTCAGGAAAAGAAGTATTCCTCTTTCTTTTACCAGAAACTACCCTACAAGAAAGATCAATAGCTCAAATTAAACCAGGAGCCAGACTCAGAAAACTACTCATGTCTAAGGAAATTTGAAGAGGAGAAGATGCATGCTCAGTTTTCTGCTTCTATTGGACAGGATAAATGGGGTTAACAGTATTAATACTGGCAGTGGCAACTTCCCTATGGATGGGCATAACATTCTGACCAAGGATCAACAAGAGTGGCTCTCTCTTGCCCACTGAGGGGACCCCCACCAGCCAGAGAGTACATGGCTAAGCACTGGTCCATAGTGGCTGCAGATATTATACCAGAGGGAGTCTGGGTAAAGGATGAGTGATCTGAGGTACAACAAATGGCCACAGGAGAGTCATCCAGCCGTGGCTGAGGCAAATTGCTAGTCTGCCATGCTGGAAAAGGTGGCTGTTTGCTTAAATATTTTTGTTTTTGTGGCTGGAAAAAGGACCAACCATGGGACTGACAGTTTATTCCGTGGTCAACCCGAAAATGGTTCCTCTTTCTCAGGGGAACTAAGCAGCAAAGGCATGTAAAAATAAAAAGACACATGGTAAATAGTACTTTAATATGCTATGTCAGCACTGCAAAGTATCCACAGTCCTAGGTTGCCTTGGCAAATAATCCAAAATGCTACTGAGGCAAAAGGAATATTGGACATCCATTGTTGCCTTGGCCAAAAGGTAGTCACCAGAATTATCATTAGTGAGTTTTTCTAAATCTTTAAAATAACCCTGGTTACCAATGGAGAAAGGCGTATGGGAACATCCCTGACCCTGGGAATGAGAAGGCAATGGTCTTCCAGACCTGTTTGCAAGGAAACTTGGAGCAGAATTTATTTGACCGTCTGTTGTGAATGGAGGTAAACAGCTCTATTTGAGATGTTCCCCACAGTGGCATCAGTTCCTGGAAGACACTCAGATTCAGTTACCATTCACCAGAATCCTGCTCAGCTTGTATGCAATAATGAGAAGTTATGTACTTACCATAACGTTCCATGTTAGTTGTCTTCTTCTCGCCTTCTTTCTTGCTGGATGGGTTCGGAGCCGAACCTCGGCTCCGACTCGGCCTAATACTAAAGCTCGAGAGCTATTTTTACCGGCTCGAGGCTATGCTATGTCCCATAATGCTAGGCATCATAAACCCAGATCTCATTTAATAGCTAACACTATGGACATATAAGTCCCACCACAACAGAGAATAATCCACCTAATCATAGATACAAATATATATATATATATATATATATATATATATATATATATATAAAACCCTCTAGAAGAGCTAGCAAAAAAAAAGGGGCAAGGGAGCTAGCTGGGAATATAACTGAGGTGGCAATAACTCTCACAAGGTACTCTAGATCTTCCCAGGCTAGGGGGATGGGGGGTGGTTCGCAAGAAAGAAGGCGAGAAGACAACTAACATGGAACGTTATGGTAAGTACATAACTTCTCAATGTTAAGTTGTCAAACTCGCCTTCATTCTTGCTGGATGGGACAGCATCCCTAGCACCTAAGTCCTGGGTGGCTCAATGGAACAAACTCTTGAGTACAGTGGAACCAAAATCAGCCCGACTTCTGGAGGCCATATCGAGCTTGTAATGAGAAATGAAGGTATGAGGTGAGGCCCAAGTGGCCACTGCGCAAATGGAATCCATCGGCAATCTTGCCTGAAAGGCTATTGAAGAAGCTAAAGCTCTGGTTGAGTGGGCTCTAGGCTTAGTAGGAAGTTCCTTTTTCCTCAATTGGTAGACCAACATGATAAGACAGGACAACCACCTGGACAAGGTTACCTTAGAGACTGGTTGGCCTTGCTTCCCTTCCACATAAGACAGAAAGAGCTGGTTTAATTTTCTCATCTACTTAGTTCTATCCAGGTAGAAGCGTAACTGATGGTGAACGTCCAAACAATGTAACTTTTGTTCAGCTCTATCGGTATAATTTGGGAAGAAGACTGGAAGATTTATGGTCTGATTCAGATTTTTCTCTGAGATTATTTTGGGTAAAAAAGATGGATTAGTCCTAAGTGACATTCTGTCTTTGTGAAAAATAAGATAAGGAGGGCAAACGCAAAGGGCTTGAAGTTCCGAGACCTGTCTTGCTGAGATGATGGCTACTAAGAAGAGTGTTTTCCATGAGAGCAACTTCAACGAACAAGAAGCCGCCGGCTCAAAGGGAGGAAGAATTAAAGAAGACAGTACCAAATTTAAGTCCCACAGTGGGGGAGAGTCCTTAACTGGGGGCCTAAGTAAAAGGGTTCCTTTTAAAAAGGCTTTGCAAAGTTTGTGGGTCATGATACTGGTCTCTGACAAGCCAACGTGGAAATTTGCAATAGCTGCCAGTTGAACTCTGATGGTAGCTGAGAAGGAGCCCAATCGAAAAAGTTCTGCTAGAAACTCTAGAACTGTCTGGACAGGAGCCGTAAAGGGGTCCACGTGTTTTTCCCCTGCCCATAGAAATGCTTCCATTTGCTAGCATAAGTCTTTCTGGTAAAAGACTTTTGAGAAGCGAGGATGATATCGCAAACAGGTTGAGAGATAAGGGGAAGCCTGGCTAGGGTTGGAAGTGGAGCAACCAAGCTGTGAGGTTGAGAGATCGAAGGGACTGATGCAGCCCACCCGACTGATGGGTCAGAAGATCTGGCACTGGGTCCAGATGCCAGGGCTGCTCCAGTAGATGGTGTTGCAGGAATGGAAACCAAATTTGTCGAGGCCAGTAAGGGCAATGAGGATCATCCTGGCTCTCAAGGCAGTCGCTTTCTGGACTAATTGAGTAATCAAGGGAAAGGGGGGGAATGCATACAGAAGACCCCGGGGCCAATCGTGAACTAGAGCGTCCCTGGGGGGTAGACCTGGGAGAGGGAAGAGGGTGAAGAAGTCTGGGCACTTGCTGTTTAGAGGTGTTGCAAAAAGGTCGCAGCAAGGCTGACCCCACCTTCTGAAAATTCTTTCCACTACTATCTGGTTGAGAGACCACTCGTGAAGCATGAGAATGGCTCTGCTCAGTCTGTCCGCTATGACGCTGGACTTCCCGGGAATATGCGTTGCTACCAGAAACCATTGAGAAAAGATCACCCATTGCCAAAGTCTGAGTGCTTTTCGACATAGGGGGTAGGATCTGGTTCTGCCCTGCTTGTTGATGTACCACACTACAGACATATTGTCTGTTTGAATTGCAACAGTCCCGGTGGGTAGAGAGTCCTGAAGGGCCTGCAATGCTAAAAGTACCGCTCTCATTTCCAAGACATTTATGTGCAAGTGGCATTCTAAGTGTTGCCATGTGCCCTGGACTGTCCTGCCCTGAAAATGCCCCCCCCCACCCGATCTGGGAGGCATCCATTGTCACAGTGGCAACAGGAGGAGGAAGGACCACAGGTCTGCCCTGGAGTACCTGAGGGGAGACCGTCCACCAAGAAAGGTGTCTTTTGCATGACTGAGTGATTAGAATGGTGTGTGACATGGGGAGCTGCTGAAAGGACCACTGGGAAAATAGCATCCACTGCAGGATCCGCATATGAAAATGTGCTAGGGGGAGTAAGGTGATTGCTGCTGCCATGAGACCAAGTGTTTTTAGTACAAATCTGGCTTGGACTCTGCTCTCCTGTAATAGGATCTGAACATGGTTGCAAATGTCTGAAACTCTTTGTGTAGGTAGTTTTGCTGAGAGCTCCACTGTGTTTAAAATGGCGCCTATGAAGGTAATATACTGACAAGGCGACAATGCAGACTTTTTGAAATTTATAGAGATACCTAGCGCGTTGCACGTTTGTACAGCATAATCTCTGGATTGGAGTAGTTGGTGCCTGGTGGTGGCAGTAAGGAGCCAGTCGTCTAAATATGGAAACACCTGGAATCCTTGTCATCTCAGGTGAGCCACAACCACTGCCATGCATTTGGTAAACACCCTGGGGGCTCTGGTGAGGCCAAAGGGCAGGGCTCTGAATTGGTAGTGACTGGCTCCCAGCCGGAAGCGGAGAAACCTTCTGGAGCGCCTGTTCATCTTGATATGGTAGTACGCATCCTGAAGATCTATAGAGCACATCCAATTGTCCTGACCCAGAAAGGGTAGAATGGACTGTAGCGTGACCATCCGGAACTTCGTTCTTTGAACCGACTTGTTCACCCTGCTGAGATCCAAAATAGGTCTCCAATCCCCTGTCATTTTTGGTACCAAAAAGAACTTGGAGTAGATTCCGGATAATTGCTGGTCTGCTGGGACTGGCTGGATGGCCCTTTTTCTTAGCAGCTTTGAAATTTCTAGCGCTGCTTGATCTCTCAGACTGGGTGGAACGTCTGGAAGGGGCCCTTTTGGCTGATGTGGGGTGTGAATAAAGGGAATTCTGTAACCCTCGGATATGATCGACTGCACCCATTTGTCTTGCGTGAGGGAATGCCAGGCTTCTGGGTACAGTGATAGTCTTCCCCCGACTGCCTCCGAAGGCGGACAGTCGGGCAGCCCCTCTGGGGTGCTGGAAGGGTTTGTCAGAGAAAGATTCTCTGCTACCCTGATTTTGCGGACCCCCCCTGCCCCTAGGGCGATGCCTGTTATTGTTCCCAAATCTGCCTCTGGAGGGAAGCTCACCATGTGTGTCAGGCAGTACTCCCTGAGGTTTGCGGAACCACATTTTTGCACTCTTTTGACCCTTAGGGTATGGTCTAGAAAGAGTGGAAAAACGGATTCCCACGGCAGAGAGAGTCTTGCCTTCCTGCTCGCACCTGGTCACTGTATCCTTCACTTGAGGTCCAAACAAGGCAGAACCGTCAAAGGGGGTGTTAGTGAAGGATGCCTTAAAGGGGTCAGCAAAGTTGCAAAGCCGCATCCAGGCATTTCTCCTTAGAGCAACGCCCGTGCCTGCAGCCCTACTCGCTCCATTGGCGGCATAGGAAATGAGCCGCATGGAAGAGTTTACAATAGAGTTCAGGGTCCCCAGCTGGGAGTTGATCTTTTCCTGAGACCCCGCAGCTGATGGGTCCTGTAAAGTATCACCTAGTTCTTTGAGAAGGTCTCTGAAGACGGGTGAAATGGCACAAATAATTCAGCGAACGCATGGCAAAGGTCGCTGAAGAAAACATCCGCTTGCCGTACCTATCCATAGTCCTAGATTCCTTATTAGGAGGATGGACAGGAACTGAAGGGTCAGCCAACTCCTTCTAAGTGGCCGCCGCCACCACCATGGCATCAACGGGGATGCCCTTAGTGAGAAACTGCTTGTCTGAAAGGGCTGTAATAAATTTTGTTGGCCTCCGGGGAGTTGGTTCCATAGTATCCAGAGCCGTCCACACCTTCCGAGCCACCACCTCCATGAGTGGGTCGAAAGGCGGGGACACCCAGGAGGTGGAAGGGCGAGAACCGATCGCATCCAGGTACACCGACTCGTCCTCGGAAGGGTTGAGGGCAGACCAGTTCCCCCTCTATTTAAGGATCTCTAGGATGTCAGAAAATGAGACATCCTCAGAGGGGGACCTTGGGGACCCTTTTAAATCATCCAGGTCGGTGTCAGATGTCACTGACTCCGGAGAGTCCACATGCTTCCTCTTGCATGTCCTTTTCCAAGGGGGCTCCCTCGCAGGATCAGGGGAGGCCTCAGAAGAGGAGGATACACCCAATGGGGCGACCTGGGGCATTGGTTCTCCACGCTTGGGTTTGGGAGGGTAGGCAGAGGCCGAAGCAGGCACCATGGAAGGAGGCGGTGATGGGGCCGACCGTGGCACCGGTATAGGAGCCAGCACGCTCCTCATGACCTCAAAGGTGCCCCTATCAGGCAGAGAAGAGGGACCCAGCTCCAAAGAGATGAGAGCTCCTCCTGGCACCGAGAGGGACGGCTCCGAGGCCGATGTCGGGGCCGAACTCACCTGCACCAAAGCTCCGAGAGGGAGAATGGGGTTGGACAAGGGTCTGATGCCACTCGCCCCCTCGGAACCGACAAGGGAATCCCGGTGCCCGGATCCCTCCAAGGACGGAGCCAATGAAGGGATCAGAGCCGACGAAGGAACCAATAAGGGTGGAATCAGTCCCGACGCCCCCACGGTACCAACCCCAATGGCCTCCAGCTCTGAGCTCGAAGGAATAGTCGGAGGAGGAACTGGAGCAGGCGTTGAGGAAGCCGCTGTCTGTTGAGACGGGCTATGCAATAACTGGGTGAGCGCCTACGACTTCAAAAGCCTACTGACTACCCTCTCGAGGTCATGGTCCGAAAGCCTGGAAGATCTAGAGGAGTGAGACCTATGGCTCCATTCCGACAGCAAAGGGGACTTCGGAGCTAACCTGACCGACTCCAATGAAGGAGATCGGGAACGCTTTCGGCTTGGAGATGGCTCCGACACCAAGATCGGAGCTGGCTGAGGCCTCGATGTATCGGTTCCAGCCGGAACCGACGAGGCAGAAGAAGGTTCTCTCGGCGCCGGCTCTGGACTTGGAGCCGACGGTTTGGCGGGCTTAGAAGGTTTTCCTGAAAGAGGCTTGGTAGGAGAACCTTCGGGCTTTAATAAGCCCCTTAGGATGAGCTTATTTCTGTGTTCCTGCAGGACTCTTGGGCTAAAAGCATGACAGATGGAACAAGAGTCCTGCAGGTACAGAGGGCCGAAACAATACACACAAGAAGTGTGACCATCTGTCAGAGACATCTTCTGACAGCACGAGTCACACTTCTTGAATCCCGATATCTTGGTATCCTTAGACATGATACCACAGGAATGGGACAAAAAAGTCTAGACAAGTATACCAGATGCAAGAAACACGCACACAACACTTGAAAAGACACTCTCAAAGAAAAATTAAGTTTACTACAGTAAAACAAAACAAAATTATACACACACACACACTCCGAATGGAACCTGTACAACCACTGTAAAGGGGGGATAAAGGCCTAACCACCTTAAGGGTGGAGAAGAGTAAGGAAAACTATTAATAAAGGGAGGGAAGACTAGTCGAGAGACTACTAACACTACTAGAAAAGATCTCAAGGAAAAATATCTATCAAAAACTAACTATAAATATAAAAAATCTTAAATACGACCTGGAGCCGGTGAAAACGCAACCTCATAGCTGAAGCGGCAAACGAGATCTGGGTATATGATGCCTACCATTATGGGACATAGCATAGCCTCGAGCCAGTAAAAATAGCTCTCGAGCTTTATTATTAGGCCGAGTCGGAGCCAAGGTTCGGCTCCGAACCCATCCAGCAAGAATGAAGGCGAGATTGACAACTTAACATTACTTGTTCTGCAGGAAAGCACTTAGCATGAAGTGAAAGATTGTGCAAGGTTGTTAGGTCTCCAGCTACTATAGCTAGTCTGGAAAGAGGATATGAACTGATTCCTCCATGTTTGTTTGTTCATTTATGTACTACTGTGGTGCTGTCTGTCATAACTAGCAGAGGTCCTGAAGACCACTGATGGTTTAGAGATTTTAGGGTATTTATTACTGCTATAATTTGCCTGCTCCAAAGACCATGGACTTTCACTCTGTTGAATACAGCTTCTGAAGCAAAATCCAAGGTATCTGTGGTTATAGAATAAGTAAGGATTATAAAGGGAAAAGAGAGCACTGGGATTTGAAAGGATAGAGTGCACTGGTGTTAGGTCCAAATCAATTTGATGAACTACTGAAATTCTTTCATGTGAAGTCTAGATTAAGGAATCACGAAAATTGTAGATGCCATGTGACTTTGAATCCTGAGTTATTCCTTGACAATTTCTGAGTCTTGCTGGAAAACGTCAGAAACTGTTCCCTGTATAATTCTTCTTTGTCCTGATGAAAGAAAAGGCTATCATTAGAGATGTCTTTGGGAGATATCCTAGAAATACTATCCTATGAGAAAGAATGAGAGAGGATTTCTCAAGGTTCACATGAAATTCTAAATCGAGAAAGGGTATTTTATCCAAGAAAGAAATTCTTGATAGCTTCTGAAGGAGTTAGCATATATAAGGAAGTTGTCTATGTATGGAAAGATGTGGATGTCCAGTAACCTGCAATGAGCTATTACCGGTGCTATTAATTTTGTAAACATTCTTGGAGCTGCTGACAACACAAAGGGTAAAGAAGAAAACTGATAAAAATTTTCTGTGTCTGGTTTACATTTTGTAAACCAGACACAGAAAATTTTTAAAAGCTCCAGAAGTCTTTGAAAACTGGTACATGATGATAAGCATATTTTAAATCTAGAAAACTGGAAAAATGAAAGAAAGGTAACAGGATCTGTAGCATAGCATTTTGAATTTTGGAATCTTGAAGTAAATGTTTTGGGGGAGAGGGTCCAGGACAGGTCTCCATGTTGCTTCTTCTTCTTTAGCACCATAAGTATTCTTAATTAAAATCCTTTCTTTATTTATTTGATCTGGAGGGACAGGTTCTACTACCTCTTGAGGCAACATTTGATTCAGAACAGGAGGAAACAAGAGGGTTTGATTGGATGGATGAAGAGGGATCCCTTTGAAAGAAGGGGAGGAATTCCACTGCTAGTTTTAGCTACTTTAAAAGATTCTCAGAACTTGCATGTCTTAAGTTACCAGGTGCCACAGGGAACAAAAGAAGTTATGTACTCACCATAACATTCCATGTGAGTTGTTCATCTCGCTTTCATTCTTACTGATGGGTTCGGAGCCGATCCTTGGCTCTGACTCAGCCAAATACAAAAGCTCGAGGTCTTCAACCAGCTCGTGGCCTAATCTCTATCCCATGACAGACTGGTGCTTCCCTCAGATCTTGTTTACTGCCAATAAAGATATAAGCCAACTCCTACTATATCAATAGCAAGGAAAAACACTAGATAAAGGTCAAATACAGTCATACCATGCCTCAATTCTCGGTCCTCAAGAAGCCTGGTGGAGGTTGGAGGGTGGGACATAAGAATGAAGGCAAGATGAACAACTCACATGGAAAGTTATGGTGAGTACATAACTTCTTTAGGTGAAGCTGTCCTATCTCGCCTTCATTCTTACTGATGGGTTAGCATCCCAAGCACCATCTTTCTCAGGTGGCTCATGGGAGTATATTCTTCAGGACAGTGGAACCAGAGGAAGCCCTGTCCCTGGAGGCCCTATCCACTTTGTAATGAGTGAATAAGGTATGAGGCCTTGATCAAGTAGCTGCTGCACAAATTGTATCTATTGGTAATTTGGCAGAAAAGGCTGGGGAAGTGATACACCTGTAATTGAGTGGGCCTTTACTTTGTCTACTAATGGTGAATTCACTGAACTGTAAGTGAAGGAAATACAGTGATAACCATTTTGATAATGTGGTTTTAACAACAGGAGCACACTTCTTGGAGTCTAAGAAGGAAACAAAGATTTGATCCATTTTCCTGAAATCCTTGGTCCTGTCCAAAAAGAAGCATAGCTGTCTGTGAACATCAAGCTTGTGCAGCATATACTCTGCCTTACTGCCACATTTGGGGAAGACTACAGGCAATTCTATAGACTGATTGTGATTTGTTTCTGAGCATACCTTCGGTAAAAATGAGGGATTTGTCCAGAAAGACACTCTATCATTATGAAAAATCATTTAAGGGGGATTTTTGGACAAGACCTGTAACTCTGAAACCCTCCGAGCAGAAGTAATGGCTACTAGAAAGATGGTTTTCCATGTAATATACTTTAGGTCACATGAAGAGGCTGGTTCAAAAGGTGGTAGAATTATTCATGATAGAATTTAGATTCCATGGAGAAAAAGGAGATTTGGTAGGTGGTCTTAAATGTATAGTGCCTTTAAGAAAAGCCTTCAAGAATCTATAAGACATGATATTAGACTCTTCCTCACCAAGATGGAAGTTAGAGATTGCAGCTAAATGAACTTGAATAGTTGCGGGAGCTGGTCCCTCATTGAATAGTTTTGTCAAAAATTCCAAACTAGAAGATATTGGAACTAAATAAGGATAAATGTGATTTTGTAATGCCCATATTGAAAATCTTTTCCATTTGCTGAGATATAGTTTTCTAGTGGATGATTTGTGACAGGATGTCAATAAATGCTGCACTGCAGCTGAAAGATTCTGAAGCTTGGCTATGTTTGAAATTGGAGCAGCCAAGCTGGCAATTTGAGGGACCGAAGAGATGGATGAATAGCCTCCAATGAGTGAATCAGGAGGTCTGGAACTGGGTCCAGGATACAAGGTTCTTCCAAAAGATGAGGCCAAAGAAAGTGGAACCAAATCTGGCGAGGCCAATAGGGGGCTATCAGAATTATGGTCCTTCCCAGAGCACTGGCTTTCTGTAAAACTTTGGGTGTCAAAGGTAATGGTGGAAAAGCATAAAGGAAACCTGGGGGCCAATCGTGTACAAGTGTATCCCTTGGGTTTCCCCCCGGCGGGGGGATTAGGGCAAAGTAGCTGCTGCATTTTGTGTTTGTGGGTGTGGCAAAGAGATCACAGCAAAGCTGACCCCATATGTGGAATATGTCTTCCACCACTTCGTTCTTTAGGGACCACTCATGAGGCAATAGAATTGCCCTGTTCAGCTTGTCTGCTATCACGTTAGACTTCCCAGGGATGTGCGTTGCTATCAAAAAGTGCTGGGTGGAGTTCGCCCATTGCCATACTCTTCAAGGCCTCTCGACATAGGGGGTAAGATTTGGTTCCTCCTTGTTTGTTTATGTACCAGACTACTGACATGTTGTCTGTCTGGATAGCAATGGTCCCCAGAGGAAGACAGTCTGGAAAGGACTGCAATGCTAGAAGTACCATTTTCATCTCTAGGACACTGATATGCAGGTGAGCCTTGTGTTCTTTCCATGTGCCTTGAGCTGTTCTTCCCTGATAATGCCCCCCCACCCTATCAGGGAAGTGTCTGTTGTCACTATGGCAATTGGGTTGGGTAGAACAAAGGGACGTCCTGTTGTTACACAATGCAATGTCAGCCACCACTGAAGTTCCTTCTTGCATGAATTTGTGATTATAATCTGATGTGACATTGAGTTCCTGAAAGGACCATTGCATGAAAAGGAGCCATTGTAGTATCTGCATATGCATCCGACCCAGTGGAATTGCAATTATTGCTGCTGCCCTTGTACCCAGCAATTTGAGAACTGTGGAAGCTGGGGCTTTTTCTTTCGAGAAAAGGGCTAGAACCTGTTGCCGAAGAGCAAAAACTCTTTCTGACAGAAGTTTTAAGGTCATTGTGGTGTTGTCCAGATCTGCTCCTACAAAAATGTTATGTTGTGATGGCAATAAGGCAGATTTTACCACATTTATTGTAATCCCCAACTGACAACATAGATTCATAGTAGTGTCCCTTGCTTGAATGAGCTGATGCCTGAGTGTGGCGGTTAGGAGCTAGTTGTCTAAGTATGGAAATACCTTGAATCCCAAACGTCTCAGGTGAGCCGTGCCTACTGTCATGAATTTAGTGAACACTCTGGGGGCTGTTGTGAGACCAAAGGGCAGTGCTACCAAATTTATAGTGACGGGCCCCAGCCGAAAGTACAGGTGATCTCAGGATGGTCTGTCCATTTTTAAGTGGTGGTACGCATCCTGAAGATCTATCGAGCACATCCAATTGTCTTTTTCTAGAAAAGGAAGTATCGACTGCAGTGTAACCATCCGGAACTTTTGTTTTCTTTGCAGATTTGTTTAATCTGCTAAGATCCAAAATGGGCCTCCAATCCCCTGTTTTCTTTGGAACTAAAAAGAAGCTTGAGAAAGTTCTGGATCCTATCTGGTGTGTGGGGACCAGCTGGATGACTCTTTTTTTGTAGCAACCTTTGAATTTCTATGGTTGCTTGTTCCCTGTGACTGGATGGAACGTTCGGGATTTTTCTTATTGAGGGAGGTAGGGTGGAAAAGGGAATAGACTAACCTCTGGACATGATGCTTTGTACTCAGCTATCATTTGTTATTTTTTGCCAGGCATCTGGGTACAAAGATAAGCATCCCCTGACTGCCTCCAGAGATGGACAGGCGGGCCTCCTCTCAGGAGCGTTGATAGGGCTTCCCAAAGTACTAATCTCTGTCACCCGGGTTCTGTGGACTCCCCTCTGCTGTGTGGGTGGCATCTTCCATTATTGTCTCCTCCTCTGCCTCTGGAGGGGGGGGGGTTCACCACAAGTTTCCTGAAAGACTCCTTCAGTTTTACAGAACCACATCTTTCCTCCTTTCTGATCTTTGGGGTAAGGTCTGGTAGGTGTGGAAAAATGTACTCTGATGGCAGACAGAGTCTTTTCATCTTGTTTACTCCTGGTAAGCGTTTCTTTCACTTTGAGTCCAAAAAGGGTCAAGCCATCGAAAAGGGTGTTGATAAAGGGTGACTTAAAGGGCTCAGCAAAGGGACATAAGTGTATCCAGGAATCTCTCCTAAGAGCAATTCCTGTACCTGCTGCTCTGCTTGCTCCATCAGCTGCATACGAAAGCAGATGCATGGACGTGTTTGTTAGGGAATTGAGGGTAGAGAGCCTGTGAGGATATTTTCTCTGAGACCCCCGCAGCTACTGAACCCTGTAGAGCATCTCTTAGCTCTTTTTGGAGATCTCTCTGCAATCTAGTGAAATGCGTAAGATAATTCAGTGACCTAAGTGCAAAAGTCGCTGAAGTAAACATGTGCTTTCCATATCTGTCCATGACCCTCGAATCTTTATTCGGTGGATGAACTGATGTCGAAGTTTCGGATAACTCCTTCTTGGTGGCTGCCGCTACCACCATGGCATCAACAGACACTCCCTTGATGAGAAAAGCCTTGTCCTGTGATGAGGTAATAAATTTATTAGGCCTCGTAGGGACAGGTTCCACTGTATCTGGAGACTCCCACACCGTTCGACAAATTAAGTTCATGAGTTCGACAAGAGGTGGAGACACCCAAGAGGTGGAGGGCTAAGACAGAAAAGCCTTCGGGTAGACTGACTCATCATCAGTAGGTTTGATGGCCTGCCAATCACCCCTCTGTCTGAGAATCTCTAAGATATCTGCGAAGGAGATATCTTCTGAAGATGACCGTGGAGAACTTTCTAAATCATCCAAGTCAGTGTCTAAAGTGAAGGATTCCTGAGGGGAGTCTAGATGTTTCATCTTGCATAGCCTCTTCCTGGGAACCTCCTCAGTGGGAGCTTCTGGTGAGATCTTGGAAGAGCAGGACTCGCCCATTGGGGTGCCCTGAGGCTCTGGGTCTCTACACTTTTGTGGAATCTGTGAAGCAGAGGTAGATACAGGCTGTTTAGGGGAGGAGGTTGCTGGTTCTGATGATGTGGATGCCCAAGGGGACAATACTCTCCTCATGACATCAAAGGCCCACCTGCTCTGATGCGAGGGAACTCCTAGATCCAAAGAAGCAGCTGATTCCCTCAGCATCAAACTGGTGGGCTCAGAGCCAGAGGTAGGCACCGACCTCACCCACACCGAAGCCCCGAGAGGCAAAGTTGGAACCGAAATGTCGGTTTGACTATCCTCCCTGGACCCAATTGGCGAGCGTCGGCTCCTATACTCCTTGGTGGGCTCTGAGGAAGTCTGAGTAGTCAGAGCTGATAGTCCTGGAACAGGTGTCAGTCCCGATGGTTCCACAATTATCAGCTCTGCGCACTCAGGCTTCGAAGCCTTGAGTTAGATCGGAGGAGGAACAGTAGTAGGAGGGAGGGTTTTGGTTGGTTCTGCAGCCCCAGGATCAGCCCCGACAAAAGCTTGGCCAGTGCCGGTGTCTGCAGAAGCCTCTGCACCACACGATCCATGTCCATGTCCAAAAGTCTTGAGGACCGAGAAAATGTGGTAGAATAGGTCACTGATTGCAATATTGGAGACTTCAAGGTAGGCGATACCAGCTCCAATACTGGGGTCCGGCTCCTACCAACAACAACCGTCAGCTCCAAGGTTGCTGGTGACAAGGTCAATGGTTTTTCAACTCTAGATTTACAGGTTGATTAATTATGTTCTTTCCAGTTTGTTTGTTGTCTTCTTCTCTTCTTCACCTTCTTCTTTGCTTGATGCAGGAGAGCCTCTCAATTCCGCCTACACTGGTAAAAGCTCGAGAGGTGGTTCCGGCTCCGAGGCCCCTTATATCCCACACAATGCTAGGGCGAGTTACCTCAGATCTCGCTTGTCTTTTCTTTGCCACTGATAACTCAGAGGATGCCTTAGAAGGTTTAGATTGTTTGCCATATTATTGCCCTTATCTAGTGATTCCTGGAAAGAGGGCTTTACCAAACCTCTTGCTATAAGTTTGCTCTTTCTTTCATGCATCACCCTCGAACTAAAGGAGTGGCATATTGAGCAATCTTCTTGAAAGTGAACCTCACCCAAACAATAAACACACTCAGAGTGTCCATCTGAGATGAACATCTTTTGCCCACATTTAGGACATTTTTTAAATCCAGATTTGGACTTCTCTTTTTCCTGCTGAGACATAATGATCCACAAAAACTTTGACAATGCACAAGAAACAACAAATATCACACTTGAATAAAGATTAAGCCTTCTAATTTAAACAGGCTAGATAAGCAGTCTTATAGTTTGTACACTAAAAGAAAAATGCCCTAATAAATACGGGCTTAAGAAAGTAAAGAAATTAGCCTTCTAACTCACCGGGCTATTAAAAAAAAACACACTAATGTAAAGCTTGGAGCCATCTTTTAAATCTAAAATCTTCCCTGCTAGATTTAACTACTGTGGTGTTATAGATGTGTGTATGCCTCTAAATTCAATCTACTTACCAGCTACTTTCACTAGAGTTAAACTGCAACAGTGTGCTGATACCTGTTCACTGGACCTGTCTGCAAGCTGCCTCACAGTTTAACAGAATACTTTAAAAGTTTCATCTTTCTGGTGTCTTACAAGCATCCTGTTCAATCTACCTACCAGCTACTTTCGCTAGAGTTAAACTGCAACAGTATGCTGATACCTGTTCACTGGACCTGTCTGCAAGCTGCCTCACAGTTTAACAGGATACTTTAAAAGTTTCATCCTTCTCATGTCTTACAAGCACTCTGTGTACATTTACATTTAAATATCTCTGTATTCCTGAAACTTTGTACAAAACTAGCTGAGACTCACACTCTAAGACCTGCATCCCCCCTGCATTTTCCTTGCAGGACTTTAAATCTTTATTTGTACTTTGGTAATCTTGGGTTTCTGCTGACTCATTCCCATTAACAGTGCTGTGTGCTCTGAAGTGAGTTCCTTGGCTCAGCCCACTCCATTCGCCCTTGCTATGTTCGGGCTCACTTCGCTTCCCACCCTGTACCCCTAATCCCATCCACCCCTGATATAATTTCCTTTATAGTTAATCAGTTGCTCCACTCTACACTGGGTCGCTCCCCCTATTTCCTATTATAGCAATACAGTCATCTACACTTTTTTCACTACCCTCCTCCCTATTACCTTTCAACCAACCAATGTCTCTGCCTGCACTCTTCCTATACTTACTTTCTATAGTGTACTACCTTACTTTAATTGAAGATAGGCTTAACCCACAATAATGATCTTCTACTTGTACTTTAACCTTTCAACCCTTGTTTAACTCAGACTATTTTACTATATCCCCCTCTCTACTCTCTCATCCAATTCTTCTGCACCAACCTACTAACTTTCTGCATCATGATAACATTTCATATAAAACAAAAATAAAAAACCCTCTCCTACTTCTGTTTCACCAGATTTCCTCCATACTAGTCACTACTCTATTAAAGTCTGGTGACATTCACCCTAACCCAAGACCCCTTCATCTACTAACACTCACTACAACCTTACTTCAAACTATAACTCCACCCTAACTAATAAGCACCTCAAGCTTTATGCTCTAAATACCTGTAGCATTCTGAATAAAACTGCAGAATTACAAGTATGGATAGACCTGCACTCCCCAGACCTCCTAATTCTCACAGAGACCTGGCTCAAACCACATAACTCAGATAACAAATTTCTCCAACCTGTCTATAACATACTGCAACTGGATAGAATAAATAGAAAAGGTGGAGGAGTAGCTATCCTTTACTGTGACCATCTCACAGTAACCTCTTCTAACACCTCTCTACCTCCTTTACGCCCTGCTGAAATTCTGTCAGTTAATGTAATCCACAACAAACACCTTACCTTAACTGTTGCCACCATATACATACCTACTGGTGATAATATCTCCCTCCTTGAACAAATACGATCTTGGTTCTCAGATAACATTACTACAGAAACAACCATCCTAGGGGATGTCAACATAAAGTGGAATCACTTTAAAGCAGATTTCCCCTTGTCAAAGTATAAACCTTTATGGCTTCATACAGGCCATCTTAACTCCAATCCACCTAAATAAACTCTCAAACTCGCACTCAGTTATCAACTGGATACTAGTATCTCATCCCAATAAATACCATAAACCTGAATCACTGTCTGTTCTCTTAGTGACCATGCCCCTATCCGAGTACTTAGATACACCTCCCATACTACTAGAACTCACAAATATAAAACTTTCCAGAATGTGACCAACTTCAACCCAGAATACCTCTCTCCACTCTCAAAAATCATGGAAAAATGCACCCATGCACAATTATTACGCTACCTATTACACCTACTCAGTTTTGGTTTGTGACTGAACCATAGTACTTCCACTGCTCTCATTCCTTTTACCAATTCAGTTGCGCAATCCAGAGACAATAACAAACTAGTCTCTTGCCTATTCCTGGACTTATCCAAGGCATTTGATACTGTGTCTCATCCTTTGCTCATTTCTAAACTAACAGAACTTAATCTGTTCCCATCTACTATCTCTTGGTTCAGCAGCTACCTGTCCAATAGGCAACAATCTGTAAGATGGCTTTCTACACTTTCCCCTTCTCTGCCAGTCACCACAGGTGTGCCCCAAAGTTCCATCTTATAACCTCTTCTATTAAACATTTTTACTAAAAATATTTATAAATCCTGTCCCAACTCAACTCTCATCCAATATGCAGATGATTCTATAGTTATCACTTCCTCTGATTATTTCTCAGACCTGCTTTCCAAAACCCAGCAAACCTTCACAAATATTGAGACCTGGCTAACCAATAACCAGCTAATACTCCATGCTAAGAAAACTAAACTACTTCTATTTCTGCCTAAATCACACTTTCATAACACTTCAGCCTTCACTATCACCTCATTAGACAACACCACCATCAATGTTGAATCTCACACAAAACTACTAGGGGTCATAATTGATGATAAACTAAAGTTTGACCTTCTTATAAATTACTGTATCAAAAATACTAACCAAAAGCTTGGCTTACTATACCGTAACAAATGATATCTCTCACCAGAGGCAAGACGGTTACTCTCTCTTGCTTATCTCCTACTTTGTCGCTTCTATGGCTCCCAAATCCTCACTAACCTACAGGCAACACTACTGAATAAGATGGAAAATACATATCATAAAATAGCTAGATTTACCGCCAACACTCAACCTAAATCCCATCACTGTTTGGCTTTGAAAACACTGAACTGGTTTGAGTTCCCCAGTCTATCAACTTAATATTATCCCCTCCATCCTATACAAACCCTCCTTCTGCCCTAACATTTCCAACATCTTAAATTACTACCTACCAACCAGAAAACCTAGAAGCACCAACCAAAACCTCCTTGACATCTATAAACCTAAAAAATCAGTTGGTGAAACCCTCTACAACTATCTTCCCCTCTATCCACTGGAATAAGCTACCTTTAACAATCAGATCTATTACACAGAGCCTCCCATTTAAAATTGCCCTAAACGTCCACTTTACAAATACCTGGACTTGCTCCTGTACACAACCACCGGGTACTTAATCACCTGACCCTTTTTGCATACATCCCCTTCTCAATGTGTATGTAATTCTCGCTATAGAACTCTAACTCCTAATACCTTTTTCACTCAATTTCTCCACTACTCATATTACCTCACTCTCTTCTTTTCACACTTAGATTACTCCCCTTTCTCAGATTTCACTTGATTCTAACTATTACTACTCTCCTCTCTTATTTATAAATTAAAAAACAATTTTCCCCTTTTTCATCCATAGCCATACTTTTTCTATCACCTGCTCTCTCTATCAACTTCCCCTCTGCTTCTGATTACTGATGTACTTGCTTTTGCTTGTAAGAACTAAGATTTGATATACAGTACCTCTATACTCTTTTCTTAAACTCTGAGTTAATTGTCATTACTCCCCCTCTATATGGTGAACTCCTTATGTATTGGAGATATATGAAAGACTTTAACATTTGGTTTTATTGCCTTTTTTGTAAATAACACCTTTAAACTCTCATGTTACAATTGTGAATCCAAGCATTATAATGCATGTTTATATTACCTCATGCATACTGTATTGTTTGTAAACATTTTAATGTTGTATGTAATACTTTGTGGAGCTTTTCTCCCCAGGCCTCTGCTGGAAAAGGGCGCAAGCTCAGTCAGACATTCCCTGTCAGCAAATGTCAAATAAATAAATATATATACATGCTAACTATGGGAAGGGAGATAAACAAGGCCTAATAAAAATGGCCATGAAGGAGACAGGTATTTATTATAACAAAAAGTGCACAAGCACTTTGACTAAACACTCTAAATCAAGCTAACTACTCAACGACTATAATCCTAACTTCTAATAGTAATAATCTAAGAAATAGAAAAAGAAGTACTCAGATTTTCACTGGCCAGAGCTGGTGAAACGCCCGATCAGTTGCAGTGGCAAACAAGATCTGAGAGCAGCACCGGTGCATCATGGGATAGGGAGTAGGCCACGAGCTGGTTGAAGACCTCGAGCTTTTGTATTTGGCTGAGTCAGAGCCGAGGATCGGCTCCGAACCCATCAGTAAGAATGAAGATGAGAAAGGACAACTTCACATGTAAAGACTTAGACAATGGGAAATCTTTACCAGGTTGCCAGGGTGGGGAGATGTAAACACAGTATGGGGTATACAGTCATTCTAAATGTTTGGATTGCCCCTGGTTTTAGCAGGATCCTCCTTTTTTTTTACCTCCATACTATTGTTTTCTAAAAGACTGTTTCTCTGTGCCCTGTTGTGATTGCTTATTCTGTCCCATATAAGAATCTCAAACTGGAAGGAAAGTTTCTAGTAATTTGGTGGAAAATCTGAGTAATACCTTGAAAGAAATCCTTGCCCCCTTTAACTATCAAATTACATCTCTATAACCAACTCAGTACCCTCCAAACATTTTCTAATTCTAATTAACAACAGAGATAAACCCAAGTTAAATAAGATGCCCCTAATTCAGATTATTTTATTATTCCTCCTCTAATAGCCTTCATCACCAATTATCAAATTCACCTCCTTCAAACACTTAAGAGTTCATCCAATCCTTACAAAGAATATCAACATCTACCAAGCCTGTCTTTCTCCGTAACACTCTATTTCTACAAACAAGCCATATCTGATTTATTTAAATATAAATATCTCAAAACAAGGATCTACATTTATGATCAAATACCAAACTGTTGTAATCTTTTCTATTTCCAAGTTACATAAAGAGATCTAAAACATAAAACTGTCTCACTAACCTAGAGCTGCCGCCTTCCCATCTTTTCAAATACCTAGATTCCTCTCAGTCTAAGTTACATGATCAGATATCTTTTCACAAAGGTCCCATTTTTTTTCCTATGGAATTTGCTAAGTTTGTATTTCTAGTCTCCTCTGACCACTTTCATTTCCCCCACCAACTCTATTATTTCCCATCCTCTTGGAAGCCTGCTTGTTTGATTATCTGACAGCCTCAGTGATCACTCCCCAACCTTCTTACTAAGAAAACACTTTTATAAAGCAAAACCCATCATCTACCGTCAAATACACAAAAAAACTAATTTCAACCCTCTCTCATTCAGCTCATCCCTAAAAGACTGTAACTGGCAACCTCTAAAATACCTCAAACTAGATGACGCAGTTGACTGCTTTAATAAAACATTCCTAAACATCCTTAATTACCATGCCCCCATAAGACATTCCCGAACTAGAGTCCAACAATCCCCATGGCTACAAAAAAACACGAAGTCTGAAATGAAAAACAGGGATAAAGCATGGGACAACTGGCACAAAAACAAAACCCCTCTACTAGGCAAAAATTCCTAGAACTACACAATAGAACCAAAAAGCTTATAAAACAGGACAAAATGCAATACTACCAGTTTGCCCTTACCTCCTCCCAACATAACCCCAACAAATTCTGGTCCTCAATACACTCCATCCTCCATCCAGGTAAAGGAAGTACACCCACTCCTAACTTAACTTACTCCTCCGAAAATATTGCTACCTCTTTCAATAATCACTTCACACAAACTGTACTATCACTAGCTAGACAACACAACCCCCCCTTAAACCCACACCATCAACTAGAACTAACAATTTCCCAACTAGCTTCTCTTTCTCTCCTGTTCCTGCCTCCAAAATAAAACAACTACTAACTAAACTTAAAACCATCAGATTAGCAGCAGACAACCTCCCAGGTGAATACATTCAACTTGCAGCTGACGCTCTAGCCTGCCCCGTATCACTCTTGATTAACAGATCTCTGTCAGAAAGTTATGTTCCTACACTATGGAAAGTCTCACACATAATTCCCCTACACAAAGGAGGCCCCTCCACAGATCTAACCAATTACTGCCCCATAGCTATTCTCTCGCCACCCTCCAAATTACTAGAGAGATGCATCCATTCTCAAATCTCAGATCACCTCCTTGCTAACAACCTCCTCTCCAACACACAACACGGTTTCCGACCTAACCCTAGCACCACCACCACCTTACCCTCTTTCTCTAACACTATCCTGCAAAATAAAAATGCAGGTTATCTCTCCTCAGCTACCTTCCTAGACCTCTCTAAAGCTTTGGATATGGTCTCACAGAAACAACTCATCTCTCTTCTCAATAACCTATCCATCTCTCAACCAGTCATCAACTGGTTTCAGAGTTACCTATCTGACCACCAACAAGCAGTTGTTTGGCAGGACAACCTATCCCCTCAACTACCAGTCTCCATAGGAGTTCCCCAAGGATCCATCCTGGGGCCCCTACTCTTCTCTATTTTCACCAATAATCTAGCCTCAGCCACACCACATGGCACACTCATACAATACGCAGATGACTCAACCATCATCTGCACAGCCCACTCCCTACCAGAACTGCAAAAAGTCACACAGGAAGCATTTTCTTCTATTGAAATTTGGTTATCTGATGCCCAACTAATACTCAACCCAAACAAAACAAAATTACTAATCTTCCAACCCACCAAACTAACCCTAGACAGTTCTCACTTTAACATCACAGCAAAAGACAATACCACCATCAATCCTACAGAACACACCAAATTACTAGGAGTATAAATAGACAATAAACTGAACTTTGACATTCACATTTCCATGACCATTAAAAAAAGTGCACAAAAAAATAGGAGCATTATATAGAAATCAGCAACTACTTACCAAAGCAGCTAAAATTTTGGTAGCAAATTCTCATCTTATCTCTACCCTACTCTACGCCTCTCCAATATTTACTACCCTTAGACAAAGTGATCTAAATAACTCGAAACCTGCTACAACAAAATCGCCAAATTCGCCACAGGAACTTCCTACCATACTCACCACTGTCTCTCACTAGCAGAACTGGGCTGGCTAAAGCTCCCCCACCTCCTTCAATGGTACCAACTCACACTTGCCCACAAACTAATAAACCAACCACTAAAAGTCCCATCCCTCCAGAGTCTACTCCAACCCTACATAACCACGAGACCACCAAGATCCACCCACAAAAATCTCCTACAGGTCACAAGAGCCATTAACTCTGCTGGAGAAGCATTATTCTCATGCACTATAGCCAAACTCTGGAACTCCCTCCCATCCTCAATTACCTCTGTAACTTCTTGCACCCACTTTAAATCCTTACTAAAATCACACTTCAAAACTTGCCAGATATGCCCTTGCAACCCCCCCAATACCATTCACTCCCCCCACCCACTACCTCTCTCAGCCCCCTATCAACAACCTACTCTTAGCAAGCTTGGCTACTCATGTTCTCAGCTACCTACCACATAATACTAACTTCTTGTGGCAACAACTTCTAATGGCTGTTATGTAACTCAAAAACAGTTTGTATCAATTGTTCACTGATGAATCTCAACTACATTTAACCGTTTTTAGTATATGTCACCATATTTTAAAATTGTACTATGCTCTACAGCTATTTTACATCTGTTTTCTTCTTGTCTTGCGTCCTTAACGGGACTAATGTCTATATTTAAATGCTATGTTTTTTTTAACTATATAATGCAAATAATAATGTGGAGCTTTTCTCCCCGGGCCTCCGCTGAAAATGGACCTGTGTCCAGTCGGACTGTTCTGGTCAACAAATGTAAATAAATAAATAAATAATAAATAATTTCCTAATTATCCCTTTCTTCACAATCAAAAGTACCAAACTAACGAGGGCTTTATCTTACCCTTGTAGAGCAAGATCTCATACTCACCTTAGCAAGAAATTAGTTTTTTGAGAGAACCATTCTCTTCCAAATATTTTATGCAATAGCGCATATATTATCTTGTTATATTCTGCAAGCTTTTCATATGCCCAGAAATTATGATCTCAGTCCCCTTTCCCTGCATTTCACATCTCTACCACCTGTTGCTAGCTCCTGCATACATTTTATTTATCCTTATAAGTATGTAAAAATGCTTGTGCAGGCATTTCCAGGTAAATATTCTAAACTTTCTGGATTTTATGGCCTTATTCAGATATGTGTACATGCTCACACAATCTTCATTAGTAATTTCTATCCCTTCTTTTTTTTTTTTTTTTTTTTATAACTTTTGAAGTTGCTTCCTCATAGATAACCATATGTCGTCTACAAGATCCCACCAGGTTGAGTTTAGAAATGCCCTATTAGCTATCTTACCTTCATATTTTCCTAATATATTGTACGCCCCTCTATAACTTAAGATGTCTCTTCCATTTTACAAATAGTCAGGATCCTGTAAGTAATACATCAGGTGGAATTGTGCTGCTTTGAAGTATTCTGGTGTATGTGGTATTGCTGCCCTCATTCCTCTATGGGGCTTTATAAGCATTCCCACATCATATGTATTCAAAATATCTTTGCTTAACCTTTTATGAATATTCTGCCTTGTTAATAAAGGATTATCCAGTACACAGAATTAGTGGTACTATAAACATTCTGATCCCTTCTATTCTCTGGTATAAATCAATAGTGCCAACTTTCATTTCTGTAGCTTATCCTGGATTTTCAACTTAACCTGCTCACAGGACTGTTATGAAGAATTAGCAGAAGTTGTAGCAGGCCATACCTCAAGTATTTCAATTTTTAAAGGCACCATAACTGCTGGAAAATTTGAACTAAGACACGAGATGTTGCATAATTTCCACCTATCGCTTTCATCTCATCTTCATTGATCTTATAACCAGAATTTGTTAAAAACTCACTTAAGATATTAAATAACTTTAGTGTGCCTTTTTCTGATTAAATGCTACTGTATCATATTATCTGTGAACATAGCCAATTTTTCTTTTCTTGGCCCCCCCATCTCAGCCCCTTATATCCAATTCACAGATCTTTTGTGTTAAATGTTTGTTAATATAAATAATGGGGATAATGGACACCCTTGCATTGTTCCCCTTCCAATCTTCCAGTGTCACTCTACCATTTAGCTTTATTACTCCTTTGATCACATGTATATTGCCCAAAATAATTCGAAAAATCCTGCCAGAAATCTCATCATGCTATAATGTTCCTAAGGTATTCCCAGTGTAATCTAGCAAACACTTTCTCTGCATCTAATTCAAGTAAATCTAGCTGCTTTCCTTCTCTGTCAGCCAGACTATGGACCAAATTTGTCTTATATATGTTGTCAAAAGTCAACCTACCCTTAACAAATCCACACTGATCAGATTAATGATCCCTGTGAGGATTTATGCAACCCTACCCACTATAATCACCACAACAACTTTTTAATAATGATTTAGTACTGAAATGGGATGGTAAGACCCATTGTAAAGGGATGCCTTCCCTCCTTTAATAACATTGTTATTATTGCCATATACCATGACTCAGGATTTACATCATTTGTTAAAATCTTGTTGAATATCCTTAGCTATTTAGGTATTACCTCTGAGTGGACCTCCTTCCAGAATTCCATGGGAAAACAGACCCACCCTGGCAACTTCCCATTGCTTAATGTTTCGTCTGTTCCTCTATCTCTTGCACTGTTATTGTCCTCATAGAGCTCCTAGCTTCCCCTCTGTGATTGTTGATATCTATCTACACTGCAGAAATGTTGAATCTATCTTTCCATTGTGCTTCCTGTCCTTGACACATGTAAAGAGTCTCACAGGAATCTCTGAATACTTCCTGTATTCTTTCATGTTCCTTTACTATCTACATAGTTTTGGGATCTTTTAAAAAATGTTTCTTTCTAGTTTTGTTGTCACAACTTGAGGGTTAAATATTTTTGTTATTTAGCACTGATTTCATGGCCAAACATCCTCTAAGCTGCTTGTTTTTTGTTCAAATGCCTCTTCTTGGCATCCTACCCACATTGACTCAAGCTCCCCCCCAGTTCTCTCTCTTCCTCATTATTTAAAGTTCCTCTATTCTCCTGCTGTAATACCCTTATAGTCCCTAACTTCCAGCCCTGTCTTTCCCATTCCTGTAAAATCTGTCCAGTTTCTTCCTTAAACTTCTCCTAAACCCAAACATCTTTATTTACTTCCTCAGCTCATTTTGAGAGGTTCCCATTTATTATTTCAGCCAACTTCTTTTTCTTTTTCTTATTCTTCACCTATCCCACATTGAATCTTCACTTTCTCCAGTGCTCTGCTGTAGTAAGGTTATTTAATTTAACACTTAACTAACACATGATTTGAAAAGAAGGATGGGGTGGGTGATAAATTATTTTATTAATCTTTAATGTTCTTTTGTAATGTATACCCTTATCCAGCCTTGAGCAAATAGTGTGTATACAGTCTGGAATCAGAGTAAAGCTCACTTACTATAACCAGGCCATAAATTTGCAAGGCATTTAATTTTTTCCCCATTTGTCTACTTTCAATCTTCTTGGTTCCCTGCTAACATCAACAGGCACTTTTGTATTCTAGTCCCCACAAATAATCATGTTCCTTGAACAAATGCTATTGTCTCTCTCAGCATATTACAAATTTCTGTACTGGATACCTCTGGGGAATGTAAAAGACTCCTGGTGTCACTCTGTGGTTTCCCAATATCCCCTTAATAGCATAAAATGCCTCTGTTCATCAGAAAGTTCTTTGTCAATCACTAAGGACATACCTTTCCTTATACGTGTTAACATGTCTATTTTCCTGCTTACATTTTCACTAAGATACTAGATTTGATCTAATCCCTTTTGATTAACTCCTCATATTCCCCATCATGCAAGTATGTCTCCTGAAGACCTCCATCCCTAAACACAACCCAAATGACACATAGCCCACATACTCAGTGTGCCACTCAATCACAGCCAATAAGGCAAAACAACGTACCCAACACACTAGTCATAGGTGACTCTATAGTCAGACACACTGATGTCCCACTCACCAGGCTAGACAAGGAGAAGGTTACTGTCAGCTGCCTGTCTGGTGCCAAGATTCACCACATAACCCACACACTCAGGTCACTCCACACCAAGTACAAATATGACTCTGTCATTGTCCATGTTGGTGTGAATGACCTGAGACGTACCGCCCTGGACTACATGAAAAAAGACATGGAAGAGCTCTCCGATCTTGTAGCCCAGGCAGGTATGACCCTAGCCCTGAACAGCATTCTGCTATCGCCCAGAATGATACCGCAGTACAAGGAGAAAATTATTGACTTCAACAATTGGTTAAGCTTCTGGTGTCATTCTAAGGGGATCCAATATCTGTCTGCTTGGGATGACATGGTCAACAGACCACGATGCTTTGCCACAGATGGCCTGCACCTGTCGCCCCTGGGATTCCGGATACTGGCTCCTGCCCCTATAGTGCCTTTTTTAGGCAGGGTTCAAATAACAAATTTACCACCATAACAGGAACAGGCAAACAAAAACTGAAGGCAATGCTACTCAATGCTAGAAGTCTAAATCTCAAAATGCACTCACTCGAGTCACTCCTTAAAATGGAGAACGTTGATATCTGTGCAGTGACTGAGACCTAGTTCAAGGCTCCAGAGAGCACCCCTGCACTACCAGGCTATAACTCATACCACACTTTTCGGCCATGTAACCTGGACCGAAACACCAAAGGCGGAGGTGCGGAGGTGTGTCCATATTCATTAAGGATGTCCACACCTCCAGGCTAGTTGCTCAGCATAATGCATCCAAGGTTATCCAAGTGCAACTAGCTATGGGCAAAACTGCAATCCAAATTGTAGCTTGCTACAGATCCCCCACCATGCCCCAGGATTCCCACTCCTCTTTTCTTGATGTACTGGAAAATATTAGGGTTCAACCAAACACCCTAATAATGGGCGACTTCAACTACCCCACCATTAACTGGGAAAAATACTCGTGTACCAACCCCTTAGCTCAACGCTTTCTGGAATTCATAAACTCCAACGCCCTAGATCAACTTATCCACACCCCCACCAGGGGCAGCAATATCCTAGACCTAGTAATTACCAGCTTAAGTGACCGGTGTTCCACACCTGAAGTCAATTCCTCGTTGGTCCGATCTAACCATAAGCTTATCACCCTTGATATCCACATCCCGCCCCCACACCCCATTAAAAAAAACACAGTAAAAAATGTCTCCAAAGCCAACTTCATGCTTCTTAAGACAGAAGTGGTGAGCTTCATGACACCCATGCAGATGGACAATACAGTTACAACTGCAAAATCCTACACAAATGCACTCTATAAGCACTTACACGAGTTCATGGATCGTGTTATCCCAAACAGAACCAAGACGCTATCCTCCAAAAAAAAGGAAGCCAATCTGGTGGTCCCCTGCCATAAACAAACTGTACAACAGAGGGAAGAAACTGTTGCAAAAGAGAGTAAAATACCATGAGTGGAGGAGCTCCCTGGTCAGCCTCGGTAAGAAGCTGAGATACCTTATAAGATCCTCCAAAGCTAGCTATGAAAACAAAAATCGCCACTAAATCCAAGGACAACCACAAAGCATTCTATAGCTATGCCAAGAATCTAGATGGCAACACCCAGATCTGCTCTGAGTTACAGCACAAAGGCACGAAAATTACAGAACCAACTGATATTGCCAACATCCTGGCAGATCGTTCAGTGTAACTTTACCACCCTCTCACCCCCTAAAGGGCCCATATCTATACAGGAAGAATGCAGAGTCCCTGTAATCACAACTACGCAGGCAAAAGCTGCACTCTCTAAAGCCAAAAACACAGCAGCCATGGGACCAGACAACATCCCAGGCTGCGTTTTACACGAACTTCAGAACGAATTGGCTCCCCACTTAAGCACCATGTTCATTAATAACCTCGCATCAGGCTTTGTGCCCACTGAATGGCGCACAGCAACTGTTATCCCACTCCAGAAAGGGGGAGCCACTACTGATCCCGGGAACTATCGACCTATTAGCCTGATAAGCCTGGTCTGCAAGGCCATGGAACGACATTGGTAACCTCCAAACTCTGGATCCCACATAGTTTGGGTTTGTGAAAGGCAGATCATGCCTCCTGAACCTGATCGACTTCTTTGAGGCAGTCATCAAAGCCGTGGATGAGCATAAGGTGGTTCACACAGCCTATCTTGACCTCGCTAAGGCTTTCGACACCATCCCCCATTCTAGAATTATAGCTAAACTCACTAAACTATGTATAAATCGCTACGTCACAAGATGGGTTGCCAACTGGCTCACTGACAGAACCTACACTGTAAAAGTTGCAGACTCCAAATCTGACCTCAAGGCAGTGACAAGTGGAGTGCCACAGGGTTCTGTCTTGGGACCTCTCCTGTTTAGTATCTACTTCTTTGAAGTACAGGCTAACACAGAAGGCCTCTGGCTGATGAAGTTTGCAGATAACTTCAAACTAGGAGCCATAGTCAAGTCCCCAAATTATGTGGACATCCTACAGAAGGGCCTCAATGAGACAGATGCCTGGTGTCAGAGCCATGGCCTCAAGCTCAATGCCAAAAAGTGCAGTATCATCCCCTTTGGTAAAAACTCTGTACCCATGAACTACCACATAGGCAGCAATCTACTTAACACCAAATGCATGATAAGAGACCTTAGGACCCAGGTGGACAGTAGTCTCTCCTTTGATAGTCATATCGCCAGAGTAGTCAGGAAGTCCTTCTATGTGACACACCTCATCATAAAAGGGTTCTCATCCAGGAAAAAAGAGGTCATTGTTCCCCTCTACTCGTCACACATTAAACCCATTATAGAGTACAATGCCCCTTTTGGAATGTACCTCACAAGACATCTGCAGCAGCTGGAAAGGCCACAGAAGTACCTCACAAAGAGGATTACTGGCCTCAAATAAATGACCTACACTGACCACCTCAAAAAACTCCAGCTTTACTCCATAGCATATCGCCTACTCCGAGGTGATCTCTGCCTAACATATAAAGCTATGTCAAACCCAGAGCTGTTGGACATGCTACACCTAAAGAAATCCCAATCCTTCCAAACTACACGCTCTAGGGACCTAAACCTTGTCACCACAATAAACAGGACACGCTGGAGGGATAGATTCCTGTCCCAGAGACTTCCTATACTCTGGAACACGCTACCCATCTATGTCAAGCAAAGTTCTTCATTAGCACTCTTCAAGAAAAGTCTTGATGAGTGGATGGGCAATAGGAAATACACCCTGGGGATCACTTCTGTGTCTCTGCTGGATAGTGGCACAGAAAAATAACTTTCTTGGGTGGTGTAAGCTATGGTACCTTGCTGGCTAGGCTTACGTAGGCCCTTGGGCCGATAGCCTAGTACCTACCTATGAACCTATAAAGCATACAACTGATCTAGTTCTCTTTACATATTCCAGCATTTTTCTTTTTTTTAATTTTGTTCAATGAGATCATTTGCATTCCAAGACATTGTAAAATCATATTTTCCAGTACAGTCTCTTCCTCAGCTACTGCACACACCACATCTAAGAGTTTATTAAATTGCCTGCAGTAAATGAGCTGCCTACACTATCAGCCTTTATAACTAAGAACATCAAGTAATCCATAACTAAAAACTTCTTTATAGCTCTTTCTGAACTATGCACAATGAAAAAAAGAAGTTAAGTCTTACCACAACGTTCTATCTGTGTTGTAGATATTTATTCATTCATTACTGTTAAGACTTTGGTTCTGTCCTCGGAACCGACACGGCTGTTACCAAGCTCGTACCAGCCAAACACTCTCAGCTAAGACCTACCCATAATGCCCCTCACATAGTCTCTTCAGATCAAGTTTGCCCACCATTATAGTAAAGAAGTAATAAAAGAGGCAGTAGGAGGCTCTGTCTGAGCAAATACCTTAACTAATAAGGAAATCTTAAAGTCCACCAGGAGTCCAGGCAGGGGGAAGGAGGGTGGGAAGTAACAAATTAATAAAGATCTACAACACAGATGGAACGTTATGGTAAGACGTTATCTGATGTTGTAAATCTTTATTCATTCCTTACTGTTAGGACTGAGTCCCCAGATACTTGAGTCCTGGGTGGCCCTTAAGGAAGGACATTCCTGAGCACCATAGAACCAAAAGATGCTCATCCCTTGGAGGCCAAATCCAATTTGTAATGAGTGATAAAAGTATGAGGTCTTGCTCAAGTGGCTGCTGCGCAGATGTCGACCATAGAGGCTCTGGAATGAAAGGCCACTGAAATAGCCATCAATCTAGTAGAGTGAGCCTTTATTCTGGAAGGTAAAGACACTTTGTTCTGATGGCAGATGAAAGTAATGGCATTTCTGAGCAAAGAAGATAAAGTCATTTTGGAGACAGGCCTACCCAATCTGGGTCCTGCAAAGGCCACAAACAATCAATCCATTTTTCTGAAAGATTTAGTTTTGTCCAAACCGAAACTAAGTTGCCTATGAACATCAAGGGTATGCAAAAGATATTCCCGTCTATTTGAATGATGAGAGAAGAAAACCGGTATGTCAACAGATTGATTAATGGAAAACCCAGAAATGACCTTGGGCAAAAAGGAGGTGTCAGTACATAGGGGCACTCTTTCCCTATGAAAAATCAAGTAAGGTCTCTTGACACTCAAGGCCTTCAACTCAGATACTCTTCTCGCTGAGGGAAGGGCTACTAGAAGCAGAGTTTTCCAAGACAAAATTTCATATCACATGAGTTAGAAGGCACAAAAGGAGGACTTGTTAATGACTGAAGAACCAATGTCAAGTCCCAAGGCTCCATAGGAAGCTTGACAGGACGCTGTGTCGAAGATCGCTCCGATGAATTCCAGTGCTCTTGTTGGAGACATTTGTGATTTGTCCATGTTGATCATGATACCTAAGGGAAGAGCAATTGTAAGAGAGACTGAGAATGAGAACATTCCTGGTCATGGTGGTTAAGGAGCCAATCGTCTAAATATGGAAATGCCTGGATTCCTTGTAGTCGGAGATGAGCTACGACAACTGCCATACATTTGGTGAACACTCTATGGGCTGTTGAGAGACCAAAGGGCAATACCCTGAACTGATTGTGATTGGCTCCCAGTCGGAAGCGGAGAAATCTCTGTGAGAGTTTGTCCATTTTTATGTGGTAATACTCGTCCTGGAGCTTTATAGAGCACATCCAGTTGTTCTTCCCCAGAAAGGGGAGGATGGACTGTACCATGACTATCTGGAATTTTTGAGGTTTTATGAATTTGTTTAGTAAGCTGAGCTCCAGGATTGGTCTCCAGTCCCCTGTCTTTTCTGGCATTAAAAAGAACCTTGAGTAAAACCCAGATCCTCTCTGGTCTGGTGGGAATTTTTTTTTAAATAGAAAGAAAAAGGAGGAGTACTAAGAATGGTACTAAGAAATACCACAAAGTGGTAGGACAGGGCCTACTAAAGGTAGGGGAGAGGGACAGTACCAACCATGGTATGAAAAGAGCTACCGAAGATAGAGGGTAGGTTTTAGAAAGAAAGTATATAAATTTACAGACGAAAAGATGATATTTAGGGAAAAACTGTTTAGAGGAGGTAATGATATAGATAAATCACAAAAACACTACACTTAGCTTGAGAGAAGGCTTGGCACGTCTGACAACGAACGTGGTAAACGAGATCTGAAGAGACTATGAGAGGGGCATTGTGGGTAGGTCTTAGCTGAGAGTTTTTGGATGGTGCGAGCTTGGTAACAGCCATGTCAGTTCCAGGGATGGAACTGAAATCCTAACAGTAAGGAACGAATAAAGATTTACAACATCAGATCCTCCCTTTCAGTCTGTCATCTTTCATCCACTTGAAAAGACAGTCTCCCTACCCTAGTACTTAATTCACTTAACTATTACAGCTACTCTGCCTGACCTGCAGAATCTTTACTTTTTTTCTTGTTCCCTGCCTGTACCCCTTTTTCTTGGCTTGCAATGCCACCATTTTAGCAAATTATGCCTGTCTGTTTCCTATACATTAATCATGCTACTCCCCAAATCCCTTTCATGCCTGTCCCAGTCTTCTGATCACTATGAATAATACAGTTACAGATGATTAAATAAATGTCTCCTAGTGATCCAATCAGTTTCTTTTCTTAGTGAAAAAAATCTCTACATAAATAAATTGTCCTTTAGCAACATTTCTGTTTTCTTAAGCAAACAGTTGAAAACTTATGAAGAGAAACCTCAGAAAAAAACATTTTAAAAGCTGGGTAGGATCCTCCGTCTACTGCTAGGTAACCATGCTAAATTGTCCAGTTATGTTTGTGTTAGGTTGTATGCCTCTTGTAAAAGAAAAAGCATCAACTTCCAGATCACTTTACTAGTCCAGTCTTTAGAGCTTCAAGGCCTCATCTGTACTGTCACTACCCTACAGAGCTTGTTTCTCCACTTAGATATCTTAAGTTGCAAAGATCTCTTACTGCTCAGCTTTGTGCTGTCCTTCAGCTGGTATGTCACCTTCTTCAGTGCATTCACTCAGTAGCTCCTCTCTTATTCTGCATGTCTTCACCATTTCTTTTTGCCTCTCTTTGCATTGTGACCAAAAAGAGGAAAGGGTTTTAATGGCCATTTCTCCCTTCTAATCCTGTGGTTTTGTGTTCCTCATTTGCTTTTACGGATTCAGAATTTGAGATGTGTAACTGTCTATATTCCTCCAATTCAGCAAGAGCTTCCTCTGAGTTAACAAAGGTTTTGACTCCTGGGGTAAAGAACACCTTGAGAATAGTGGGGTATAGTAGCTTTAGTTTGAGATTCAGTGAGCTGCAGGCTTTGAAGCATGGCACAAATTTATAGTGCATCTGCCTAGTACATAAGAAAAGTTGTGGTCGACAATTACACAATTTTCTTATGCCAGCAATGTTTTTCCTTCCTTCTACAGCTCCACCAGTAGCTGTTCTTCAAGTTGGAAAGTTTGCAACTTTATTACTATTGGTATGGGGTAGCTTATTGCTGATGACTGTGTTTAAAAGACTCTGTGTGTCCGATCTATCAGGATACTCTACTACACTATACCAGTCCACTTGTGCAGCAAATCAAACACTAATTTCTTGCAGTCTTTTCCCACAATGCCTTCTGGAATATTGTTAAATCATACATTTCCCTTATTTCCCTGGCTTTTATCTTAACAAGCTTTTCCTTAAATTCTGCTTGCGTTGTTTTATCTTGGCCAGGCACATAGTATTGTCCCCTTCCGACTGCTTCCATTTTTTTAATGTATTCCTTAAGGCAGCCACTCATTTTCAGGACTTCTGCATACATTTTATCTACTTTTACAAGCAGATCAGCCATTGGATTCAGTCTTGCAGGTCTACTTCAAAGTCTGAGCTTTTGCAGTTCTTCCTCTATGTTGTTATTTGTTGGTGTCGCACAACTGGAAATTTTTAAGTTTTATTTCTCTTCATTTCTTTCTGCATTTCCTTGGTCATTTATCTTGTTAGGATGCTTTCCTTCCTTAATTTTCATGGCAAGCATCAATTTAATGCAGAGACAGTTGATGCATTGCATAACACAAGAGTAAACTGTGAATGACAGGATTTCAGTTTGTTTAGAGGAAGTTTAGAACTGAAATGCAGTACTAAAAGAGCGTAGTGAACCCGAAAGTCAAATGGCTATGAAAGAGACAGACAGAGCAAATCTGCCACATTAATGTACTAAAGCCATGGAAACAAGTAGAAGGTCAAGTGGTTAGTTTACAAGTTGAAATTCATACTTGAGATACCAGACAGTCTCTATCTGAAGTATTGTTACAGGAATCCTTGCCAAAAGTTCAAAAGAAGGGAATAAAATATTTCTACTAAGGAATAAATGAGTGGCTTCAGAAATGCCTGGGAAAACTAATCTGACAGAACAAGAGGGACGACACTAGGAATAAACTTAGACTAAAACCTTATGGAGTACTAGAATCATAGAAACAATTAAGAAGTTCAAAATATGTTCAAATTAGCAGTGACAGAAGAGTTACAGAGTGAATGGAATAGCCCAAAAGTACAGTTTCCTAAATCTGACAGAAGTATCAAAGGGAAAAGCCAGCATTAAAGTGTAATGGTCTCTTAAGGCAGATACAGCATTCAATGTACTGAAAAGACCACTATGCTCTGAATCAGTGTAATTGACTCCTGATTTTACTAAGAAATTCACTTTGTATATGCATGCATTAAAGAAAGGTTTAGGAGTAGTACTTTCCCAGAATAGTAAAGGTGAGCAGCATCCTGAGTGCTATATCAGTTGGACATTAATTAATACTTAAAACAGGTGTTCAGCAATGGAAGGAAAGTGCTTAGCTGTGAGGTGACTTGTCATGCCTCATTGCAATGGATGCATAAACAGTAGGGCTGCAAGACAATATTAGGTTGCTAGGCACTATCACTACAGCTTTACCAGTATATTGTCATTATGAACTATGAACAACAGTCCCATGCTGGCTAATAAGAATTCAGATTGGTGCCTATGACTTACAATCAATCTATGCAAATCCAAAAATGTAAATGCTGTTTTTTTTTTGTTTGTTATTTTACCTTGTACTGTATGTGTACAGGTGACTGTTCTTTTTTCATGTGTAAAAGGTCAGGAAACTGTAACTTGTTTTGGTCATGTCTGTAGTTTAACTGCTTCCTGATATGAGGTAAAGAAAGAAGAAATGTGTTTGTTGTGCAAGTTTATGTGTATGAGTTGTGTGTCAGAATATGATAGGTTTAGTTGAGGCTTAGGTGTAGTATGTGTCTGGGTGTGCAATGGAGGGAATTTTGTGAGGTTATTTGCTTGTATGTTCAATATTTTTTGACTGCCTGTGCTTCGCTGATTGTCTTTATTGATAATGTTATACTGATATATGTATGTATACGTATATACATACATACATACGGACTGCGGTGGTGGTGCTGCGGTAGCGTTGTCGCCTCACAGTAATACGTTGTCCTGTTCGATTCTCAGCTAGAGCGTCTTCTGTGTGGAGATATGTGTGAATGGGCGTACCTTCGTTGAAGGTTGTGCATCAGGGCTGGCAACTCGGCATGTAAAAATCTACTGCCAATCATTAGCGGGCCAGAGTTCTGCTGTGGCGACCCCTAACCAGGAAAAGCCGAAAGACACAACAACAACAACATACATACATACACACTTACCATACAGAAATGAAAGAAACTGATAGGCAGAATGCACAAACCCTTAAAGCACATAAAGTTGCACCGAAATGTAAATACATAACTGCGCCCTCATCCCCTACACAAACCCTTCCTTGATTATTCTTAATCTGAGATAACTGCACTAGAGGAATAGCAAACACTAACAAAGGAACAGAAACATGTCTCACATTTTCTCTGGGAAGCAGCAGGCAACAGCACAAGGACATCTACTACATTAAGCAATGATGCCTCAGAAAATGTGATATGAGCAACTTCGTATTAAGAGGGTCTGGCCAATTATCAACAGCAAAACCAATTATAATTTCATCAAGTTTAAGCTACTGAGCAGAAGAACACATCAACTAGCCAGTAAGTCAGGATTCCACAACTCAGGTTGTTAGCTAAATCACTTATAAGCTGCAAGCTCTTTGAAATAAGCATTTTTGCAGTGGACTTCCAACCACATTGAAGACCATATTCCACAAACCCACTGTTACCTATATATACCAACTCCAAGACTGTATTATCACAGAAAAGGAGGAACAGTCTAATCTCTATATATGGCCCTACTCCTCTCTGTCTGTGAACCTGACCAATCAGTTGGCTTTCATCTTGACTAATTAGACAAGGACAATTGATGAGAGAAACTCAACATTATACCTCAAGATGAGCCATCTCTCAAATAAAAGGACTGTACCTAAATCACAGAAATGACAAATATATTGACTTATATTCTTACTTATTTTACTTTGCAAATATCTTAACATATCCACATACTTATCAGTATGTCTACATTTCTTTCACTGAACTCCTCAGTCTCTGCGACTTACCTCTAGCTACAGCAACTATTTCTACACTGATCATTAACAGATTCAAATAAATTAAAATAAATAAATAAATACAATCTCCTCACTTTCTGATGTTAACTCTGAAGCAAGAGTAATCTTACCTTCACTGGATTCTCAAAATAAGAACCATATAAAAACTGCAGCCATATAGTTAAAACTGCTCATTATAATCACAACATATATTGCTGATTGTACTCACCTTGCTTCCCAGTTTATGGATCAAGTGGTTGTTTTGGAGATTAGCCCATTTACACCATTATGAAAGAATGAAACATAAATAAATAGGTACAATAGACAAATGGATTACAGCAATGTCTTTCATTACTAAATGACAATGCTGTCATGATACATAAGTATTTTTAACAGCACAAATCAAGGTAGAACTGTAAACTGTGATATACTGCACTGCCTGATTAATGTCCATTGTGTTCTTCATTTATTTTGCTGCATATACTGCTCCCTTGCCTTACAACTAATTCTGTAATCAGGCCAGAGTTTTTTCACCCTAATTTAATACTTGATACCAAAACTTAAGTCTCAACTTTCTGTGTGTATTTTTGCATTTACTATGAATCATAAGAGATGCAATAGTGCTAAAAGCACAGCACATGTCATTATATAAATAACAACATTGTAATGCACCCATTATTTGATCTTGTTGTTTTATCTAAAGCTTGTAGTACCATAGATAGATAGATAGACAGATAGACAGATAGAAAGATAGATAGATAGATAGATAGATAGATAGATAGATAGATAGATAGACAGATAGAAAGATCACGGCATTCAACAAAAAAGAAAAAACAAGGCCATCAGTGTTATGTACATGGGTTCCTTGCTTTGCTTAATGCAGGTATGAGAATGGATGAATAACAGGCTTACAAACAACAAAATGAATACATTTATGAACCAGAGCACAGAAAAAAAAAACAAATAACAAATGGTGTTGGTTCTTTGAGACAAAGGGATAGACTAATGACTATGACCAAGATGAACTGAGTCTAGCGCAGACATTAGAGGAACAGACTGGGAAAGGAAAGTACTGACAAGGTGCTGTCTGCCTGCCTTTCCATGAAGAGGGGTTTGGGAAGAGACAGGAGGCACGTTTCCTGTGACTGAATCATCAATGGAGATTAGTGACCTGACAACAGCCAGTCACTTGAAAGGGAGCAGTGCTGCTGAGGGGTTACATCACCAGAATGAGTGACTGACTGACAGCCCCTCACTTCACTAACTGCCTACCTACTCTTCAAGCAGTTGCTAGAGCATACACACTGGAAGACAGAATTTAAAATCCCCTAATGGCTGCCAATATGAAAGATGTACTACAGTGAGATCTTAACCCTATAATCATGCAGCACTTTAAGGCACCATGGAAATCCACCAGAGAACCCATCTCCAATATATCATTAAGAAGTCAAGGAATTAAATAGCTTAACCAAACCAAATAGCTATTGTGATTTTAATTCTTGTGTCTGTTCATATATTTTATCATGCATTTTTAGCAACACTTTACCTGATATTCTTCATAATCTTGCTCATCTAGTAGATGGAGTTTCTCTAGTTCAAGAACCTGGTCGGGTGTGGGGTTTGAAGGCAGAGGATCAATAGAGGCTTGCTCGTACAGTGGTTTCCCATTAAAATATAATTCTTTCCATTCTCTCATTAGTTTGGCTGGAATCAAACTGATAAAAGTGAAACAAGTTAGCCACTGATTCATGAAACACAAGCCTCACTCATAATGAGTAATTACTCATCTTACAGCAGTAAAGAGAAAAAGCAAATTAATGTTTACTTTTAAATGTCACAGTGAAAAAGCAACCAAGAAACCAAACTTTGTAAACCAGTTCTGCAGAGACAGTACCCTTGTATGAGTTTCTCACCATAACAGTAGATCCTCAAATCACAGATACTTTCCAGGGTACTTCTTATGCATGGGTATCGTCCTGCAAATCGAGACAGGTTTGTCTAGAATTGAAAGTAGCTCGTCTGTACCACAGACTACATCTTTCCCAACATTCTAAACCATATTGTATATATTCAACATGAGGAACATCTGAAATCATCATTTCTGTTATGCTGCAAACAACACAAAGCAGCCCAAAACTTGCAATGTATTTGCGTATTGGTCTAGGAAGTGTCTGAAAAGGGTCCTATACAGTCCGCCTATGCAATTAACAAACAAATAAATACACAGAACAGTAAGTGGTATAAGCTAAAAAGTAAATAATAATAATAATAATAATAATAATAATAAACACTGCTTAATAAGGAACCAAGCGATCAGGTAAATAATATAATTACTGAAGTCATTTTCAATAGTGGACATAAACCCGCAAAGAGAAAGATACAAAATAAAAGTATTAACATACAATATGATAACTATGACAGCATGATAGAGGAAGGAATAAAGATGACTCTATAGTGGTAGGCATTTATGATTCAAAGATCAATTGTTATGCACACTACCTCAGAGAAACATGCTATCCCTCCTCAACAAAGATGTTTATTTATAATCATGGGTACAGTAACAAGCAGTCCATCAAATGGACCTCCAAAGTGGAGGATGGCACTAAGAGATATCCCATAGAACACAAATGACTCAAAAATTGCAATAACGCTTAAATAATCAGCTAATCTGCAAGGCTTAGTAAATGACTGAATATAAGCCATAACTGCAGATATATTCTGAAATAACACAAAGCTAAGAAAACATTCACTGTGCCTATAGCCCTAGAAGAGTATAATTTAAATACTACAACCAAAATGTTCTTCTAATTGTCATAGCAAATTACAATGTGGTAAGTATATTAAATAACTCTTCTACCTTTTCCTTTTCCATAAAGGAAGCAATAAGTCAAATGGTTTAATGTCCTTAGTCATTTGTGTACAACACCTAATATGTCCATGAAAGCAATGGAACACAGAATAATGTAAATGATACTTTTTACCAGAACAAGATAAGCTTTCCAGTATATAGATTTGCGATTTCAGAATAACATTAGCTTTTCATTGGGAGTTAAAGGTTTGGGTCATAATGAATAGTTCATTCTGGTCCAAAAGCTCAAAATTCTGTATTAGGGGAAATAAAAACTACGTTGGTGTAATAAAAGGTTATTACATCACCTCTGTCTGGTAATGTTTTATGTTAGTGGATCACTCTGGCTTTTTTCTTTTTTTGAATGTCTTTATTGATAATACAGATATCAGATTTTTATGCAGTTATATCTCCCCTATTTTTTATTCTAGGACAATACTGGGAGTGCAATGCTTGCTTAAATGAAATACAAGGAATAAGATCTGGCTTACAGCAGCTGAGAGGAGCACTGTTATTTTTTTTCATTGTACTGAAGTGTGTTCCCCAGTTCTTGTGATCACTTACTCCACAGCAGTGCAGCTGCCTTTGTATATAGTCAATCGGAAGAGTGGCTTCATCTGGGTTAGAGCCCTTGTACTTGTTACAGACTTTATGAATAGACTTATCAACTTCACTTGCCAGCTTTGCTATATAGATGTATCCCAAAACCAATACAACAATCTCAGTGATGAAAACAAGCAACGGAATGGCACAAATGTAGCCACTCTACAACGACTCTCACTGATAGTGGCACATCAACCGATAAGGTCAATTATGAACAAAAGTGTACCAAAATTAATAGTGCTGGATCATAGTGCAGATGTTTTCAAAGAAGTAATCAAAGTCGTCATAAATGATGAGGACATATGCACCAACGTAGCACAGGACACCTGCTACAGCCCAGAAGCTTAGATTGAGAAAAACAAGAACTGTCTTTGAAGAAGTAATGCCACACCGTCCCATGATAGAAGCTCAAATGGTCTATAAATCAGGAGCACAGCTAATGATCACACACTCTTTATGAGCAGCATGACGTTGTGTAAGTTGCACTTATTATGACAGTAGATGTTCAAATTCCTCCACTACTGCAGTAGCCTTTTGGCTATATACAACACAGAGCTTCACAAACCTCTGGAACCCTCCCACACCTTTACTCTGAATGCTGATGAGTCAGCCCAAAGGAGGCAAATCAGCAGTCAAGAGTGAAGAAATCTTCAGGACTTTCTTGCTCAAAAAAAGAAAGAGAGAGAAAGACTGCACTCATCCTGAACTCATGAAGATATAACATTAATTCAAAAATGTATATACTAACAACTCACTATATACAAAAGAAGGGAGGTGGCAGGAAGGTGGGTGTGGCTACTGCAAAAATGAGGAATTTGACTATCTACTTTTATGATAAGAGCAACTTTCACAAATGTACCATGTTAATTATCTTACTGATGCAGTTGCCTTTTGATTATCAAAGTCTATCCAACCTGGGAGCAGGAAAGATAAGAATCCAGGAGACCCTGGAGAATGGTCCTAGCAAAGCCAGTGCTAGATCTAGAAAAATAATCCAGTTTGCTATGGTTTGTAAATGTATGTACAGACAACCATGTGGCTGCATCTACAATGCTTCTAGAGTCAACCCCTTTCCAATATGCCATTGAAGATGACATGGCTCTAGCAAAATGTGCCTTGAGACTGCCTACAACTGATTTACCATAGTGGGTATGCCAAAAGGTAATAGAAGAAGACAACCACCCAGAGACAGTCTGTTTGATACAGGCTCTCCCTTCTTTGTCCCATCATAAGAAATAAACAACCAATTAGCTTTTGGAAGGACTTAGTTCTATTAGGATAGTACCTGAACTGCCTGTGCATGTTCTGAGGATATGGATAAAACACAGAGAGACTGATGGCTTGATTCAAAATAAATTCTGAAACAACTTTGGGCAAATATGATTTGCCCTTAATGAGACTCTACCTCTATGGAATACCAGATATGGTTCACCCACCATGATAACTTGCAATTCAGACACTCTTCTTGCAGATGTCAGAGCAATAAGAAGTACAGTCTTCTATGTGATGAACCTTAAATCCACCTGACAAGCTGGTTCAAAGGGAGACAGACACACTAAACTTTTCCAGCAAAAAACTAGGATCCTAATAAGGAGCCACTTATTTTCTAGGAGGTGTAAGATGTAAAAAAACCATTAGGAATTGATTTACTAAAAACACAGAAGAAATTGGAGGATCCATAGGCAGACATGCTGAAATGGCTGGAAAATGTAACTTGACAGACTGAGGAATAAGACAGGCGAGAAGAAGTAACTCACATAAATATTTAAGAACCGATGGTATATAATCCCTGATTGGACCCTGGGTATTGGCTAGGCACCAACTAGAACATCTTTTCTGCTTGTAATATAAGATTTCATAGCAGCAGGTTTTCTTAGCTCATTTAGTATATGCTGCAGGTCTTTATGAAAGAGATGCCCAAAACCAATCATAATTAAATCATGAAGACAGTAAGTTGAAGTTGTTTGAGAATGGAGTGTATCACACTCCACTTGTCATATGTAAGTAGGTCTAGTCTATAAGGAAACTTGTGGTTCTTGCCCATATCCAATTCCATAAAAAGGAAGAATAAGAAGTTATGTACCTACCATAATGTTCCATGTTAATTGTCTTCTTCTCACCTTCTTTCTTGCTGGTTGGGTTCGGAGCCAACCTTCGGCTCCGACTCGGCCATTTTCTAAAGCTCAAGAGCTACTTACTGGCTCAAGGCCACCCTATATCCCACAATGCCTGGCGCTAGACCCCCAGATCTCGTTTGGGAGACCTAACACCATCATAATACAAGAGGACAACCATCCCAATAGCAAAAACTTCAGCTACAGGGCTGAAGAAAAAGATAGAGAACATAATCGGTAAAGACTCAGCCAGTGACAAGACCCATAGGAGGACTCTTCTCGATCCATCTAGGCTAGGGGGATGGAGGGTGGGACGCAAGAAAGAAGGCGAGAAGAAGACAACTAACATGGAACGTTATGGTAGGTACATAACTTCTTAATGTTAAGTTGTCTCTCTCGCCTTCATTCTTGCTGGTTGGGACAGCGTCCCTAGTACCTTAGTCCTGGGTGGCTCATCGGAACAGACTCTTGAGCACAGTGGAACCAAAATCAGCTCTGCTCCTAGAGGCCAGATCCAATTTATAATGTGAAATGAATGTATGAGGGGTGGCCCATGTGGCCGCTGCACAAATGGCTTCCATAGGTAGTCTTGATTGAAAAGCTACCGATGTAGCTAAAGCCCTAGTAGAGTGGCCTTTAGGTTTAGCAGGGAGTTCTTCATTCCTCAACTGATAAACAAGGGTAATAATACAGGACAACCACCTGGATAAGGTTACTTTAGACACTGGTCGGCCCTGCTTACCCTCCGCATAGGACAGGAAGAGTTGGTCTGATTTCCTTATTTGCTCAGTCCTATGCAAATAGAAACGTAATTGCCTATGAACGTCCAACTGGTATAATTTGTGTTCAGCTTTGTTGGAATAATTTGGAAAAAGACTTGCAGATGGATGGATTAATTCAAATTATTTTTGGAGGGGACCTTAGGAAGGAATGAAGGATTAGTCCTGAGTGAAACTCTATCCTTATGGAAAACTAGGTAAGCAGGATGAACACAAAGGGCTTGAAGTTCAGAAACTCTCCTCACTGAAGTAATGGCCACCAAAAAGAGGGTTTTCCAAGTAAGCAATTTCAAGGAACAGGAAGCTGCCAGTTCAAAGGGAGGCAATATCAAGGAAGCTAGGATACAATTTAAGTCCCACGGAGGTGGGGGATCTCTCACTGGAGGCCTGAGCAAGATTGTTCCTTTCAGAAAGGTTTTGCAAAGCTTATGGGACATGATGCTGGTTTCTGAGAGGCCCATATGGAAATTAGAGATTGCCGCTAGCTGAACTCTAATGGTGGCAGAAGAGGAGCCCACTTGAAAAAGTTCTGCTAAAAAGTCTAGGACATTATGGACAGGGGCCGTGAAGGGATCTATATTTCTAGCCTCTGCCCAGAAAGAGAAACGTTTCCACTTACTAGCATAAGTCTTCCTGGTTGTAGGTTTGTGCAAAGAAAGGATAATCTCACGCACTGAATGGGAAATACTGGGAAGCCTGGCTAAGGTTGGAAGTGGAGCAACCAAGCAGTGAGGTTGAGAGACTGAAGAGATTGATTCAGCCTGCCCAACTGATGGATCAAGAGGTCCGGAACTGGGTCCAGATTCCAAGGCTGCTCTAGAAGGTGACGATGCAGGAATGGGAACCAGATTTGTCGAGGTCTGTAGGGGGCAATGAGGATCATCCTGCACCCCAGCATGGTAGCTTTCTGAATTAGTTTGGGAATTAGGGGAAAGGGTGGGAATGCATACAGAAGTCCCTGGGGCCAATCGTGAACTAGAGTATCTCTGGGGGAGTGTCCGGGAAGAGGGAAGAGAGTGAAGAAACTGTCGCACTTGCTGTTGAGAGGAGTTGCGAAAAGGTCGCAGCAAGGCTGACCCCATTTGTGGAAGATTTTGTCCACTACTGTCCGATTGAGAGACCACTTGTGAGGCATGAGAATAGCTCTGCTTAGCCTGTCCGCTATGACGTTGGACTTCTCAGGGATGTGCGTTGCTGTCAGAAACCGTTGAGAGGAGATTGCCCACTGCCATAGTCTGAGTGCTTCTCGACATAGGGGATAGGACTTGGTTCCGCCCTGCTTGTTGATGTACCACACTACAGACATATTGTCTGTCTGAATTGCAATGGTCCCAGTGGGTAGAGAGTTCTAATGAGCTTGCAACACTAAAAGCACTGCCCTCATCTCCAAGACATTTATGTGCAAGTGGTATTCGTGGGGTTGCCAGGTGCCCTGGACAGTCGTGCCCTGAAAATGCCCCCCCCACCCGATCAGGGAGGCATCCGTGGTCACCGTGGCAACTGGAGGAGGAAGGACAAATGGTCTGCCCTGGGGTACTGATGGAGAGACCATCCACCAAGCCAAGTGGTCTTTGCATGATTGTGCAATTATTATCTTGTGAGAAAAAGGAAGTTGTTGAAAGGACCATTGGGTGAAAAGCATCCACTGGAGAATCCTCATGTGAAAATGAGCCAGGGGAACTAATATCGCTGCTGCCATGAGACCCAAGGTTTTTAGGACGAATTTGGCCTGAATCTTTCTGCATCCTAATAATACCTATACATGTCGGCGAATGTCTGCCACTCTGTCTACTGGAAGTCTTGCAGACAGATCTTCCGTATTTAATCTTGCGCCTATAAAGGTTAAAGACTGACAAGGCGACAATGCAGACTTTTCGAAATTTATTGAGATACCTAGGTTGGAGCATGTTTGGATGGTATAATCCCTGGCTCTCAGCAATTGATGTCTGGTGGTAGCAGTAAGGAGCCAGTCGTCTAGATACGGAAACACCTAGAGTCCTGGCCGTCTCAGGTGAGTGGTAACCACTGCCATGCATTTGGTGAACACCCTGGGGGCTGTGGTGAGACCAAAGGGCAGGGCTCTGAACTGGTAATGACTGGCTCCCAGCCGGAAGCAGAGAAACCTTCTGGAGCGCCTGTCCATTTTGATGTGTAGTACGCATCCTGAAGATCTATAGAGCACATCCAATTGTCCTGACCCAAAAAGGGTAGAATGGACTGAAGTGTGACCATCCAGAACTTTGTTCTTTGAACAGACTTGTTTAGTCTGCTGAGATCCAAAATGGGTCTCCAGTCCCCTGTCTTTTTTGGTATCAAAAAGAACTTTGAGTAAATTTCGGATCCTTGCTGGTCTGCTGGGACTTGTTGGATGGCCGTTTTTTTTAGCAGTCTTGAAATTTCTTGTACTGCCTGTTCCCTTAGACTGGGTGGAACATCTGGGATGGGGTTGTTTGATTTTAAGGGGGTGTGGACAAATGGGATTTTGTCACCACCGGATATGATAGACTGTACCCATCTGTCTCGAGTGATGAGACACCAGGCTTCTGCGTACAGAGACAACCTTCCCCCGATTGCCTCCGAAGGTGGACAGCCAGGCAGCCCCTCAGGGGTGCTGGAAGGGCTTGTCAGAGAAAGATTCTCTGCTGCCCTGATTATGCGGACCCCCTCTGCTCCACGGGTGGTGTCTGTTGTTGTTTCCATCTCTGCCTCTGGAGGGAAACTCACCACGTGTGTCAAGTACAGCTCCCTGGGGTTTCTGTAACCACATCTTTCCACTCTTCTGACCCTTAGGGTATGGTCTAGAGGGAGTGGAAAAACGGGCTCCCACGGCAGAGAGATTCTTGCCTTCCTGCTCACACCTGGTAAGGGTATCTTTCACCTGAGGTCCAAACAGAGCCGAACCATCAAAAGGGGTGTTGGTGAAGGATGCCTTGAAGGGATCAGCGAAGTTACATACCTGCATCCAGGCATGTCTTCTCAAAGCAACGTCTGTGCCTGTGGCCCTACTCACCCCATCAGCCGCATACGAAATGAGCCACATGGAGGAGTTGATGATAGAATTAAGAGTCGCCAGCTGGGAGTTTATCTTGTCTTGAGCCCACGCAGCTGATGGATCTTGCAGGGCATCTCCAAGCTCCTTGAGGAGATCTCTCTGAAGATGGGTGAAGTGGCACAAATAATTCAGCGACCACATGGAGAAGGTCGCTGAGGAAAACATCAGCTTCCCGTATCCATCCATCATCCTAGACTCTTTATTAGGGGGATGGACAGGTACAGAAGTGTCAGCCAACTCCTTTTTCGTTGCAGCTGCTACCACCATGGCATCAATGGGGACACCCTTAGTCAAAAACTGTTTATCTTGAGGGGTCGTAATAAACTTAGTGGGCCTGCAGGGGGTTGGTTCAAGTGTATCCGGAGCTGACCACACCTTCCGAGCCACTACTTCCATCAATGGATCAAAGGGCGGAGACACCCAGGAGGTGGAGGGGTGAGAACCAAATGCATCCAAGTATACCGACTCGTCCTCAGAAGGGTTAAGGGCAGACCAGTTCCCCCTCTGCTTAAGGATTTCAAGGATGTCTGAGAAAGAGACATCTTAAGAGAGGGATCTTGGGGACCCTTCCGAATCCTCCAAGTCAGTATCTGATGTGACAGACTCTGGGGAGTCAACATGTTTCCTCTTACATTTCCTCTTTCGAGGGGGCTCCTCTGAAATCTCAGGGGAGGCCTCGGAAGAGGAAGATACACCCAGTCGGGTGACCTGGAGTGTTTGATCCCCTTGCTTGGGGTCTGGAGGAGGGGCAGAGACTGAAGCAGGCACCCTGGGGGGAGGAGCTGAAGGGGCTGATCGAGGTGCAGACTCAGAATTCAGCACACTCCTCATGACTTCGAAGGTGCCCTTGTCAGGCAGAGAAGAGGGCCCCCGCTCCGAAGAGACAGGAATCCTCTCCGGCATCGAAAGGGACGGCTCCGAGGCTGATGTAGGAGTGGAGCTTACCTGCGCCGAGGCTCCGGGTGGGAGAATGGGGTCGGACAATGGTCCGATGCCACTTGCCCCCTCAGAGCCGACGACGAAGTCTTGGCACCCAGATCCCTCCAAGGACGGAACCATTGAAGAAATCGGAGCCAATGAAGGAGCCGAAAGGGGAAGCATCGGTGCCGACATTTCTAGGATCCGAGCCCCAACAAGCTCCAGCTCCGAACTGACAGGAGGATTCAGAGGAGGAACTACTTCAGAAACAGGAATAGCCACAGCCTGATGAGGATGGCTAGTTAACATTTTAGCCAGGGCCTGCGATTTGAGGAGTCTACTAACCACTCTCTCCAAGTCATGATCGGATAGCCTTGAGGACCGAGAAGAGCGAGACTGATGGCTCCGTTCAGACTGTAGCAAAGGCGATCCCGGAGCCAAGTGAATCAACTCTAGGGATGGTGACCTGGATCGCTTACGGCTCCCTAATGGCTCTGATGCCAAGGTCGGAGCCGAGAGAGATTTAGATACTTTGGTTCCGGCCGGAACCAAAATTGAAGCAGACGCTCCACCTGGCAATGGCTCCGTACTGTGAGTCGACGGCTTAGTGGGCTTAGGGGTTTTCGCTGGCTGAGACTTTGCCGGAGACCCCTCGGGTTTTAGTAACCCCCTGAGAATCAGCTTGTTCCTATGCTCCTGCAGGACTCTCGGACTAAAGGCATGACATACAGAGCAAGAGTCCTGCAGGTGTAGGGCACCTAAACAATAAACACAAGACGTGTGACCATCTGTCAAAGACATTTTCTGACAGCACGAGTCACACTTCTTGAACCCTGATACTTGGTATCCTTTGACATGTTACAGAAAAAAGGAATACCGATGGATGAATGTTAAACTAGTGCAAACAAAAAAACTCACACACACACACACACACACACACACACACACACACACACACACACACACACACACACACACACACACACTAGTCCCACACCTTCATACAAAAAACTAAAGGTATCAATACTAACAAAAACTAAGAGACTATTATCTTAGACTACAAAGGCTAAACCCTACTTCCTACTGGAACAATTTAAAAGGGAAGGGGATAGCCTCTAATTTAAACGGCCTACTTAGGGAGATGGGGGGAGGGGAGAAACTCTCTAATTAAAAACGAGTTTCCCAAGGGTCAGAAAACAAAGGAAAAAGTAAGACTAATCTACAGTACTCCTCTAATTGAACAAGAAACTTGAAAAATATACACTAAAAGTTCAACTACTAATATTACAAAAAGATGAATCCGACCTGAGCCAGTAAAGCACAACCTCGTAGCTGAAGAAGAAAACGAGATCTGGGGGTCTAGCACCAGGCATTGTGGGATATAGGGAGGCCTCGAGTCAGTAAGTAGCTCTCGAGCTTCAGAAAAGAACCCAACCAGCAAGAATGAAGGCGAGAGAGACAACTTTAACATCCAGTGTTACCTGGACCAAAAGGGAGTTGCCACAATGACTTTTGAATCTGCAGAATTGCTCAAGATATAACAAGAAAGAGGAGAAATGCATAAAGGAACATTCCCTTCCAAAGGAATGAAAATGCATCTATTTTCCAGGCTTGCTTGCAAGGAGCTCTACAGCAGAATTTGTCCAGGTTTCTGTTTTGAAAGGAGACAAACAGATCTATTTGAGATGTTCCCAAAACTGGATCAACTCTTGGAAGACTCTCTCATTCAACTTCCATGCATGAGTGCATGTCTTGGTCCTGCTCAGCTTGTGTGCAACTGTATTTTGCTCTAACAGAATGTAAGATTGGAGTAAAGGCTGCTGTATTGGAGTACAGACTGCTGCAGTTCTACCTCTCAAGCCATCATGGCTAGCCAGCCTGCACAAAGAATATAAACCGATCACTGTGGTGTTGTCTGTATATTATTCTGAGATGTCCATGGACCAAATATGATTAATCAATTTCAAGGCATGGATCACAGCCATCATCTCATTGTCTTTTATGTGCTTTGTGTGAGGCATTGCACAGGCCTTTTACCTTTATCCCCATAGACACTACTCACCAAGCAATATCTGAGGCATCTGTAGTTACAGAATAACTTAGATTATGAGGAGAGAAGGGGATACTGAATTTAGAGCCATTTGCTGTCTCCTCCAATGCAGCTCCTTTTGACAAACCCCAAAACTGGAATCTGAAATTTCAGAGAATAAAGATGTTGAGTCCTTGTTATTTGATTGGAGAAGCTCAGGAAAGGTTCCAGATAAAAATCTACCCTCTCTTATGTAAATAACAAAAATCCTTTTGCTAAGAGGTGTCTAGAAGGCAGCCCTAAAACACAATCTGTCAGAGTCAAGGAGGATTTTTGTACATTTATCTAAAATCCTAGACTGGTAAGCAGAGATTAAACTCATGGTAAAGACTATCGACTTTTGGGAAAAGACTTTGCAATTATATCATCTAAAAAAAGGAAATATGTGAAAGCCATGCAGTCTGCAGTGAGCTATCACTGGAGCTAGATACTTTATAAACACCCCTGGAGCTTTAGATAACCAAAAGGCTAATGCAGAGAACTGATAATATAACTGAGATGCAGAAACCTTGAGAAATTTCTTTTAGGTCTAGTGTTACCGTGACACTCAAAGGAGGAATGAGAAATAACAGAGTTTGAAGGGTCAGCATTTTTAATTTTTGGTACTTTCACATACAGATTGAGAAAGGAAAGCTCTAGAACTTGTCTCCAAGAAAGCACTCTCTTTGGTACCAGAAACATTCCAGAATAGAAGCCGTTACTCCTTTGATCTAAAGGTGCTCGTTCAATGACTCTTAGAGTGAGAAAGTGATGAAGAACCTGAGGAAAAACTCTGTTTGGTACAGAGTATAGGAAGGGATTCCCCTGTAAGAAAATATTGTATTCAGTGAAACCCTCCTGAACCCCTTTTAGCACCCAAGAGCCTGAAACAAGCTGATGGCAAAGGAGAATATACAGAGACAGTTTCTGCGACAAATTCTGAAAGATAGGGACAAGGTGGGAGGGTATGGGAAACAGAATGCTAGCATAGTCATTCTGAAGTATTAGACTCTCCCAATTCTGGAAAAGATCCTCATTTTTTGTTGCTTTTGTTCCCATCCTGTCATCTCTTTCTTGTTCCCAGTTTGCCTTGCGTTGGCAGGGATTGCTTGTTTTGTTTTCGGCACTTGAAAAACCTTAGACAATCCATGAATTAACATCCCTCTTTCATCAATTTGTTTGAGGACCTGAGTAACAAAACTGCCAAAACATTCTCTTAACTAATGCAGAATTCAAAATTTTCAGACTTTACTTCATCAGCAAGCTTTTGGTTATGTACCCTTGCAAATATCCTCAAAACAGTAGCAGTAGCCCTAGACACAGTATTTGCACAATCATACACACTCTTCAAAGCATGTTTAGATACTTGAGAAAGATTAGAAACAATAGAATTCAGAAAGGAGCTATCCTCTGAAGGAAGTGATGTAGATTATACTCTCCAAGTGTCTGCAAAAACAGAATACATTTCCACCTGCATGTCTGGTAGTTAAGAATGTTATAAGCTGCAGTGGTAGAAGAGAAAATTATCTTACCAATTCTCTTCAACACCTTGCCTACTTTGTCCACTGGAGAGGGGTTGCTATTAACTAACAGTCTGCTGTCAGCTGACAAAAATGCAGATATAGCAGCTGGATCTGGTCTAAGTTGAAAAAACAAAAATGTATTAGTGTGAGATACTTTACGCAGTCTATCTGCCTTCCTGAAAACTGAAAGATGAGAATCATGATTATTACAGTCAGCATTAAACACATCCTCCAAGGCTGGCAAAATGGGAGGGATGGTGTAGAATGAGGTATACCCGCTTGTAACATATCATATTCCTCAGTTCAGGGGGAACATCCACCTGTTCCCACAAAAATACCTGAATCATCCTGGACGCAGTCTGAGAGAAAGAAAATTCCTTCAAAGTAGATGAAAAGGACCAAGTTTCCTCAGAGTTTGTGTTATGAGCTTGCAAATCTACAAGGGAAGAAGGCCTGTCTCTGTCTAAGACAGAATTCTCAGACAGATTTTCCTCAGGTATTTCTTCAGAGAGAGTGCTCTCAATTAAGGATTTCTGAGCACCAGGATTAACAGCCTATAATAATTGCTTGGCCAAGGTAAGAAAAAAAGAAGTTATGTAGTTACCATAATGTTCCATAAGTGTTGTTAATCTTCATTTATCCTTGACCTTTGGGACACAGTTCCAATCTTTGGAACCGGCTCAGCCATTACACAGCTTCAGCAAACCAAAAACTCTCGGGCTACGACTCTACCCACAATACTCCCCTCCAGATTACCTCAGATTGAGTTTGCAGCTACACAGAATGACAGAAGAATATGTATATGGAATTGAATAGGTATGTCCAAGGTCAAACAAAATTACCAGGACAACTGCCTGATCCTCCAAGAAAATCTGCAGGAGGGGGAAGGAAGGTGGGGTGCCAAGGATAAATGAAGATCGACAGCACAGATGGAATGTTATGATAAGTACATAACTTCTTTATCTGATGTTGTCAAACTTCATTTATCCTTGACCTTTGGGACAGAGTCCCCAGCTACTTTACATCTTGGTTGGCCTTATGGAAGGATATTCCTGACAACCATAGAGCCAAAGGATGCTCTTCCCCCTGGAGACCAGATCCAATTTGTAATGAGTGATAAAGGTATGCAGAGTAGCCCATGTTGCTGCTGCGCATATTCCATCCATGGAAGCCTTGGAATGGAAAACAGCAGATGTGGCTATTGCCCTAGTAGAATGTGCTCTCACTGGCGCTGGTAATTGGAGATTCTTTTTATTGTATAAGAAAGTAATATAGTCTCTTAACCACCTCGACAAAGTGACTTCTGAAACAGGTTTCTCCAAAGATGGAAGAGAAAAGGAGATAAATAACTGATCCGATTTTCAAAATTCTTTAGTCCTGTTGAGACAGAAACATAACTGACTGTAAACATCCAGCAAATATAAGCAATATTCATCTTGGTTAGAAAATTTTGGAAAGAAAACAGGTAAGTCACTGGTTTGATTAATATTAGTTTCTGAGACCACCTTAGGAAGAAAAGATGGCTTGGTTCTTACAGTAACCCTATCCTTATGAAAAATCAAGTATGGGGTTTGTGCTTATAATTTGGAAATCCTTCTGGTGGAGGTAATAGCTATGAGAAAAATGGTCATCCATGAAAGAAACTAATTGACATGTAGCCACTGGTTCAAAGGGGGAAAGTACCAAACAATGTAAAACTAAAGTTAGATCTCAAGGAGCTAGAGGGTCTTTAAACAGAGGTTCCAACTGCAAGGCTTCCTTTATGAACACTTTACACAGTCTATGGGAAATTAGTGAATGGTCTTCGAAGCCATTGTGAAAATTGGAAACACCTGCTCGTTGAACCTTAACAGCTGAAGCAGATGCTCCTTGTCCAAAAATCATAGCTAAAAACTCCAATACCTTTTCAACTAGTACAGAAAAGAGGTTAAGACCATTATTATGCACCCAAACAGAAAATCTTTTCCACTTGCTGTGGTAAAGTTTCTTAGTGGAAGGTCTATGGGAAGCCAGTAAATTTTTTTGAATGGATAAGATAATTTTTTCCGCCTGGCAACTAATGGAATTGGAGGAGCCAAGCTGTAAGCTTGAGGTTCTGAAGTTTGGGGTGCACCAGTCCCTGTGGATGAGACAGAAGATCCAAAACTGGGTCCAGAATCCTCGGACGGTGAATTAGATGAGGCCACAGAAAGGGGAACCAGACTTGTCAAGGCCAAAAGGGTGCAATGAGGATCACCTTGCTTCTCAACCTGCTGGCTTTCTTTAAGAAAAGAAAAATCAGTGGGAAGGGGAGAAGGCATACAGTAGTCTTGAGGGCCAATCGTGAAGGACAGTATATCTCAGGAACTCCCCTTGAGGGGGAATTAGGGCAAAGTAGCTGCTGCATTTGTTGTTAAGGGGTGATGCAAAGAGGTCACAGCAAGGCTGGCCCCAACAATGGAAAATCTCCTTTACCACTCTGAGATCGAGCAACCACTTGTGAGGCATCTGCTCAGTTTGTCCGCTATTACATTCCGGCTCCCCAGGATGTGCATTGCTATCAGAAAGTAGTAGGAGGACATCGCCCATTGCCACACTCAACAGCTTCTTGACACATGGAGTACAACTTGGCTCCACCCTATTTGTTGATGTACCAGACTACTGACATGTTGTCTGATTGAAATGCAATCGTTCTTAGAGAGAGGGCAGTTTGGAAGGCTTGCAACACTAAAAGCACTGCCCTCAGTTCCAGAACATTGATATGCAGATTGGCCTCCATTGGGGACCAAGTGTCTTGGACTGTTCTTCCTACCCCATCTGGGAGGCATCTGTGGTCACTACAGCCTTGGGTTGAGCAGGAAAGAAGAGATGGCCTAAAATAATTTCCTAGGTTTCCATCCAGCAGGGTAAGTCCTTCTTGCAATGACTGGTGATTAAAATTGGATGCGTCTCTGGATGGGTTAGAATGGACCACTGGGGTGCCAGAATCCACTCTAGTAGCCACATGTGAAATCTTGCTAGTGGAACTAAGGTAATGGTCAGTGCCGTGGACCCTACAGCTCAAAGGACTAGAAGGGCAGGAGCCTTGTCATTGGAGAGAATGGCCTGCACTTGGAATTTTATCTTCTGTAGCCTGCGAAGAGGAAGGGAAGCTACACAAAAGATGGTATTCAGATGAGCTCCTATGAACTCTAGAGCTTGAGTGGGATGGCTGAGATTTTGATTGATTCATTGTAATGCCCAGATGAGTGAACAGGTGCAGAATGAAATCTGCTGCTTGAAGCAGTAAATGCCTGGTGGGGGTATTGATGAGCCAGTTGTCTAGATAAGGAAACACCCAGAATCCGTGCAGTCTCAAGTGAGTTGTTACTGCTGCCAAACACTTGGTGAACATCCTGGGTGCTGTGGTGAGGCCAAAGGGTGGCACTCTGAACTGAAAATGACTGGCTTCTAGCTGAAAGCAGAGGAACCTTCTGGAGCATTTGTCCATTTTTATGTGGTAATACATGTCCTGAAGATCTACAGAGCACATCCAATTGTTTTCCTCTAAAAAGGAAAGGATAGACTGAACTGTGAATATCCAGAATTTGCTTGATGAACAAATTTGTACAGAAGGCTCAGATCTAAAATTGGTCTGAAGTCCCCTGTCTTTTTTGGCACCAAAAAAAACCTTGAGTAATATCCAGATACTATCTGGTTTGGTGGGACTTCCTGGATGGCTCTTTTTTTCTAACAGCTTTTGAATCACTAAAATTACTTGATCCCTCTGATTGGGTGGAACATCAAGGAGTCTTCATTTTTGATCTTGGAAAAAGAGTGAAGGGAATATGGTAACCTCTGGCAATGATCCTCTACACCCAAGTATCCAACGTTATTTACCACCAGGCTCTTTAGTGCAGAGAAAATCATTCCTTGATTGATTCCAGAAGTAAGCAATTGGGATCCTTTTCAGGAGTGCTGGTAGGACTGCCAAGAAAAAGAATCTCTGGAACTCTGATTTTTGCAGGCAACCTCTGCCATGGGGTTGGCATCTTCCATTAGAGCCCCCCCCCTCTGCCCCTAAGGGAGCAACCACCATGTATGTCCTGAAAAGGCCCTTGGGATTTTTTGAATCACATCTTTCCACTCCTCTGATTTCTTGAGTAAGATCACTGGGGAGCAGCAAAATGTATGCCCACTGTAGTTAGGGTCTTTCCATCTTTCTTACACCTGGCTAGGGTTTCTTTGACTTTGGCACTTAATAAGGAAAATCCATCAAAAGGAGCATTGATGAAGGAAGACTTAAATGGCTCCACAAACTCACACAAGTCCATCCAGGTGTGACACCTTATGGCAGCATCCGAACATGCTGCCCTCATCATCCCTTTGGTTGCATGTGCAATGAGCCTCACGAAAGAGTTGTAAATAGACTCCAGGATGGCTAGCTGGGAGGCCACTTTATCCTTATCAGACACAGCTCCTGCTAGGCTTATCTGATAACTCCTTGATCAGATCCCTCTGGAGCCTAAATGTGCTATAAAATTCAAAGATCTTAAAGAGAAGGTCAGTGATGAGTACACCTGCTTTCCCAATCTGTCAAATGCTCTGGACTCTCGAGTAGTGGGATGAACAATGGAACTCTCTTCAACTAGTTCCTTTTTGGTGGCTGCCACCACAACCATAGCATCTACTGCTAACCCCTTAACCAAATGCTGGTGGTCTTCTGGAGCTGAAAGCATTTTGTTCAGTCTCTGGGGAATTGGTTCTACTGAGTCAGGATCCTTCCAAGTCCGCTCTGCAATCAAGTTAATAAGATCATTAGTGGACGGGGTCACCCATGAAGTAGATGGGCAAGCACCAAAAGTCTGCAAGTACACTGACTCCTCAGAGGTAGGGTCTCTGGGCTTCCAGTTACCCCTCTGTTTCTGAATCTCTAGAATGTCTCCGAGGGAGGCGTCTTCTGGGGGTGACCAAGGGAAACCCTCTCCATCAGTGAAGTCTGTGTCTTCTGTAACAGATTTCTCAAGGAGAATCTAACTGTTCCCTCTTACACATCTTTTTTTTGGGGAGGCACCTTAGTGGGAATCTAGGAAGAAGAGGAGACCCTGTGCAGGGGTATCTTGCAGCTTAGGTGCTCGCTGTCAGGACATGGAGGCTGGTGGCAGCTCTGGGCAAGAAGGAGTCCTGGGATAAAACTCCGATATGGAAGGGGCCAGCTGAAAGCCTGCAAAGGCCAATGCCCTCTCCATTACCTGGAAGGCAGGCTCACTCGAAGAGGAATGGGACCTCAGAACCAAGATGGATAACCCTCGCAACCGAGGTCACACCCTGCTTCAAGAGACCTGACCCTGAAGTAGGAGTCAAGGTTGAGCCCACATCAGCCTAGATTCTGAGAGCCAAGGATGACTGTGAATAAACAAACTGGAGTCAATCCAAAACCCTCAGACCAGACAGCAGAGCTACGGCCCCAGGAGACTGTTAGTTCTGAAGGAACTGAGGAAGTCAAGGCAGATCCTGAAACCAAAGGGGAAAAAGCTGTCAGCACCAGAGCAGCTGGAACTGGAGGGATTGGAGTTGTAACCTCTAAGCCTTCAGAGGAGGTTAGAGGAGAAAGATTTGGTAGAGTTCTGGGAGAAAACTCCCCAACTCCAAAAGGGAGAGGGGTCTGGGAAGAGACAGAAAGACCCCTGGCCACTAGGAGCTTATCCACCAACCTCAAGACATCAACTTCTGTTAGACTCCTGGAAGAATGGACAGAAAAGCCTGAGGGGGGTCCTGGTCTGTCAAGAAAAGGACTCAGTAGCTGTCCCACAAAGGGGTCAATAGAGGGTGAATACCTTGTCCTGAGTGTGGTAACTATGTCTGTTTTCAGCACCAATGGAGTTTGCAATATTTGTGGAAGCATAGTAGGTGGAGTCGGTACCGAAAGGAAAGCTGAAGATGTCGGTATTGATGTGACTGGCACCGAGGTCTGAGGTACCAATGTAGACAGTGCCAAGGTTTCCTGACTTTAGCCTTCAGTTCCGCTGAAGTAGTGGGAATGGAAGACTTATGCTTTTTTCCTGCCAGAGCCATAGGAGACATTAGCACCGGTGACTTTTCTTAAGACCAAGATCAGATTTAGAGGGGGGCATGTCAGGCTTGGATAGAGCCTCCTCAAAACAGGACTTATTCGACCTTTCAAAATTAATGCTTCCTTTCAACTAAGGCCCAGTTACTGAATGCCTGGCAAATAGTACAGCCTTGGTGAAGATGAGTCAGGCCTAAATAATACACACAGGAAGAATGCCCGTCAAAATTGGACATCTTCTGTCTACAATCCTGGCACTGTATAAAGCCAGTAGTTCCTTTTAATTTAATTTATTTTAATTTAATTTAATTTATCAAGGATTTGATAACTGAAAGGGCTCATTGAGTTTTTGCATGAAACCTGGCCATGAGAAAGCAGCTAAGACCTACATTATCTATAGTTAGTTGGTTATTTTTTTTTTTATTTTTTTTTAGTAATACCACTTATCATAGATCAAGGGTCTCAGACTATCAAAGTCCCTCTAACATTCTAAAGCTATGTTATTGTACTGCAAGATGGTTAGCAAATAAATATAATCAGTTACTTTATGTTTCACAACAAGAGAAGTTGGATTTAATAGCAATAACTGAAGCATGGGATACAACTAATTTATTCTTCCTGGATATGAGATGATTGAATGTCTTAGGACATATATACATGGAGGCAGAGTTGTAATTTTTTTAAATGACAGTTTAGTTTGCACACTTAATGAATGTAACACTGACTTTACAGACTATTTCAATTGATGCACATTCCTTTTCTGGATCAAATACTTTTAAGATTAATCTGTTCTTACAGAAAACCTTCAATGGACTGTAACACTCACAAATAATGTATTAAATATTTGCAATTACAGTTTGGACATAGCTTTGTTGTTTTACTTGGTGATTTGAATCATTCAAATATAAACTGGTTCGATTATTCATCAAGCAGGAAAATCCAAAACTGATTTTCTGTACAATTTACTTCAATTTGATATGACTCCATTAATTTGTACTCCTACTAGAGGTATTCAAATACTAATTCTCTTTGTGATAAACCAAACATCACAAGCTGAAAAAATTATTGTGGGTCCACCATTATACAATTCTAACCAGTGTTCAATTACAACTAGTATTTTGTTTGGTCCTATTTTACAATCAAGAGTTATTAGGAAATATCAGTATCATAATTTTGACTTGATGTATACAAATAATTCTATAAACATAAATGACTGTCACTGTTATCAAGTACTGATAAAGATGGAGGTTATTCCATCCTATAATCTATTCTGAGTAACGCTATGGATTTACTAATTTGCAATAAGGTGTATAAAACCCGCAAATTTCCTTACTGGTGGGACACTGAGCTGCATCAAATAAATAAAAGAAAGAAAAGACTACTTTACAAATTAAGGGAAAATTAATTCATATATTAAATCCAGATTAAATGTTATTACTAAAAAAACATGGATTTATTAAATAGTAAAAAGCTTGAGTATAAAAAACATTTATCACCTTCAGCAGGCTTAAAAATTCAGTTTTATAAAAATATTAATTATGTTACAATGAGTATTGATTCTATTTCATCAACTGTTGTAGAAGGGGAACTGACAACTGATACTTATAAAATTGTTGATCAGTTTAATAATTTTTTTTAATTATCACATTCTAGGTGTATAATGGCTATTTTGGACTGGGTTTCTACAAATAATAAGAATTGTCCTACACTAAGCAATGAATTGATTTCTAAAATATTAAAACTTTAGGAAATAAAACCTCTACGGGTCCAGATTTTATTCTGATGATGATGATGATTCATGGCTTTAGAAGAACTTTTTTTGCCAGTGTTGCATAAGTCCTTTAATACTTTGCTATGTAATAGTATAGTACCCCCATCTGGAAAAAAAAAAATGATTTCACCTAATTATAAAAAGATGGACAAAAGGACATGCAGAATTACAGACCCATAAGTCTTACATCTATTTTATGTAAGTACATTCTGAAAGAGTTCTGCAAAATCTACTTTTTGACTCAATGAATCATAACAGATGTACTGACATATCAATATGGGTTTTGTTCGGGATAGATCAACACTCACAAATTTAATAGAGTTCTATGGTCAAGTAACATGTGCTCTTGAGTATTCATTAATACTCAGTGTTATTATAATTATAATCCCTTTTTAATCAACAGGATTATTCTTTCATTGTCTGATCATTCCCTATGTGTAGCAGTCAAAGGCTGCCACTCCATTTTTCTCCCTGTATTGCCTAGAGTACCACTGAGCTGTGTGCTTGGCCCTTATTTTTTTAATTTAGTACTTTCATCTAATCCTAAAAATAATCAGTGTTGGCAAGCTAAAGCTAAGTTTGGATTTATAATTGATAAGGATGGGACCTTAACATCTATATCTGAATTTTTGAGACAATTTTCTTCTATATAATGCAGGACTGAAATTCAGCCCTGACAAGTGTAAAATAGTGTATTCTGGCAATCTTGGAATAACACCAAATTTAGTTTTTAAGTAATATACTTTTATCTAAACTGAAACTAATTGCTATACAAATCTGGGCATATACATATTGTCTGATGGTTTTCCTTTTATGTCATGGAACTATTATAAAAATGTGAATTATTATTAATGGGATATTTTATTTATTTACTTATTTAACATTTGTTAACCGGGAAAGTCCAACTTGGAATGAGACAATTTTCAGTGGTGGCCTGGGGAGAAATGCTCCAGATGCATGTCTTTGTAACATGGGAGGAAACCGGAGCACCCGGAGGAAACTCACACAAATGCAGGGAGGACATGCAGACTCCGCACAGAAGGCACCCCAGCTGAGAATCAAACCAAATAACCTCTTGCTGTGAGGCAACAATGCTACCACTGCGCCGTCCAATATATAAATATATATATCTAGATCCTTATTTATACAAGATGGAGAAAGACTGGCCAATTTATATAAGATGTATTCTGACCTCTTTTAGAATATAACAGAATTTTTTTGCCAATATAATAGGCACCAATTAGTGGTACTGGAGTCTGTTCAATGAAAATTTTCTAAACATATGTCCTCAGTTCATCGTTTATTCTATTCTGATAGATGCAAAATCAAAATTTATTTATACTTCATTACAGGCTTACAAGATGAAAAGCTATAACTGCATATAATTGTTTTAGGGATGACTTGTTACATCTTATATATAATATCAACCTCTCTATCAACATGAGAAGACACCAATATCAATTTTAATACTTTTTATAGTAAAACACAATTAAGATGGAATGATATAACTCAGATGATTTCTAGAATTTGAAATCATATACCAACTGATATTAGACTGTCACCTAATATTGACTGTTTAAAAAAGCAAATTTGTCATTGGATGGGAGATAATCTGTTTGCAATTATTTTAATGAGACTGTGTTCTTTAAGGCCTAAGGGCCCAAACACTGAAATAAATCTCTGTATACCTAGGAGAACAGAAAAAGACCAGCATCACTGAAATCAGTGAGCAAATGGGAGACTATAAAGCATTAATGACATTTTTGAAATATGGCTTTGCAAAAAAAAGTGGCTGAAAAACACTGGATTTTTGTTTACTTTGTTAAATCTGTGGACAGACTGTAAAGAATATACCTCACTTTATAGTATAATGTTTAAATGTTTAAATGGATAATACAATGGGAAAAAAAGCTGCAATTATAACAAATGTTATTCTTATTAGTATTTGTATAAAATATTTCATGATATAAACTGCATGTTATATATAATAAAGCAGTTTTGTGTAGTGTGAAGTCAATCATGTTTTAAATGTTGCGGAGTTTTTTCAGTGACTATAATAAGTGTTAAAGATGCTAAAGTAAACAAGTAATTTTTAGTTGTAAGAAATACAATCTTTACAGTATATAAGAGAAGAAGGGGATGACAAAAGCAAGTTTAATATTAATATGCTGTGATCCTAGGCTGCTGGGGTGGAGGATGGGTGTATAACTGCAATGAATATTAACATATTTTCTCTTATTTTTACAATGGTGAATGCCTACATGAATGCCTTTGGCTTAAGCTATAAACAAGTGTTTTTAAGCAAGCAAAGATTAAAAAGATAATAGTTTTGTTCTATTAGCAAATGTTCATTGGAAGTTAAGAAGTCTGCAGCTGAAGGTAGCTGTACATTCTTTTCTGATAGAAATTTACAAATATTTATTGCTGAGTCCTTTTCCATGGAGACAAGCTGTCTGTAGAGTTCTGAACATTCTTTGTTGAGGGAAATACAAAATGTAAAGGTACAATGGCAAGCAATTCATTCAAAAATACAATTTGAAATTATGGGAAGTGCATAAAAGATGGAAGCATCCCTAGCAGCCTTAATAATTTACTGCACTTAACAGAATAGTGTACAGCTTAGTTTTATTTAAAGAAATCCAGTGTATTTTTTCAGAGGGGTAAAATTAATGTTTTCTAAAAGCATACATGCTGTTTTTCACATCTGGAAGAGGAATGCAGATAAAAAGAATAGACAGCAATTAGTGTAAGTGGGAAGACAGGTTGTAGCATGCACTTTAACATGGGTAACTTTAATTTTAGGTTGGGTAATACTCGTGCATACAACTGTCAATTTGGGGCAGTTGTTCCTATCTAGAGGGTTAAACTTCATTGTTTGAGGATGTACATAGTTTTGTGTGTTTGGTCTAAGTTAAAATGGGATAGAAGTATTTTGAAAATGTATTTAATTTTTGTTTGAGGTTATTCATTAAAACAAAAAGACTTAAAAAATTTTCATAGGTTTAAATGGAGATGAGAAAAAATAACTGCATAAAAGATCAGCTTGCCGGATATTAACGTGTACCTGTGACACCAAAGTTGGAAATACACATTCAAAAAAAACTGTCATGTATGATAGGTGAGAACAAAAAATATTTATCATAATGGCTAGCTATCCATATTATCTTGGAATGCAAATGGCCTTAGAGCCATAGACAAAAAGGAAAGAGTAATTAATTATATTAAGAAATGCAGAATGCAAATAGCAATGCTGAAGACAAATTTGGAAAGAAATGAGAATGTGAATTTGACAAAGAAAGGATTTCAGGATGAATATTCAGCAGAATAGCAGGGACAAAGGAAAATGTGAATAATTCTATAACTGCTAGAGGGCCTCCTCTAAGAGAAGAGGAAAAAAGACAATTGTAGATTTGTGGTAGTAAGGGGCTATTGTTTTAGACATTGACCACTAGATGGTAGCAAAGGATTTATAATGACTTTCTTGGTTCATTCATTCCTTTTTTATTGAGAGAGATGTATTTATTTATTTATTGATATATCTGAGTAATATGATTCAATATTTATCACTTTTGTTAGATATTCTATGATGTTTCCATTATTTTTTAAGATTTTTATAGGAATTTATGCAAGTAAATCAAGATAAGTAGATAAATCAGAACCTAGTAGAAATGGATTGTATAACTGGAGGACATTCTTTTGTATTATAACATTTTTAAATTAGGGACATTTATAAATATTCAATTATGGCATAATTGAGCTTTTTATGGAAAATTATATTTAAATGGATTGTTGAAGAGTATATTGGTCAGAAGTCTCAATGTTCAGGAAGAAAAACACAGTGACTATGTTAAGCGTTTTATGTATATGTTTGTATTATTTTATCTTTTTGTGGTCAATTAAAGTTTTTCCAGTTAAGCTGGTGGTATTCTTTGTTTCATGCACCTCAGCAGTGCCTGTTTTTCAGGATTTGATATAGCTGGTGCAGCTTGCACTACAAAAACTGGTTTCCATTACTTCGGAATTACTTAGAGTGGCTGACAAAGGTCAAAGTACTGCAGAATAAGGGACTTTCATAGAACAAGAAGATGAGCAAATGCAGATTGCTAAAGAGAAAATAAGGGAGTATCTGGATAATATGCATGATTTTAGTAAGATTGCTGTTAAGCAACTATGTTTTGATAACAACTCCAGTGCACAAAAACTTTTAGTATGACACTTCAGGTAGCAGAAAGTAAAAAGGGTTGTTGCCAAGCTTAGGTAGCCTAAACAAGAAAAATAACCCTAGATCTTGTAGACATTTTAGAGATGTTTTAGAAATTTTATAAAAATGTGTATAAAGCAGAAAAATGTGGAAAGCAAGAAAGAGCACAAATGGAAATATTTACGGAAGCCTTTATTCTGCCAAGCTTAGCGTTACATGAGGCTCAACAGTTAACAGTTAAGATAAGATGGGAAGAAATAAAAACACTGGTGTATAATCAATCAGGAAAATCTCCAGGAACAAAAGGCATTCCTGTGGACGTTTGGAAGTTAGGGGGGAAGAAAGTGATAAAGATCTGGAAGATTTCATTTAATAGTATTTTGAAATGAGAAGCACCAACATTTTGGCAGAAAGCAGTGGTGGCATCATTACTTACACATAGTGCAGACCCATCAAACTCAACTAAGTACACACCCATTTTAATTTCACACCATGATTATAAAGTGTTTATATCTATACTAGCTAAAACAATTTCTCAAGTGTTGCCAAAACTGATAGATATGGATCAATGTGGTTTTATGGTAGTGAGACAAACATTTGACAACATTAATAGAAAAATGATGATCCAGAGGGAAGCAGAATGTGAGAAAATACTACTGTTGTTGGTGGGTCATGATGCAGAGAAAACATTTGACAAACTAAGCTGGGATTTTATGAGTACAGCAATGGAACCATTTGCATTCTTTGATGCAACAATAAGGTTAATTAGGAGGATCAGAGGCAGGAATTAAAGTAGGAGGGCTCTTTTTTTGGTAAGTTGTGTCTGAACACAGGAGCCACACAGGAATATCCTCTTTCTTCTTTGTTATTTGCTTTACAATTAGAGCCAATGGCAAAGAAAATAAGGGACTCAAATGCAAGGATATAAATGGCATGATAATCAAGAAAGTAGGCGTTATTTGCAGATTATATTATTTTGTACCTAACAAATCAAGAAAAGGATATCTCAGTGTAATGGAACATTCTGAGACAGTTTTATGTCTTTTTAGGATATAAAATTAACAAAGACAATACAAAGGCTATGGCCATAAATTGTGTACTCACACACAAATTGGTTCATAAATATCCATATTTATGGGGACACAATAAAATGAATTGCTTAGTAGTATAGATTAAAAAGGCTTGCGTTATTGCAGCTAAGACTGTGTGGAAAGAGACTAAACAACTAAAGAAAGGATAATACAAAAACTGAGAAACTGGAAGTTCTTGTTTAAGGATAAGAATAATAAGATACAAGCAGTGAAAATGTTTTAGTCCCTTCAATTATATATACTGGTCAGGCATATTTTTATCAACTAAAGAAGTTGTGAACAGTAACATTGCACTGTGCTTGTTCACAAGAATGTATATACACATTTTTTTCTGTGTAATTAGTCTGAACTACTCTGTTGGTGATACATTTCTATATTTTTTGTTTGTGAAATGTTTTGTATTTCACCTGAGCTGTGCCTGAAATTGTTCAATATTGATCAGCGCACTACCCTGGTGAACAAATATAAATAAATAAATGAATGAATAAAATAAATAAATGAATAAATAAGACTTGAAGAAATGTATCTGAGAGGGGAAGAGGGCAAGAGTTAGTGGGGTAAGTTGATCTTTCCAATAGAACAAGGTGGTTTAGGATTACCTGATTTGAAGGGATATTTTACAATTGCACAATTAAGGTTCATATAAATAACACAAGCAGAAGGTTATAATTGAAAATGGAAAGGGATAATGATGAGGCAGACAGGAAATTCAAGAAGTAAAAAGACAGTAGGATTTGGGATGTAGATTTTTAAGAAGAACAATAGCAGCCATACACACTATTATATTAATAAAGTAGCAGAAAGTATGTTAAGAACTAAGCCAATACATGAATGGAGAAATGAGATTTTGCAATATGGATGACTGCAAGCAGAGGTTCAGAAAATAGGCAAGAGGGGGTTGAACTTTTCTGCAGAAAACTGGCAAATGAACCAAGGTATTGGGAACAAATAATTAGAGAGGGGAAAGGTAATAGAGTGGGATGAGGCCAAAGCCAGAGACTGCCTTCCCTATGTGGGACTGACATCGGAGTGTAGGCAAAGAGAAAGTGATGGGGGAATCTTATGTGAAATACCTGGTCTGGCATTTTTTTAATCGACTCTAGGACAAAATCTACTGCTAAAAAAGGGATAACTAATAAGCAAATAAAATATTTTGTGATATCTATAAGAATCAGCCAGTGGAGGTTAGAGACTGGGAAGAGTGACTGGAAAAGCAGTTTGCAGGAGAACAATGGGAAGGATTTCATTCAGACTGATTTCAAATCTCTGGCTAAGACACCAAACTCTGAGCAGCTCTGGTAAACTGAGCATAAACTCCAGCAAACATTGTGTTTAAATATCAGCTAAGTAAAACAGTTTTCAAACAATCCAACCAATAGCAAAGCCCAGGACTGAGCTTTGTTCCAACAATCCCCTTGACTACAGTCTATAGCCATAAATGTGCAGCAAACATACAGATATGGGAAAAATCATATCCCTTTGAGTAATAACTGGGATGCAACTATTGCCATGCATTTGGTGAACAGCAAGGGATAGACTACAGGGATAAATAAGCCTTAAGCTGATAATGACTGGACCATAACTGAAAGTATAGAAACCTTCTTGACTTATTTATGATCCTGTGGAAACAGGCATCCTAAAGATCTATAAAGCACATCCACTCATTTGACTTGAAGAATGGCAAACATTTCTGATACCTTGACCATTCTGAATGTATTGGCTTGGGCTGCTGAGATCTAAAATTTAGATATGATCGTTCACACCCATTTTTCTTATTTGATGGCCATTCATGCAGCAGGGTTAGAGAGATAAAGACTCCCACACTGCCTCCAGAGATGGACAGTTAGGCAAGCCTTCAGGGGTAGTGACACTGTCTCCCAGAAAAAGGGCTTACTTTATCCCTGATTCTGCAGACCCCTTCAACCCTGTGGCCAGCATCCACTAAAGGGATTACCTCTGCTGTGTATGCTACTATTGAAGGATGAATCAAAGGGATGATGCTGGGATTTATTGAACCAAAGAGATTTGGGACCCTTCTAATTCCTGCTGAAGGACAGGCTATCAGTGGGTTTTCAAATGTGACACACATAGCAGACAACATCTTCCCAACCTGTTCACACCTCATCAACAACTTCTTCACCATATGACCTAAAAGCATACAGCCAAAGGATGCTTTGGTAAAGGACATCTTACAGTTCTCTACAAAGTTGCACAAATGGAGTCATGCATGACACCTGAGGGTTATGCCAATGCCTGCCACCCTAGCTAACCCATCAGTTGCATTGTGATACAGATTTCTGCAGAGTTTAGTAATATCAAGCATGGTGTGTATGGTGGTCTGCAAACATTTAATAAAGCCCTATGTGACAGGCTGACCCAAAGTATCCATAGCTTGTTTGGCTAGGTTGCTTTGGAAGTGATTTATATTCATCAAGTAGATTAATGCTCTCAGGGTAAATGTCACAGAGTTGAGGAGTGCTTTCCCATTCTGTCAATGGTCCTGAGTTCTTTATTTGAGGACAGACAGCTGTTGACTCATCTGCGAGTTCCTTTCTTGTGGCTACTGTGACAATCATCAAATCCACCAGTGGACCTTTTGATGAAAACTGCGTATCTTTAGGTAGACATAAAATCTTATTGAGCTTGCAGGGGATGGCTTTGTCTGAGCCAGGTTCGTGCCAAATCCTCCTGGCAACTAAGTCTGCAAGACAATCCACAGGAGGAGCCACCCAAGACGTAGAGGGTGCAGAACTGTATGCTTTGAAGAGAACTTCCTCATCCTGACAAGGTGGTTGCGATGGCCAAGAGCCCTTCTATTTCATCAATTCTATGGCTTTGTCAAAAGTGATGTCTTCAGAAGGGAACTAGAGGAAGCCCTTTGTCTCATCCAAGTCAGTGTCAGACATAACAGACTTCAACAGAGAGTCAATGTGTTTCCTTTTATAGTCTCTTCCTAGGGATCACCAGTTGTTGTGACTGGTCAGTGTCCCCAGAAGTTTCAATATGCACTTGCTGCAATTCTCCAAGGGATGCATCTCTCCTCTGTCCCTGGGTAAAGTGATTAAGGGACTGAAGAGCTGATAGAATGGCACCACAAGGTGGAGCTGGTATTTATGGAATTCTTGTAGATAGCCTCGTGGGGGCTATCATCCTTTCCACTGCCTTGAAGGCGGATCTGCAATCCATCAGCATCAAGGGCACATGTCTCAGAAATGGATTCTCCCCTACCAATGAAGAGGTAGGTGGTGCTGAGCAAGGAATCTCTAATGTTGTGGATCTGGAAGACCTTGAGACAGAGATTGCAACCAACTGCTTGGATACTGAAATCTCTGACACTGAGAACAGCACCATCCTTGAAGACAACTTGTTTAGAACCAAAGTCTTGATGTTGAGTTCCCAGGTCCAAGATACATTCAGTGTCAAAGATGTCTAAGAGATGTGATAGTACAAATTCTGAGGTAGCCATATGTATCAGTGCTGATCTGACAGGATCCAATTGGTCGGTCTACTCCAAAGCTGCCAATGCAGAAACTGGCACTGAGGAAGAATTAAAAGTGGTGAGGAGGGCCCAACCCAATCCAATCTGGAAACAGAGGGGCATCGGATTATACACAGCTCTGTTTGTGTCTCCAGAAGGTCCTCATCATCATTTCTCACTCTGCATGTGAAGTACTTCTGAAGGAGCACACTAATCTTAAAGAAGTTGTGGGAGGAAGTCTCAATGTCACAAAAGGAAATGACTCCCATTCAGCAGCGTATCTGCTGCCTCATTTGGAGGTGGATTTGTTCCTAACTACTATGGTCTCCAACACTGGAGACTTTCACTTAGGAGTTGAAATGGGAGATGAGATGATTCCCTTAAGGGAATAAGATCTTCCTGAGTCATCAAATCACGTTTTTTTCATGTCCTGTTCTTTTTCCTTCTCTTTTCTTTTCTCCATCTTTTCAGAGGCATGTTGGTAAAAGCAGACCTTTAAAAATTAACTTAGTTTTCCTGTCTCCCAGCAACCTAGTTCTAAGACCCTTACATATAGTGCAGACAATTCTTAAATGCTCTGGTCCTTAGCAAGCTACACATAACTCATATGCATCTTGCAGTAATATTTTATGACCACATTTGCTGCACTTCTTGAAAGTCTTATGCATTTTAAGAATTAAAACAGCAATTAGAAGAACTTGGAAGATATAATTATTTCAAGTGATACTACAAAACCTACTTTTTTAATGAATAGAGGTGCCCAAGTGTTGCAAGTAAGCTGAGGCACAAGAGGAAAGTAAGGAACTAGCTACAGAGACAGAGAGATAACCAACAGTACAACAGAAAACTGTGTAAACTAGAGCAAGAATCTAGAAAATCTAAAGCGTAACCAACAGGGGAGTACTTATCTGTAAACGACAGATCGATCTATTTTCAATAGCAACAAACAAGATTTGAATGGAGAGATTCTCAGTGGGTTATGGGAATATTTTGAATGAACTTGAAGCACTGATGCACTAGCTAATGGCCCGGTCAGAAATGACAACAGACTCAGCACCCAACACTCAGATTGAATGAATGGATGAACTAGAATATACTGCTTAATGCCTACTAAACAGAAGTTTGATATAATATCTCTATGATCTACTTAAAGGATTCCACTGGCTCCCAGTACAAATCAGAGCTTCTTTCATTCTGGGTACCTTCATATTTAAAATCCTTATACTCAATTATTGTCCTCCTATTAGTTAAGGTTCCAACTTATCCACTTGGAAACCCCCAGGAAGAATGACTGATTTTCATTAGGCCAAGATCAGTTACAAGTGAAAGATCTTTTTTATAAAAATTGGCACAGCTACCTGGAATTACTTCTCAAGAGAACTAAGATCTCAAAATTCTCTACTGCAATTCCAGGCCAAACTGAAATAGCACATTAAAAAAATGTATATTCATGGCAAGCTAGTAAGGGCAAAGATCCAGCAAGCAGTTTCTCAATTCATCCACATTAACTACAGAGCAGAAGAATGCAAACACTTGTAAACAATGTAAATAATCATCTGTAACACGAATTATAAATGTTGCCGTACATAACATGAATACTGTACTGTCCTGTTGTAAATAGCTTTTGTACTGAATCTTAACATTATTGCCACTGCTTTAAATGCATGCAAAACAAGTATAAACAGTACTAGTTTTAGACATAGCAATCATGAAAACTTCTATTCAATACTGCTTTTCTACTACTCAGAATCACTTTGATGAATGTTTGTTATTTTGTCATACTTGTTTTGTTAATTTTTGTTTTTGTTTGCTGCTCCTCTGACCAGCCCACCTGCCAGGTTATCAACTGGCAATAAATAAGTTAATAAGTAAGTAAGTAAACAAACAAACAAACAAACAAATGAATAAATAAATCAGTGTTGCAGGAACTGCAGTGCAGACTGTAAGTCAGTTCTCTGTATTTGCTTTGGCTCTTTTTTATTTTTTTTAACTGTACATAATCAATTACAATGGCTACTAGTTTAAAATTCAAACAGTAAATTAAGTAAAGAACATGTAATTTAAATGATAATACATACTAATTAAAAATTAGTTTATGAAGTAATTAAGAATTTCAAACCCGCTAATCTGATAAAACAGATCTAAAATGGCAGTGTACATGAATTGCTTTGTTTCAGCTCAGTCACTGTTTTGTTACATCCCAAATGCAAGATATCAGATTTCCTATATTATTAGCATATTAGCATTGCTTCAGGAACTGCAGTGCAGACTGTAAGTCATTTCTCTGTATTTGCTATGGTTCTTTTTTTTTTTTTAAACTGTACACAATTAATTACAAAGGCTACTAGCTTAAAATTCAAACAGTAAATTAAATAAAGAACATGTAATTTAAATAATAATACATACTAATTAAAATTTAGTTTATGAAGTAATTAAGGAATTCAAACCACTAATCTGATAAAACAGATGTAAAATGGCAGTGTACATGAACTGCTTTGTTTCAGTCCAATCACTGTTTTGTTACATCCCAAATGCGAGATATCAGGTTTCTTATATTATTATTAGCATGTTCTATAGGAAAGAATAAACAACAATGGACATGATTATGTATCGTACCTCTGAAATGTACAGATTTCTGCAGAATGTCCAGATTTGTGTCTCATATTTTTGGTCTGTTCTTCATAAAATTTGTGGTTTTCTGGCAAACCATTAGGAACTGAAGTCAGTAAATAGCGATAGACGTTTGAGTTTCAGACTTAATATCTTTCACAAAATGTGTGCTAGCAAAATAAAGACATTATTTGAGCAACTTTCTAAGTTTATAAGTGCAGTATTTAAAATCTGTTCCTATTTTTGGGCATCTGTCCCCCATTAATTTTGTATGTTATGCATAACACTGAATATACTTACTTGTGTGTCAACTCCCGATATTCTGCACTTTTAGTTGCCAGATCTGTTATCTGATCTAGAATCTCCTGGCAGATTCTGTAGTGTTTTCTATATTTTGCTTCTGCATGCTCAGCAGCTATCTTGTCATGAAGTTCTATCTGTTTGCGAATTTCATCTTCATTGTCTAATCGTGCCTGTTTTGCAAGAGCCTAGTATAAAAAAAAGAAAATTGGTATGTGCTATTGTGTATTAATCCATCTCAAAAAACCTAGCTGTAGTACAGCAAACTAAAAGAAAAACACTGAATTATACATCTTACTATCAAAATATAAAGAAGCTGGCTCTGTAATTACCAAGTTTGTATAATGGCCAATATTCATTATCAGCCTGTGAGCGCAAGCAGTCTTACACATTCTTTGCAAGACTGTTCCAATTCATAAGACACCCTCATTGCCTATAAGAGCCACACTGCACTTTTAAGTAGTAATGTTCTTAGCACACACGCAAATGCAGTAGTCTGTGGTTGGGGTCAAAAGAAATGACATTCCTGGTGCTAAGCATTGGTGGCTCACTGTGGTAGAATTCTCACTTGTCACACAGGAGGCCAGGGTTCGATTCCCAGCCAATGCAGTGTGGCATTTTTTAGGTTTGGCAGGGGCTGGTATAATGGTTAAGGTATTCACCTCACAAACACAGGGTACAGGATTTGATTCTCACCTTTGAGGGAAACTGTCTAGGCTTAAAATAGCACACAAGGCTGCTAGCCTAATATGAACCTATAAACAATAAACTGAAAATGCCATCTTAGACAACTTGTGTAGTATGGGATTCACAGACAACCATAAAATGCAAGTGCTTGACAGGACAGGGATCCATATGTGTCAGTGTGCATTCCAAACTTACTGTGAAGACATATGCATTTTGATGGTGGGAATCTGTGTAGGATGAATTTGAACTACTTCACCCTTCACATTCTAAAAATATAAACACGTTGTGATGTTTGTGAAAGTGAGTGTATGCAGGTGCTTGTATGTGTGTCACGTGTGCTTGTGTGTGTGAGTGTGTGAGTGTGTGTGTGTGTGTGTGTGTGTGTGTGTGTGTGTGTGTGTGTGTGTGTGTGTTTGCGCGTGTATATGTGCATATATCTTTGGGGATGTCACTGCTTGTATGTGGACTGCAGGCACTCAGTTTAGCAGTAGTTTCAGATGCTGAGCGGAGTGATTCGTAGTCATGCAAATTTCCAGGAAATGTTTTGGGAAAGCAGGTTACTAGGAATCACTAAATGTCACAGCAACACAACTAAATGTATCATTACAGGGCAAGTTGTGCTGGTATACAATTTTCTATGAATACTGACATATATATATATATCTGCAGAGAACAAGTGATTTGCAGCTCATTACCTTAACCACTGCGGTATACTGCTAATACATAAAAGAATTGTGGCTAAATAGTAAGGTGTGAATATTCTATAATCCGCTGAGAATACTGAACCTCTCACTGAATAATTTGTGACTGAAGTCATGAAATCAGACCAATCTGTACCAGGCAGCTTCTATATGGTTTAGGCACATTGCTAAGATTTTCGACCATAAACTAACATTTACTTTTTTGTAAATCTAAAAATTCATTCATTTATTCTCAGATTACCTGCTTAATCAAGTGCAGGTCTGTGAGGATGCAAAAGCCTATCCTGTGTCTCAGTAGATGCAAAGCATAAAAACTCATCTGAACAGGATGACAACCCATCAAAGGATGCACATGTACATACACACACACACACACACACACACACACACACACACTCTCTCACACACTTATTCACTAACTCACTGAATATTTATATATTTTTGGGATTTCAGGACTAGTAAACTTTATATTTTTGTTTGGGTAAGAATATTCTGAAGTTGTCTATAATCTGACTGTTGATTTCTCTCCAACAGGTTAGCCAATCAGCAATCAAAGTGCTGACTGCTGATTTCCCTCCAAGGGGTTAGCCAATCAGCAGTCAAAGTGTAGGTGTGGGAGGGAGCTAGAGGTTTTTGAGGAGTGGTTAGTTGTTGTATCCAGGGTAGGATACAACCCAAATAGCCAAAGGCTACCTGCAGCAGTAAGAATAACAAGCATCCACTGTTGCCATGGCCAGATGGGAGTCACCACAATGATCTTTGCAGAGATCTTTTGAATCGTCAGAATGACTCTGGATATCAATGGAAAGGGTGGAAGATGGATAGCTCACAAAACAAAGTCTGAAGCATTTGTTGTTGCAGACTGTAGAGGAGCTGCAAGGGAAAAGAGGAGATCTGGATTCAGTTAAAAACTGTTTTTTTTTTCATCAAAGTGGTTCCTTTTTTACAAATCTCAAAACTTGAATTTGTAATATCAGGGCATGTTGAAGTTAGGATCATACAGATTTTACGTACGACTGAATCTTTCTCATGTGGAGTCTGGCTAGAAGAATCATGAGAATCATAGTTGCCATGAATCCTACTATCCTGAGAAATTCCCTTGCTGAAGTCTTCAAATCAGTGGAAAAAATGAATAGATATATGTATAGATCTACCTTTTCCTGTGGATGGAAAGCTCTTTGAACTGAAATGAGTATCAATTCTGTGGGATGGAGTTAACTGTTTAGAATGTTCTCCTGGCAACCCAGTACATGAATGGGATCTCTTACCCAAATGAGAGATTCCTGACACTTTGAAAAAGAATTTGCAAAGGTAAGAAAATAGTCTAAATAAGAAAAATAAGAATACCCTGCAGTCTGTAATAGACTATCACTGGACCTAGACATTTTCTGAACACATTTGGAACCCTGGATACCCTAAAGGTTTATACAGAGAAATGAAAGTGTAATCCAGATGCAGAAAACCATAACAAATGTTTGAAATTTGAAACTGTAAGAATATAATGATAAGTAGTCTTTAAATCCAGAGTTATCAGAAAACTGAAAGTGGGAATAAGCAATAACAGGTTGTGAAAGGATAGCATTTTGAACTTTGGGACTTTCACGAACTAACTGAAAAAGGAAAGGTCTTAAAACTGGTCTCCATAAGGCTTCTTTCTTTGTTACCAGAAACATTCTTGAATAAAAACCTTTCCCTATTAGAGAAGGAGGGACAGCTTCCATCAACTACTGAGCAGATGCTGAATGACAGGATAGAAAAAGGGAGTTTGATCTGGTGTATTAGGAGGAATTCCCTGAAAAGTAGAAAGGGACTCCCACTGCCCTCTATACCTGTGATGAATCACTCTCAGAACTCATTTGTCTGAGATTATCTATTGCCAAAGAAAGAAATGGAGAGACAGATCTGAGAAAGACTTAAAGGCTTGCCAGGGTGGAGAGAGGAGTGGACATTACAATTTGTAGACAATCATTCAGACTTGTTGTATTGTCATAATTTCGGGAAAGTTCCCCTTCTTTTTGGAGCCTCCTTGCCATTGATTTGTGAATGTCTGCTTGCCAGAAGTTTTCTAACTCTGCTTATTTAGTGTTTTATAAAAAAGATCTTAAGTTAGGGATTAATCTTTTACCAGACTTAGAGAAGGAAAGCTGAAACATCTGAGTCAACCCTTGAATCAGTTTCTCTCACTCATCACACTTTTCCAGACCTCAGTAGCAGATGGTTCACATATAAAAATAACCATGCACACTTTTTTCATAACAGACCCAGTAGCTGCTGCTGTGGAAGAGGCATCAGCTGAGTCATATGTACACTTAAAAATGTTTAGCTACTTAAGAAACAGAAGAAATTAAGAATATGTAGAGAAGATTTGCCATCAGAAACAGAAAAAGAGGCAATAATGTTTCTCATATTTTCAAAAGAACCAAGCAAACACTTTAACATGTGAGCTTAATAATTAAGTATCCCAAAAATAACAGTGACAGAAGAATACACTTTCCCCAAATCTATAAAAAAACTTCTCCATCCTTGTCAGGGGAAGCTGGATTACCATTTGGTAAATACTTAGCTGCAGAAGGATCTGTCAAAGAAATCATAGCAGAGTCAGATCCAAGATTAGAAAATAAGAATTTGTAAGACTGAGGAACTTTCCACACTCTTTCTGCCTTCTTATGAGCTGCCGGCTAGTTGTCTGACATGTTGCATATTGTAATTAAACCATCTTCCAAGGCTGAAAGAAAAGGAGTACGTTGAAAAAATTCTATTTGTAAGTCGTAATTTTGTGAGAAACTGGAATGTCATTATGTTCTCACAATTGGTTAATCCTAGGGATGATCTCAGAAAAACAAAGTTCTTCCAATGGACAGTCAGAAGAAATACTCTCCTCAGAATCAGAATCATTTTCCTGAGGAGAAGAAAAATGATAGTTATGTACTTTCCATAATGATCCAGGTTTTCTCATTTTCATCTGGATCTGACCTCAGCACCTTTTCCTAAAGCTGTGGATACGAGGCTCTGACTCATCCCCACTCATAATTCTCTCCTCTCCACTGAAGTACTATGATTCAGTTTGCTGGCATATCCCTAAATATTATATACATCCTATGACTGAAACACTTCTAGGTGTCAAGGTTAGGGAAGAAATACATATAGTAAGGTGAAAGAAAACTTTTATGGGTAGGGTCTCACATGAGGTTTGTCTGGTCACTAGAGGCTGTCAGAGACAATACTAGAAAGGGGAAGGAGGGAGGATATTGAACTGGATGAAAATGAGACAACACAAATCTAGCATTGTGGCAAGTGCATAACTTTCATATCCAGTGTTGTCTATTTTTGTCAGATTCAACCTTTGGGACAGATTCTGAATATGAAGAACACCCAGTTGGCATCAAGGAAGGAAATTCCTGAAAACAGCGCAACCAAAAGAACGTGATCTGAACTGCATATCCAATTTGTAATAAAATACAAAATTATGAACCATGTTCCTCCTGCACAAATGTCATCAATGGGAACTCTCTTCATGAAGGCTGTAGAAACAGCCACTGGTCTTGCAGATGGAGCTTTTGGTTTTACATGTAAGGGTAAGTCCAGTTTATTATAAACAAAGGAAATGTATTTTGACAGCCATTTAGAACGTGTGACTTTAGATACACTTTTACCCAATTTTCCTTTAGAAAATGATACAAATAGTTGATCTGAGTTCCTGATATCTTAGGTGCGATGCAAATAGAATCTGAGCTGTCCATGAACATCTAGCATGTGTATTATATATTCTCCTTTGTTTGTGAATCTAGGAAAAAAAGACTAGCAAGTCAACTGACCAATTCAGAATTGTTTCAGATGTCACCTTTGGCAGAAAAGAACTTGTTCTCAAAATCACTCTTGTCTTTATGAAAAAACAAATATGGCGATTTGCAAGATAGTGCTTGTAATTCAGAAACTTCTCTAGTAGACATAATTGCAACAAGAAAAACAGTCTTCCATGAAAGAAACTTAAAGTCAATTGAAGCTGCTGGTTCAAAGGGTGTTTGGGTCAAGGCTTAAAGCATAATAGTGATATCCCATAGGGGGAATGTGATTGTGACTGAAGTTCTGAGTAAGAAAGTGACTTTGAGGAAAGCTTTTGAGACTTTAAGAGAGGCTAGGGAAGCATCCTTGTGCCCTATGTGAAAATTTGATATGGCGGCCATCTGCACAGTAATAGTGAAGAAACGGGACCATTTGTGAAAAGCTCTGACAAAAAAAATCTCAGACTGACAGTAGGGGCACAGAGAAAAGCTCAAACTCTTTTGATGAGACCCCAATAGAAATTTTTCCTCTTGCTGTGATGTATCTTTTTGGTAGACTGTTTCTGGGAGGCAGAAATAATGTGGACAACTGAAGAAGATAGCCTGGCATCTCTGACTATTGTTAGAATTGGAGGAACCATGCAGTCAACTTCAGGGATTCTAGATCTGGTAGAGGCAATCTGGATTGGTGACTCCGAAAATTTGGATTCAAATCCAGCACCCATGGAGGGTGTATCAAATGAGGCCAATGGAAGGGAAACAAAACGTTCTAGAGCCAAAATGAAGCAATAAGGAACACTCCAGTCTTGCACATTCTGTCTTTCTGAATGAATTTTGTTAACAGTGGTAATACAGGATGGTGTAGAGGAGACCAGAGGACCAACTGTGAACTATTGCATCCCTCAGTGGCTGTCTTCTGTGGAAGGATCAAGGTACAGTAACTGCTGCACTTGTTGTTTAGTTATGAGGTGAACAGACTGAAACAAGTTTGTCCCCAGTGGCTGAAAATCTGTGTTGCCACTGTTCAATTGAGGGACCACTTATGGAGCGAACTTGCCTGCTAATACATTTGACATCTCCTGGATAAGCATTTCTATCAGAAAATGATGAGCTGACATCACCCATTGACACACCCTCATAGCCTCTCGGCAAAGTGAATATTATCGTGCTCCCCCTTGTTTATTGATACACCAGACTACAGTCATGTTGTCTGTCTGAACCTTCGGGAGGGTGTCCTGGAATGCTGCAATGCTAGGAGGAATACTCTCATCTCCAGGATATTGATGTGAAGGCTGGTCTCTATGGGTGACCAAGCATCTTAAACAGTCTTCTCCCCTAAATGCCCACCTCAGAAGGGAAGCATCCATAGTCACTGTGGCCCTGGGACTTGGCGTGCAAAAAGTTCTTTCTCCTGTTACTGATGAAGAGGTTATCCACCATTTGGTGTGATCTCTGCAAACCTGCATAAGACAAGTCATGATATGGATGGGGCGAAGACTTTGCAACCACTTAACTGAGAGGGTCCACTGTAGTACCATCATATGGTATCTTGCCAGGGGAATGAACGTAATGATAGAGGCCATCAAACCTAGCCAACAAAAATAAACCTTGCTTTAGGATGGGGCTACTGAATAACTTGTGAGGTCACTAGGCATAGGGATGTGTCTAGATATTTGGAAATTTGTAGTTGATATCTGATAAACTCTATGCACTGAGTGGATGACTGCTGATATTTGGAATGTTTGACTGCAATTCCCAGTTGTCTACAAGGTGGAACAACAGATTCCAGTGTTGAACCAGTATATTTCTGGAAGTAGCTATAAGCAGCCAATCGTCTAGATATGGTAACATCTGGATCCCTTGCAGTGGAAGATGAGCTGCTATTACTGCTATAGCTTTTGTGGACACCCGGGCTGGCTGTGGTGAGACTGAATGGCAGTGCTCTGAATTGAAAATGATTGGCTCCCAGCTGTTAAAAAAGAAATCTCTGGGATCACCTCTATTTTTATGTGATTGTAGGCATCTTCAAGATCTATACAGAACATCCAATCATCATTTCTCAGAACAGGCAGTATATTCTGCAAGTCATTTCATGGCAAAGAAGGAAACCTGAAACCCAGATTAAAATGGCAACAGTAATTGGTGAAATATGTGTCAAAAAAGTACAGTCTTCACTTTACAAACATCATGGCAAGCACTGTAAACACTTTTCCCTGCCCCTAAACATACTTTATAAAGCTTTTATCAACAAAAGTTAACTGCTAAAAAACAAAGTTTACAGAAAAAGTAATAAAAGAACCACAGTCTTTCAGGTGACAGAGAAGTCATGGGTCAGTCTGAAAACATAAATAAATTCCTAGCATAAAACAGTTTTAGGTTAAAAAATACTGTTTCAGCTATAAAATGAATTGTGAAAGTTTTTTTTTTCTTGAAGGAGACTTGTCTGTCCAGGAATGAAGAAACACTAGCTACCTGTAAATCCTAGAAAGCCACCATGGAGAGTGCTCTTTGGCAGCAGGGAAGCTCTGAAAGGCTTGACACCTGGACCACTGATTTTCTCCAGCTCTGCTCAAGCTGTCAACACTCTTGGCATGTGGAAGGTGCCCTTAAGCTTTGGAAGATGTCTGGCTGTTATATTCCAGGCCAGACATAACCTTTCTAGCTAAGCTACTGCAGCTGTAATAAAATGATGAATATTTTTGTTTATTAAGTCTAAGAATTTTTGGGCATATCATATAATGGAGGTATAGATGTCCCAGTGTATTGAAGGGTAGTTAAAGCCACCCAAAGTAATGCAGTTTTGTTAACAGAGATCATTCAGAACATTGAGAAATCTTAAATGGTCATCAGGGGGAGGAGGAAGGTGTTCTATAACAAGCTATTAGTTGGTACTTAACTGCACCCCAGAGTGATCTGTAGTTAAATGAGGGCAGCTTTTGAGTCCCTATAGATCTGCCTGGAGGTAATATTGTTCCTTGACAAATATGGAGAATGAGCTGTAACTGTAGTAGAGAGCTTGAGGTTATTTTGGTTGCAAATAAAGGTAATGCAGTCTCTTAGCCAATTTGACAAGGTGACCTTTGATACAGATTTGCCCAATCTGGGTCCTGAAAAAGACAGAATTAGTTGGTCTGACTTTCTAGAACATTTTGTTCTATCCAAGTAAAAACGTAATTGTCTGTCAACATCCAACAAGTATAAAGAGTACTCTCCTTTGTTTGTGAAATTTGCAAAAATAATAAAAACAATTCATATTGTTCTTTTAACCAAATAATACATTATTACAGGAACACTATAGTTTTGCAGCCCTTAGCTTTAAAACTGGGGCAAGTGATACTGCATCATTCAGACCTGGGACTCTGGTAGCTTCCAGTGATAGTTGCCAAAGTAGTTCTTTGTATTCGATGGACGTCTCCCATGGACCTCCTCTTATGTCTTTTGGAATTACTTCCAATACAAATAACCTAAATTTACCTTCTTGACAACTTATCGTGTGTCTATAAAGGGCATTTTTAGTACATTTTGTTCTAATTTCATAATTATGCTCGTATATTCTGTTTTTTAACTTTCTTTCTGATTTACCTATATAAAATGCTTCAAAATGATCACAAAGCCCTATGTAAACTATCCCGCTAGTGTCACAATTTGCATAGTCCCTACTACTGACTAGGATAGTATCCCTCATATGAATGTATGGACATTGGGAGCATTGTCCACATTTAAAGGTCCCTACTTTGCCCTCTTTGCACTTAGGACCATCGTTTTTACCTTCTAATATAGCCTTTAGACTTCTACCCCTTCTGTATGTATATCTTAAAGGATTATCAAAAATGCCTTCTAGGTCAGATATTTCTGCAAATCTGGTCCATTCTTCCTCTAACATTGTTCTTATTCTTACTGCATCTCCACTATAATCAATCACAAAATGTCCTTCTCCTTCATTGTTGGCTGTTTTAACCTTTTCCATACTTAGCCCTGCTCTATCCCCTAAAATGGGTTTGAATCTATTCTGCCTCCCTTCTCTGACCTCTTTTTCTATGATTTTTATAAAATCATTGGGGTACCCTCTTTCTATAAACATTTCCCTCAATGTTTTACATTCTTTATCAAAATCACACTCTCTGGATGTCATACGACTACTCCTAACATATTGTCCCTTGACAATTCCTTTTTTCTGGTGTAGGGGATGTGTGCTATTGTACGCTAAATATGAATTCGAGAAAGTTTCTTTCCGATAAATCTTTGAGCTGAAAGTACCTTTCCTTTTCATTATGGAAATGTCCAGCTAATCCAGTTTATGTTTGTTAATCTTGTATGTAAAATTTAAAAAATCAGTCGACTCTGATATATAATTTAAAAATTCAAGAAATATACTTTCAGAGCCTATCCATAAGAAACACATATCATCCATGTAAAGCTTGTACAATTTCCAACATTTTACATATTTGGAATTTATAATATATTTTTCCTCCCAAATTGAAAGAATAATGTTGGTGTACGTAGAAGCACATCTTGCCCCCATCGCTACTCCTTGTACTTGCTTAAAAACCTGAATTGTTTTTATTATTTTTGCAAGTACCACTGTTGGTTTGAATGATGCAGTGTCACTTGCCCTAGGTTTAAAGCTAAGGGCTGCAAAACTATAGTGCTTCTGTAATAATTTAATCTTTATTAAAAAGAACAAAATGAATTGCTTTTATTATTTTTGAAGTATGACTGTTTGAATTATTTGCTTAAGAAATACATGTATAGCACTTTAATTCTATCTTTGGACACACAATGGTGCTTTTGTCCATAGTTTTATGTGAGAACAGGTTGTTTTAACAGGTTTTAGTATGTATTAAATTAGAATACATTTATATTTTTGTATTTATATTTACATATATATGAAATAACAGAGGTTAGAGAAGTTTTGGTAGATATTTATGTATGTGTTTAAACTGTTTTAAAACATTTTTAAAAGGTTTATAGGGAAGAAAAAAAAGTTATGTACCTACCATAACATTCCATGTTAGTTTTCTTCATCTCGCCTTCCTTCTTGCTGGTTGGGTTCGGAGCTGATCCGCGGCTCCGACTCGACCATCTTCAATAGCTCGAGAGCTGTTTACTGGCTCGAGGCTACCCCTTATCCCATAATGCCTAGCAATAGCTACCCAGATCTCGTTTGAAATAGCTAACTCCAGACATAACAAGAGAATAAATCAGTCAAAATAATTAGTTCACTATACCTGCCATATTCTCTAAGTCAATAGAGGAAAACAAGAGAACACTCAGCCAGTGAAACAGGAACTCCTCTCGGTCCACTAGGACTGGGGGACGGAGGGTGGGGCACAAGAAGGAAGGTGAGATGAAGACAACTAACATGGAACGTTATGGTAGGTACATAACTTCTTTATGTTAAAGGAGAACCGCATGCACAGACTAAAAAAACATGTTTATTTCATCATGTTTAGATGTTTCCAATATTTTAACACCACTGTGGGACTCTTTACAAGTTTTTAAATATTTTTATATGTAATTTAAGAGTCTGGCCACATGGGGTCAAGCATCTTGCTGAAAGTTAAACATTTTTGTAAACCTCCATGTATCCCAGAATTCAGTGTTTGTCCTTAACACATTACATCACACAGCCTTTTTTGTTCAGAAACTTCTGTCACTTCATTCATTTTACATGCATACACAAGGGTTTTTCATTCTGTAAATTTCAACTAAAATATCCTGCTGTTAAATGCCTACTTAAAAAAACTAACTGAGACAAAGCCAAAGAACAGACTTGGAGTCTTTGTTTTACTGCTTCTTCTTTACAGAGATCCTAATTTGCACTCTTTTGTGATGCCTGAGCCATAGCTCATTAGATCATCTCCCCTCCCCCTTCACACTTCCCCTCCCAAGCTGTCAAAGTGCTAAAAGTAATTTGACCTGTTGTTGCTTTGATTGACACCTCACCACAGGGGACTTGACTCATCCAATGTTTCCTAGTTCTAGCCTTTTCTTTCTAACAGTGGGACACTTATTTATGCAGCACCATGGCTTCCTGTCATGAAACAGGGATGCATAGTTCAGAGTATTTGGAAACACGCTTGTCAAATAAAACTACCTACTTTCTCTGGGCTATCCTGTTTGCCTGAAATACACACAATATTTTAAGTGCTGTAAACAGAATAGTTAATTGACAAAAAATACTAATTTGACTTGCTTAAGGTTCAGGTATCATCTGCTTACTCAAATCACTGCTGACTCACTATACGAAGTCTTGTAAAGCCCATGTACACATTTTTGTTTATAGTTTACCATTATGCCAACAGTTACACATTTCAATAACAGGTTTGCTAGTGTGTATTTCTTGATTTTTTTACGTGAAAACAGTGGCCCACTGTGTGATCATACCGTGATGTAGATCCATGCTGAAAAGCAGTATGTGCAAACAGTAATACATGTAGTACAGCAACAACATGTTGCATGGAGGCTTTTGCAAGACAGTGGGCAGTGTCTAATTGCATTTTGATAAGTATACCTGCTTACACACCCTTTTTGTGTTTCTCCTTATAAAAAGCCACATCACTATTCATCATATATCAGAGATTTTTGTTCTCAGCTTTAACACAAATATATTACATATGCAAATGCATTTTATATATATATATATATATATATATATATATATATATATATATATATATATATATATATATATATATATATATATATATATATATATACACACACACACAAACAAATATATGTACACACATATATATACATACATATAAATATATATATATATATATACACACACACACGCACACACACACACACACACACACACATATATATTATATACACACACACACAGTATAGATTACATATTACAAGAACTATATCTACAAGGAAACTGTTGTGGCCCATGGTGAATGCCTTCATGTCACCTTGTAACATGAAAATATGTGCATTATCAGTACACAGACAACAGGTATCCCCAGGCAAGTAATATGCATCACTCCCTGGACTGACTAAGGAACTAAGGCAGTAGAAATGCATTCCTGAATTCCGATTTTCAGAACGATTTTAAGTCTACTGGTGAAATACACTCATATGAACAGTTTCCAAAACTACCAGTATTAAAACTTACATTAGCAGTGTAACAGCCCTCACATGCCCATACAGCTTCACCCAAACACAAGCCTCTATTCCCTAATGCATTTTGCTTTTAAGAGGTATTCAAATGCCTGTACAATTACTTTTCTTCTATTGTACAACTGGACATATAAACCCTGCAATTCATACTTGAAAGAAATTGTAGTTCCCTGTGGGAGGAAACTGGAGCACCCGGAGGAAACCCACACGACCACAGGGAGGACATGCAGACTCTGCACAGAAGGCACCCCAGCCGAGGATCGAACCGGAGAACCTCTTGCTGTGAGGCGGCAATGCTGACCACTGCACCACTGTGGCCACCCAAACTAGGGGCTATAATAAACAACCAAAATCCCAATGGAATAAACTTCACAAGAGTCTGGGGGTGGGAGGATGACATAATGGTTAAGGTGTTTACCTTAAAAACACAAGGTGCAGCGTTTGATTCTCACATGGGCTAACTGGCCAAGTTTCAAATCGTCCCAAAAGGGCAGTTAACCTAGTACTGATCTATGAACCTATTTTATTGTTTAATTTTTATAAAAATGTGTATTTAAACAGCATTTGTAGATGAATTTGTATTCCATGAAAGTGTTTTACACCCAGGTGCTAGAATAAATCTTTGCTTTTTATGTGTTTTTGGAAGACTCTTGTGAAGTTTATTCCATTCTGATTTTGTTAGTTTATTATTCGAAAGACTTTTTGTGGTTTTGGTATACATGGGCTATAAAAACTCTGGCTGACACGGACGTAGAAAGCAGTATATGAATAAAGAAAATCATTGTGTTGTGCTACTAGCAGTGCTAGCAAACTTGGCATAACAAGAACTAAGACATTTCCCTCACTCTCATGAAGACAGCCTTGTACCAATGCTGCACTCAAGTCTGTAACTAAACATTCATCTAAATAAGGAAATACTCAGAATTTTCACAACTAGATTGTTATAGCACTGACAAACATTGCAAGGATAGAGGAAGGCCAGAGAGAAATGTCATAATTTGAAGTGGTCAAAGCCATATTAGTTGGAATATGTAGATGCAATGTTTTATCATGCTTAAACTGCTGTAGAAAGTCTCCTGATGGTGACCTGAAACAGCTCTAGTGGATCCAGAATTTCACAAGCAGGTTGTTAACAGATACCACCTTAGATATACATATCACATCTATGATTTAGAGCAGGGGTGTCCAACCTTTTGGCTTGCCGTGGCCGCATTGAGCGAATAGAAAATGTCTTAGGGCCGCATATATAATGTATCATATAGTTAACTCTTTCGCTGCCACAGGAGACCAAAGTCGACCTCCTGGCTGTACTGTGGGTGCATTCCACCAATTAATAAATTTTTTTTTTTTTATTTATCATTTGTTGACCGGGAAAGTCCGACTATGTTCCACAGAGCCTGTTTTCAGTGGAGGCCCGTGGAGAAATGCTCCGGAAATAAATAAATGCCTAATATTTGCCCTAAAATTCTAATTCTCATTCTGATTTTAATTCTCTAATCTATCAGTTAGATCTTAGTTAATATATAGATTTTTTTTACTAATAAACATTCACTACAGCACTAGCGTTTCTCATTGGGAAAACCACTCCAGCAGTCCATCTACATACAATGTCAACATTAGCAGTCCTACAATACTATAATCCACAAAAATAAGCCAAACAATTTGCAATAAAGTAAAGAATTCACATTACTGACTTAATAAAACGATTCTGAATAAGCTACAAGAGGGTCTCACCCAAACAAATGACTGGTGTCAGAAACATGTCCTCAAGCTAAATGTTAAAAAAATGTACAATCATCCCTTTGAGGAGAGTGATGTCCCCACAAATTATCACATTAATAACAATGTTGTAAGCCGCAAATCAGTCGAGGTGCGTGGGCACCCAGGTTGATAGAAACCTGACTTTTGAACACCACATTGTCTCGGTTGTAAGGAAAGGTTTTTACATGGCCCACCTCAATTAGTAAGGGTATCTCATCCAGGGACAAGGAGGTCATAACATCCCTGTATTCTTGCTTTACAAGTGCAATTACTGAGCAGCACCTTTTGGCACGTGCCTCAGCAAAACCACATGCCAAAGAAAGAGTACAACCATTTCTAACAAAAAGTCAAAGGACTAAGTTCACTTAGTTATCCAAACAGACTAAAAGCTTCTTGCTTTCCTCTGTCTCTCACTGGCCCCTATAAATTTCATCATTGGCTTGCTTTCCAGGCTAAGAAAGATCCTGCCTTAAGAGACTCTCCACCTCAGAAATACTGGTTATATTTAAAAGACTCACCACAAAGACCACAGTCTTCACTACAACATAAACAAGCCACTTTGTATGGACAGGTTCTTGACACAAAAACTTTCAACTTCTGTAAAAAGCTCCTCTCATTATCAAACAATGTAGTTCAACAACACTACAACTGGATGGATAGCCATGAGTATAGTCCTTAAGTAAGCAGCATAGCCTTCATCAAACAGGAAGGAAAATCCACATACTAAACTTTCCAAGCTGGATGGCTAAGATCTAATATTGGTTACTCAAATCTACTTGTCTAAGAAGAGGGGCCTATTTAACTATGAATTCCTTTTGCAAAAATATATTCAGTAAACATATTAAATCTCTCCCTCTTACACACACACACACACACACACACACACACACACACACACACACACACACACACACACACACACAGAAAAGGAGCCCCTACTTGTAAAATAGGCAACCTCAGTAATCACATGACACAGTCTCACTGATTGAAACTTTCTGGAAGTCAAAATATCTGAAAAAAATACATAATAGAGATGGATTCATCCATGCAATTTCTCACCACCAAAAGGACCATCAATAAATCAACAAACAACTGCTCAGCAAAAATTAAATTAATAAATCTATAAACTCTCTAAGATCATACTATATACTGGAGTAAACATATAACTTCCCTCCAATCTAAAGTCATTTGACATTCAGACATTTTAATTTGTGCTGATGTTATTCACAGACTGACCGTTTACTAAGATGTAATGCTGACCATAGCTTTTGAAAAAAACAAATTCCCACACTCTGTCAATAGCTCAAAAGTGAAGAAAGGATTACTTTATTATGTATTTATGTAATTTTGGAAAACCTTGTTTTAACTGTTAAATTGATCACACACCCAGAAACACAGAAAAGTTATTGTGATAAGTAAACCACAGACTGCTGCAAGAAATCAGTCACAGCACACTATGCTTACGTCCGAACCAATGAGGCATACCTGTTAATTCCAAAAGAATTAAAGTAGCGTAATAAGAAAGCTATTTGCAAGGTTACATGGCAGTTTATATTGGGAATCAGTGGAGATATTAAAAATGCTCTGTTTCTCATAATTATGGTGAAAAGTCTGCCAAGGTAAATACAACCTTGTGATTTAGCATGGAACCATACCTCTGAACCTTAGAGCAAGAATTCTGGACAAAGCGAGAAATAAAATTGGGACACAGGCCCAAAAATAGTTATGCATCACAGACACCATTGAAACAAGTGTAGCTGCAAACATTATACATCACGTATAATGTTTCTATCCCATTATTGTCAGTTAAGCATTATATGGCTCATTCAATCCTGCCTTCTTTTACAACAAAGAAAACCATATTTTGAAATGACAAATTCATTAAAAATAATAAAACACATTGGCTCCACATCATGGCACTTCCTACCTGCAAACAACCACAGAGCTTTCACTGAAACTAGGTCTGCTTACTTCCACATAATGACACCTCTCCCTAATTAAGTCTAATGGTATACAATATACCAGGATCTGGACTACCTGAAATAAATTAAATTATGGCCTGTAAATTGCAAGTGTATTTTGTTTAATTAAACTACATTTCAAAGCCCGCTTGCTGTATTTTATCAGTAACATCCCAATATCCATTTCCAGGTCACTTTACAAGACATTGGCAGTGGTAGACTTAACATCCTACAGATCCCTGCAGGACCATACTCATACTGCTAACATTGTCCATTAAATGTAAATATCCATCCACTGTAAGAGGCAAAAAGCTGTGTCTTAAAATCTATTTTTGGCATTCCTAGTACCCAAGTATCACGTTTTAAAACAAAGAAACATTCGCCACTGTTTGCAAGTCTCTGTCTTTAATACCACCCTAGAACACAAAAAACGAAAAAAACTAAGGGTAATGCTGCTCAATGCCAGAAGTCTCAATCTCAAGATGCACGCACTCGAGGCCCTTCTAAGTATGGAGAACATCGATCTCTGTGCTGTGACAGAAACCTGGTTCAAGGCTCCTGAGAGCACCCCAGCACTATCAGGTTTCACCTCATATCATGCGTTCCGGCCCCAAAATCCGGACAACACCAAAAAAGGAGGGGGGGTGTCCAAATTCATAAAGGACACCCACACCTCAAGGTTGGTGGCAATGCACGATGCATCGGAGACCATCCAGGTGCAATTAACCATAGGCAAGACTGCTCTGCAATTTGTAGCATGTTACAGGCCACCCTCTCAAACTCAGGAACCTCACATGGCCTTCCTGAAAACACTGGAGGGGATAAATGTATCTCCAAACACCATTATACTAGGTGACTTCAACTACCCTAATATAGACTGGGAACACTACTCAAGCCCAAACACCCTTGCCCAAAGGTTCCTGGAGTTCATAAACTCAAATGCCATGGAACAACTAGTCACCATCCCCACAAGAGGAGAAAACATACTTGATCTCATCATCACGAACATGGGATCACAATGTTCAACACCGGAAGTATACCCCTCACTGGTGAGATCAGATCATAAACTAATCTCGCTGGAGGTCCTCATCCCGCCCCCACCTGAAATAAAAAAGACCACAGTGAAAAACTTCTCAAAAGCTGACTTCACACTCCTAAAAACTAGTGTGGTCTCCTTTAAGGCCCCTGAACCAGTGGTAAACATTACTCAAACCGCTGAATCACTTACAAATGCCTTCTACCAGCACCTACAGGACTGCATGGATCAGGCAATCCCAAACAAAACTAAGACTCTTTGTACCAAAGGCAAGCGTCCAGTCTGGTGGACCCCAGCCATAAACAAGCTCTACAACAAAAGGAGGAAGCTACTACAAGATAGAGCAAAATCCTTGAAAGGTAAGACACCTTTGATCATTATAAGTAAAAAACTAAGAGCTCTCATAAAATCATCCAAGACAAATTTTTTGAGAAAAATCGCCAAGGACACAAAAGACAATCATAAGGCCTTCTTTAGCTATGTTAGAAACCTAGGAGGAAACTCCCAGATATGCTCAGAATTAGTTCAAAATGATGTGAAGATTACTGAACCTACACACATTGCCAACATACTGGCTGACAGGTTCAGTGCAAACTCCCCCCCCAAAAGGAGAGATATCTATACCAGAGGATTGTAGCCCCCCAAACATCTCCAACACCCAGGTGAGAACTGCTCTCTCCAAGGCAAAAAACACAGCATCCACGGGACCGGATGGTGTCCCCGGCTGTGTGCTCCACGAACTCAATGAGGAATTAAACCCGCAGTTAGGACAGCTGTTTAATCTTAGCATCACCTCAGGATACGTACCCAAGGATTGGCGCACGGCGACTGTGGTACCACTTCACAAGGGCGGTGCCTCCACCGACCCTGGAAATTACCGTCCCATTAGCTTGACAAGCCTTATCTGCAAAGCCATGGAGAGGATCATAATGGAACTCATAAATAAATACATAGGGAACTTGCAGACTTTGGATCCAACCCAGTTTGGCTTTGTCAAGGGCAGATCATGCCTTTTGAACTTGGTTGACTTTTTTGAAACAGTCACCAAGGCCATTGATGAGGGAAAGGCAGTCCATACAGCCTACCTCGACCTGGCAAAGGCCTTCGACACAATACCCCACTCAGGTATCATCGAAAAACTCATTAGCTTGAATGTAAACCCATACATCACAAAATGGGTTGCAAACTGGCTAAGTGACAGAACCCACAGGGTCAGAGTTGCTGGAGCCATGTCAGACTCAAAGCCTGTCACAAGTGGTGTCCCACAGGGCTCAGTCCTGGGTCCACTCTTGTTCGGCATCTACTTTTCTGAAGTACAAGCAAACACAGGAGGGTTATGGCTGACAAAGTCTGCAGATGACTGCAAACTGGGCGCCATAGTCGAAAACACTTCTGACACAGATATCCTTCAGAAGGGCCTCACAGAAACGGATAACTGGTGCCAGAGCCATGGCCTAAAGTTAAACGCCAAGAAATGCATAGTCATACCCTTCGGGAAAACAAGGTTACCCCTAGATACCATATAGGTAGGCAATCCACTGAGCACAGAAGAAGTCATCAGGGACCTGGGGACCCAGGTTGACACTAGCCTTTCGTTTGACACTCATGTTGCTAAAGTAGTCAGGAAAACCTTCTACATTGCCCACCTGATCATGAAGGATTCACATCTAGATCAAGGGAGGTCATCGTCCCCTGTACTCATCACTCATTAGACCTATGATTGAGTACAATGCCCACACACACTCCTTGCTTGCACCACACACACACACACACTCCTTGCTTGCACCACACACACACACACACACACACACACACACACACACACACACACACACACACACACACACACACACACACTTTTTCCCTTAGAACTGCTCTACTTGTAATCTAAACAGTCTATTCTCTATCTGTAAAGCTCAGCACTTGTTCCTAAAGCATTTTTTAGTCAGGTAAAGCACTTCTATATTATACAAAGTACTTCACTAGCTTAAAACCCTCTTGAGTACCCACTTCCCTATAGGTCCTTTCTGACTCAGTTACACAGCAAACTTTCATTTCTTCTAGCATGTCAAAGGATCAGTTGCTAGCGTCCTCTCCTGCTCAGCTGGTGAATCTGGGAATATTGAGGCAATGTTACAGTTGCCTCATGTACACAGACAACCCTCTCCTCCTCCCACAAATCACAAATACATGCGAGAGATGCAACTATATAGCCAAACTGGAGGCTGAGCTCTCTCAACTCAGGACTGGCAAAACCAGACAGGAGGAGAAGGTAACCACACACACCATAAACCCTGTCTCACATAGAACTATCACAACTACAAATCAAGCACATAAACACACAAAGACATACTCGGAGGCACTGATCAAAAATCTACCAAAACAGCAGAGGCCTCCAAAGCAGACACACAAACAACTGCCACCCCATGACATAACACAAGCAACACATAGATCACAAAGTCAGTGTGCAAATCAGTCACAGCCCACTCACCAGACTGAACAAGGAGAGGGTCACAGTAAGCTGCCTGTCGGGCGCTAGAATCTGCCACATAACACAAGCACTCAGGTCACTCCACAGCAAGTACAAGTATGACTCAGTCATTGTCCATGCCAGTGTGAATGACCTGAGGCACTCCCTGGACTACATGAAAAGAGACATAAAGGAGCTCCCAGATTATGTAGCCCAGGCTGGTATGACCCTGACCCTGAGCAGTATCCTACCTTCACCAAGAATGATGCCACAATACAGAGACAAAATGATCAGTTTTAATAATTGGCTTAATTTCTGGTGTCATTATAAGGGGATCCAATGTCTGTCTGCCTGGAATGACATGCTTGACAAGCCATGCTGCTTCGCAAGGGATGGCTTGCACCTGTCACCCCTGGGTTTCCGGATATTGGCAAAGGCTCTTGCCAACCCCATAGTGCCTTTTTTAGACAAGGCTGAAATTCTAAACCCACCGCCCTAAAAAACAATAATGGAAAAAAACTAAGGGTAATGCTGCTCAATGACAGAAGTCTAAATCTCAAGATGCACGCCCTCGAAGCCCTCCTCAGTATGGAGAACATCGATGTCTGTGCTGTGACTGAAACCTGGTTCAAGGCTCCTGAGAGCACCCCGGCACTATCAGGTTTTACCTCATATCATGTGTTCCGGCCCCAAACCCGGACCGTACCACAAAAGGAGGGGATGTATCCATATTCATCAAGGATACCCACACCTCCAGGCTGGTGGCAACTCACGAAGCATCAGAGACCATTCAGGTGCAATTAACCATAGGCAAAACTGCTCTACAGTTTGTAGCATGTTACAGGCCACCCTCTCAAACTCAGGAACCCCACACAGCCTTCCTGAAGACACTGGAGAGTATAAATGTCTCTCCAAACACCATCATATTGGGTGACTTCAACTACCCAAACATAAACTGGGAACATTACTCAAGCCCCAATACCCTAGCCCAAAGGTTCCTGGAGTTCATAAACTCAAATGCTATGGAACAACTTGTCACCATTCCCACAAGAGGTGAAAATATACTAGACCTGATCATCACAAACATGGGGACAAAATGCTCCACACCTGAAGTATATCCCTCATTGGTGAGATCAGACCATAAACTAATCTCACTGAGATCCACATCCCACCCTCACCCCAACAAAAAAGACCACAGTGAAGAACTTCTCAAAAGCCAACTTCACACTTCTTAAGACTGGTGTGGTATCCTTCAAGGCCCCTGAGCCATTGGAAACCACAACCCACGCTGCTGAATCCCTTACAAATGCTTTCTACGAGCACCTCCAGGATTGCATGGATCAAGCAATCCGAAATAAAATCAAGACCCTTTCCACCAAAGGCAAGCGCCCGATCTGGTGGACCCCAGCCATAAACAAACTTTACAACAAGAGGAGAAAGCTACTACAAGATAAAGCAAAATCCCTAAAAAAGAAGACATCTCTGATCAATACTAGTAAAAAACTAGGATCACTCATAAAATCATCCAAGGCCAACTTTGAGAGAAAAATCGCCAAGGACTCAAAAGACAATCATAAGGCCTTCTTTAGCTATGTTAGAAATCTGGGTGGAAACTCCCAGATATGCTCAGAATTAGTCCAAAATGATACAAAAATCACTGAACCCACAGACATTGCAAACATACTGGCAGACAGGTTCTGTGAAAATTTGTCCCCTCCCTCCCCCCCAAAAGGAGAAATATGTATCCCAGCAGAGTGTAGCCTCCCAATCATCTCAAATGCCCAGGTGAGAGCTGCTCTCTCTAAAGCTAAAAACACAGCATCAATGGGACCGGATGGTGTCCTCGGCTGTGTGCTACACGAACTCAATGAGGAACTAAACCCACACATAAGGCTGCTGTTTAATCACCAGCTTAAATGTAAACCCATATGTCACAAGATGGGTTGCAAACTGGCTCAAGGACAGAACCCACAGGGTTAGAGTTGCTGGTGCCATGTCAGACTCAAAGCCGGTCACAAGCGGTGTCCCACAGGGCTCAGTCCTGGGCCCCCTCTTATTCGGCATCTACTTTTCAGAAGTGCAGGCAAACATAGGAGGATTGTGGCTGACAAAGTTTGCAGATGACTGCAAACTGGGCGCCATAGTTGAAAATCCATCAGACACAGATATCCTTCAGAGAGGTCTCATAGAAACGGATAACTGGTGCCAGAGCCATGGCCTTAAGCTAGACGCCAAAAATGTATAGTCATACCCTTTGGTAAAAACAAGGTAACCCAAGTTACCACATACGTGGCAATCCATTAAGCACAGAAGAAGTTATCAGGGACCTGGGGACCCAAGTTGACAGTAACCTTTCTCTTGACACTCACATTGCCAAAGTGGTTAGGAGGACCTTCTACATTGCCCATCTGATTATGAAGGATTCACATCCAGATCAAGGGAGGTCATTGTTCTGTACTCTTCACTTATGAGACCAATGATTGAGTACAATGCCCCATTCGGAATGTATCTTACCCGACACCTGCAGCAATTGGAAAGACCCCAAAAGTTCCTCACCAAAAGGATAAAGGGGCTCAAAAATATGCCATATGCTGCCCGACTGAAGAAACTCCAGCCCTATTCAGTCGCATACCGTATGCTCAGAGGTGACCTGTGCCTGACATACAAGGCCATGTCCAACCCGGAATTAACGGACATGCTCCACCTCAAAAAATCCAAATCCACCAGAGCCACAAGAGCAAGAGACTTAAACCTCAACACGGATATAAATAGGACGTGCTGGAGGGACAGATTCATCACCCAGAGACTCCCTATGCTGTGGAACAGATTCCCGGTCCATGTGAGACAGAGAACCTCGCTGGCTCTGTTCAAGAGGAATCTTGACCAGTGGATGGGAGATCGTAGGTTTACTCCGGGGATCATCTCTGTATCACTGCTGGACAGAGGCACTGCAAACTAATGGGTATAGTATTCTGCAAGCTAAGGGGTGGTGAAAGCCACACAACTCTGGCTAGGCTTATAAATGCCCTAGGGCAGATAGCCTAGTATGAACCTATGAACAAAGGTACAATGGGCAGTTAGCCTCGTACTAATCTAGGCATCTATAAAGATTGGGTAGATTATAAGTGATGTATAATGTTTGCAACTAGGAGTGTGTCAGAATGGTTTGTGATGTAAAAAGCTTGGAACTAGGATTGTGTTGGTGATGTTTGTTTTAATTTATATAAATGTATGATTCTCTAAGTATTAAATGATGGTTTAATAAAGATGTTTTTTAAGGCAGGAATTGAATAATTTGTGTACTGTTACTTAGGTTATATGATATATACCAATGTATGTGAAGTAAAAAGTGTGTTTTACTAATGACACTGATTGCTTTTATATGAACATACATTTGTCTGTGTCACAAAACATAATTGAGTAAAGGTGCTTGAAAAAACAAAAGTCATGGAGGAAAATTTGCAGTAGCAGGGTACAAAGGTACAATGTTATTATTATGATTATGTAAAACAGTGAATCCCCTTGCTTGCATGCACACAAACACACACACCCACACAGACCCCATTTCTTGCATACGCACACACAGCCAGACCCTTGCTTGCATACACACACACCCCAGACCCCTTGCTTGCAGACACACACACACCCAGACCCCTTGCTTGCACACACACACACCCAGACCCCTTGCTTGCACACACACACACACCCAGACCCCTTGCATGCACACACACACACACCCAGACCCCTTGCTTGCACGCACACACACAGCCAGACCCCTTGCTTGTATACACACACACCCCCAGACCCATTGCTTGCATGCACACACACCGACCCACACACCTAGAACCCTTGCTTGCATGCACACACACACACACAGCCAGACCCCTTGCTTGCATATACACACACACACACACCCAGCCCCTTGCTTGCATGCACACAGACGCACCCACAACCCCTGCTTGCATGCACCCACCCACACAGACAGACCCCTTGCTTGCATGCACACACACACCCTCACAGACAGACCCCTGGCTTGCATGCACACACACCCAAACAGCCAGACCCCTTGCTTGCATGCACACGCACACCAACACAGACAGACTCCTTGCTTGAATGCACACACCAAGACCCCTTGCTTGCACGCACACACACCCCCAGACCCCTTGCTTGCACGCACACACACCCCCAGACCCCTTGCTTGCATGCACACACACAGCCTGGCTTGCATGCACACACACAGCCAGACAGCCTTGCTTGCATGCACACACACACACCAACACAGACAGACCCCTTGTTTGCATGCACACCCACACAGCTAGAACCCTTGCTTGCATGCATGCACACACACACAGCTAGACCCCTTGCTTGCATAAATACACCCCCAGACTCCTTGCTTGCATGAACTACATAAGAAAAAAATCAGAACTGTGGGAACAATTCATACAAGGGAGGAATGAGGTTTAGAAAGTAGCAGGATTTAAATGAGCTCCGTAATATTTGAGCAAACACATAGTACAGGGTTTGAGTCTCACAAGGGATAACTGCCTAGGCTTGAAATGGCCCACAAATGGGCAGTTAGCCTCGTACTAATCTAGGCATCTATAAAGATTGGGTAGATTATAAGTGATGTATAATGTTTGCAACTAGGAGTGTGTCAGAATGGTTTGTGATGTAAAAAGCTTGGAACTAGGATTGTGTTGGTGAGGTTTGTTTTAATTTATATAAATGTATGATTCTCTAAGTATTAAATGATGGTTTAATAAAGATGTTTTTTTTTTTAAAGCCAGGAATTGAATAATTTGTGTACTGTTGCTTCGGTTATATGATGTATACCAATATATGCATGCATGCTTGCATACACACACACACACACACACTCCCCCCTTGCTTGCATACACACACACACACTCCCCCCTTGCATGCATACACACACACACACACACTCCCTCCTTGCATGCATATACACACACACACACACACACACCCTTGCTTGCATACACACACACACACACACACCCTTGCTTGCATACACACACACACACACCCTTGCTTGCATACACACACACACACCCTTGCTTGCATACACACACCCTTGCTTGCATACTACACACACACCCTTGCTTGCATACACACACACACCCCCCCTTGCTTGCATACACACACACACACACACACATTTTGTATACACACACACACTCCCTTGCTTGTATACACACAAACACACACACACACACACACACACACACACACACACACACACATAATTTCTTGTATATACACACACACTTTGTTTGTATACACACACGCACACACACATACACCCCTTATTTGTATACACTCACACAAACACACACACACACACACACACACATAATACACTCTTTGCTTGTATACACACACACACACACACACATACTCCTTGCTTGGATACACACACACACACACACACACACACACACACACACACACACACACACACACACACACACCTCCCTTGCTTGTATACACACGCACACACTCCTTTGTTTGTATACACACACACACACCTTTGCTTGTATACACATACACACACACACACTCCTATACACACACATTCCCCCTTGCTTGCCTACACACACAAACACACACATCCCCTTTGCTTGTATACACACACACCCCTTTGCTTGCACACTACACACACACACTCCCCTTGCTTGCATAAAAAAATGGGGCATACAAATCAGCATACAACACACACACTGCCCTTTCACACAACATTTGCTAAATGAATAAGAAAGACAACACAAACATTTTTGGGACAACCAACAAAAAACCACACACACAACTCCCCACCCCACACCGCTTGGGAACACAAAACATCACAAAACCCAAACACACACACACCATAAGGGGAAAACACAAAAAACACACACCTCAATGCCTACCCCCAAAAACAAGGGGCCTCCCTTGCCTCTAACATACATTTTTTGGCAGCAAAAAATTTAACCCTACAAACCCCGCCCCCCTTCACTTCACACAAAGCATTTGCATAAATTTAAAAAAAAAAGAAAAGACAAACCTTTCGATATTACCCTTTCCCGGTTTGGCGCAGCCCCAACAAAAAAAAAGAAAAGCCAGCATTGACACAGACTCCACGACACACACCACAAACACAAAAACACACAAAACCAAAACACACACACACAAAAACACTAGACTGAAAACACAAACACCCCACCATTCAACAACGTTTGAAAAAAGGCTCATCAAACGTACTAAACGAACCAAGTCTAAACAAAAAAAACCCCCAATAAACCCTTGGCCCCAAAAATTCACTCAGGGAAAAAAGAAAAATCAGCATCCCGATTTAAAAAAAATACGGCCCCAAAAAGCAAAACAAAAATGCTGTCAAATTAAATTATAAGGATTTTTAAAAAAAAAAACCTGACAAAAAGTTAATGCAGGCCCCCCAAACCAAACCCCCAAAAAACACAAACAAAAAAACTCGATGAATACCAAAAGCTGGTTCTAATATGGTAAAAGAATTGTGCCAGTATGTTTGACACATGTGCAGATATCAAAGTTTGTCTGAGAATTATGCTTATGGAAATTATGATTTTTTTTCATATTTTGGTAAATAACTTTGCAAGGGAGCATCTGAATGTGCTAAGTAATACCTCATTTTGAAGACAGTATTGCTGGTTCTAACATGGTAAAATAATTGTGCCTGTATGTTTGACACATGTGCAGATATCAAAGTTTGTTTTGGACTTGGGTTATGGAAATTATGATTTTTTTCATATTTTGGAAAATAACTTTGCAAGGGAGCACCACATTGTGTGAAGTAATGCATCATTTTGAAGACAGTGTTACTCCTTACATCATGGTAAAAGAACGGTGTCTAGGCACTGTACACACGTACAGATATCACAGTTTGTTTAGTCTTGTATAAATATGAAAATTATACATTTATAATACTTCTCATTATTATGCCCATATCTTTATGAGGGAGCATGGTAAACACACAAATGATGCGTCATTTTGAAGCTGACATTCAGATGCACAACTTCTACACTGATATGTAGGCTCTGTCTGTTACAAGTGATGAGATATTATGCTTTGTTTATTTATCAATTATGAGAAATAATATACTAATCATATTTCTGTGAATATCTCATGAAAGGAGTGTCACACAGTTATGGTTAAAGTATCATTTTAAAGCTGACATTCATACTAACAAATTAAATTCAAATTGTATGGGTCTCCATGGTACATAGACCAAGATATTGTGGTTTGCTTTTCCAAAAAATTAAAAAGATTTTACAATATCAGCATTCCTTGCCAAATATTTCATTATGACTTTGATATGCACTATCAACATTTACACTGTTGGAAAGGTCAGTGTCTGCTGAACAACTTTCGCGTTTACATTTTTAGTCTAGCTCTTATAGTTAAAGAGTTATGAGCATTTGTTTTCTGTATAGTATTACAAATGGATTTTCTGAAAATGAGCTCAGGCTGCTCTGTTGTTCCTATGGTGGAATTCAGCAGGCAGCTCTTTCTGAGCTGCTCTGGAGTGAATGAGTTAAAAACCTGAATTGTTTTTATTATTTTTGCAAGTACCACTGTTGGTTTGAATGATGCAGTGTCACTTGCCCTAGGTTTAAAGCTAAGGGCTGCAAAACTATAGTGCTTCTGTAATAATTTAATCTTTATTAAAAAGAACAAAATTAATTGCTTTTATTATTTTTGAAGTATGACTGTTTGAATTATTTGTTTAAGAAATACATGTATAGCACTTTAATTCTACCTTTGGACACACGATGGTGCTTTTGTCCATAGTTTTATGTGAGAACAGGTTGTTTTAACAGGTTTTAGTATGTATTAAATTAGAATACATTTATATTTTTGTATTTATATTTACATATATATGAAATAACAGAGGTTAGAGAAGTTTTGGTAGATATTTATGTATGTGTTTAAACTGTTTTAAAAAATTTTTAAAAGGTTTATAGGGAAGAAAAAGAAGTTATGTACCTACCATAACATTCCATGTTAGTTTTCTTCATCTCGCCTTCCTTCTTGCTGGTTGGGTTCAGAGCCGATCCGCGGCTCCGACTCGACCATCTTCAATAGCTCGAGAGCTGTTTACTGGCTCGAGGCTACCCCTTATCCCATAATGCCTAGCAATAGCTACCCAGATCTCATTTGAAATAGCTAACTCCAGACATAACAAGAGAATAAATCAGTCATAATAATTAGTTGACTATACCTGCCATATTCTCTAAGTCAATAGAGGAAAACAAGAGAACACTCAGCCAGTGAAACAGGAACTCCTCTCGGTCCACTAGGACTGGGGGACGGAGGGTGGGGCACAAGAAGGAAGGTGAGATGAAGACAAGTAACATGGAACGTTATGGTAGGTACATAACTTCTTTATGTTAAGTTGTCTATCTCGCCTTCGTTCTTGCTGGTTGGGACAGTGTTCATAGCACCTAACATCCTGGGTGGCTCAGTGGAACAGACTCTTCAGAACAGTGGAACCAAAGTCAGCTCTACTCCTGGAGACCACATCTAGCTTGTAATGAGAAATAAAGATATGAGGGGTTGCCCACGTGGCAGCTGCAACCTGGACTGAAAGGCTACAGAGGTGGCCAAGGCCCTAGTAGTATGACCTTTCGGTTTAACAGGTAACTCTTTATTCCTTAACTGATAAATAAAGGTAATAGTGTGTGATAACCATCTTGACAAGGTCACCTTGGAAACTGGGAGACCTTGTTTGCCTAAGGCATAAGAAAGGAATAATTGATCCAATTTCCTTATTTCTTTCGTTCTGTGCAGGTAAAAGCGCAATTGTCTATGAACGTCCAATTGGTGTAGTTTGTACTCTGCCTTGTTGGTATGATTAGGGAAAAACACAGGAAGATCTATAGATTGGTTTAAATTATTTTCTGAGCAGACTTTAGGAAGAAATGAAGGATTAGTCCTCAGAGCAACCCTGTCCCTGAAACACCAAGTAGGGAGGACGAACGCATAATGCCTAAAGTTCGGAGATGCATCTGGCTGAAGTAATAGCTACCAAAAAGAGCGTCTTCCAAGGCAGAAACTTGATGGAGCAGGATGCTGCCGGTTCAAAAGGGGGCAGAATTTCAGGAAGTTAGGACTAAATTAAGGTCCCAAGGAGGAGGAGGATCTCTCACTGGAGGCCTAAGAAGAGATGTCCCTCTCAAAAAAGCTTTACAGAGCTTATGAGACATAATGTTAGAATTAGACAAACCAACATGAAAGTTAGAAATGGCCGCTAATTGTACCCTGATTGTAGAGGAAGCAGACCCGGAGTGAAACAGTTGTGCTAGGAATTCCAGAATTATGTGGACTGGGGCTAAAAAAGGATCCACATTTCTAGCCTCTGCCCAACAAGAGAAACATTTACATTTGCTAGCATAAATTTTCCTTGTTGTAGACTTGTGAGAGGAGACAATAACCTCACAGACTGCTGGGGAAATGCTAGGAAGCCTGGCTAAGGCTGGAAGTGGAGCAACCAAGCTGTGAGCTGGAGAGTTTGGAGGGAATGATGCAACCCACCTGACTGATGACCCAGGAGGTCTGGAATTGGGTCCAGAGTCCAGGGCTGATCGAGAAGGTAATGGTGCAGGAATGAGAACCGTATCTGTCGAGGCCAGTAGGGGGCAATGAGGATCATTTTGCAACCCAACGATATTGCTTTCTGTATAAGTTTGGGTATCTGGGGAAAGGGAGGAAAGGCATAAAGAAGTCCCTGGGGCCAAATTGTGGACTAGAGCGTCTCTAGGAATGTGACCCTGAAGCAGAAGAAGGGAGAAGTAGTTGCTGCATTTGCTGTTGAAGGGGGTGGCAAAGAGATCGCAGCAAGGCTGTCCCCATTTGTGGGAAAATAAGATTCGCAACTTCCTGATTGAGAGTCCACTCATGAGGCATGAGGATAGCTCTGCTGAGCTTGTCCGCTATGACGTTGGATCTCCCAAGGATGTGCATCACAATCAGAAAACATTGGGAGGAAATCGCCCACTGCCAAAGTCTTCTCGACACAGGGGGTAGGAAATGGTTCTGCCCTGCTTGTTGATTTACCACACCACTGACATGTTGTCCGTTTGGAAAGCAATGGTCCCAGAAGGCAGAGAGTCTTGAAGGGCTTGCAATGCTAGGAGCACGGCTCTCATTTCTAGAACATTTATGTGCAGATGGTACTCTTGAGTTTGCCAAGTGCCTTGGACTGTCCTGCCCAGATAATGCCCCCCTCCCACCCTATCAGGGAGGCGTCTGTCATCACTGTGGCTACTGGAGGGGGTTGTATGACAGGTCTGCCCTGAGTAACTAGTGGGGAGACCATCCACCAAGAAAGATGTCTTTTGCATGCATCCGTGATCAGGATCATGTGAGTTATGGGTAGCTCTTGGAAAGACCACTGCATGAACAGAAGTCACTGAAGAATTCTCATATGAAAGTGCTCTAGTGGGATTAGAAGAATGGCTGCAGCCATGGAATCCAGAGTTTGAAGGACGTACCTGACTTGGATCCTTTTGCTCTGCATTAGAACTTGTACTTGCTGACGAATTGCGGACACCCTTTCTGTTGGTAGACTTGCAAACATATCCCTTGTGTCTAAGTCTGCTCCTATGTAAGTGATAGGTTGACAGGGCAACAAGGCAGATTTTTCTAAATTTATTGTAATGCTTAGCTGGGTACAGATTGTGATTGTGTAGTCCCGCGCTTGTAGGAGTTGATGCCTGGTGGTAGCAGTGAGGAGCCAGTCGTCTAGATATGGAAACACCTGGAATCCTTGATGGTGAGCCGTGACCACTGCCATACATTTGGTGAACACCCCGGGGGCTGTGGAGAGACCAAAGAGCAGAGCTCTGAACTGATAATGACTGGCCCCCAGCCGGAAGTGAAGATATCTCCTGGAGCGCCTGTCCATCTTGATATGGTAGTACGCATCCTGAAGATCTATCGAGCACATCCAATTGTCCTGACCCAGAAAGGGTAGAATGGACTGTAGCATGACCATCTGAAACTTTGTTCTTTGTACAGACCTGTTTAGTTTGCTGAGATCTAGAATTGGTCTCCAGTCCCCTGTCTTTTTTGGTACTAAAAAGAACCTTGAGTAAATTCCGGATCCGTGCTGGTCTGCCGGGACTTCCTGGATGGCTCTTTTTTCTAGCAGTTTTGAAACTTCTATTACTGCTTGTTCCTTCAGATTGGCTAGAACATCTGGAAGGGTTTTCTTTGGGGGGGTTGATGGAAGGGAATTTTGGTACCTCCGGATATGATGGACCATACCCATCTGTCTTGCGTTACATTTTGCCAGGCTTTTGGGTACAATGAAAGTCTTCCCCCGACTGCCTCCAGAGGTGAGCAGCCGGGCAAACCTTCAGGGATGCTGAAAGGGCTTACCAGAGAAAGATTCTCTGTTGCCCTGGTTCTGCGGACCCCCTCTGCCATGAGGATGGCATCTATTGTTATTGTTTCCCCCTCTGCCTCTGGAGGAAAAATCACTACGTGTGTCAGGCAAGGCTCCCTGAGATTTTCGGAACCACATCTTACCACTCTTCTGACTTTTGGGGTAAGGTCTAGAGGGAGTGAAAAACTGACTCCCATGGCAGAGAGAGTCCTTCCTTCTTGCTCACACCTAGTCAAAGTGTCTTTCACCTGTGGTCCAAAAAGAAAGGAACCATCAAAGGGGGTGTTGGTGAAGGATGCTTGAAAGGGTTCCGCAAAGTTACACAGCCGCATCCACGCATGCCTCCTAAGAGCCACACCCAAACCTGTGGCTCTACTCGCCCCATCGGCTGCATAGGAAATGAGCTTCATGGAGGAGTTAACTACAGAATTAAGCATCGCTAGCTGGGAAGCTACTTTGGCTTGTGCTCCCTCAGCTGTTGGATCTTGAAGGGTATCTCCAAGCTCTTTAAGGAGATCTCTTTGAAGTCAGGTAAAATGACATAGGTAGTTCAATGACCTCATAGAGAAGATCACTAAAATGAACATTCATTTCCCGTATCTGTCCATCATCCTAGATTCCTTGTTAGGGGGATGGACAGACGAAGAGGTCTCTGCTAACTCTTTTTTGGTGGCTGCTGCTACCACCATAGCATCAACAGGAACTCCTTTAGAAAGGAATTGCTTATCCTGGGGTGCTCTAATGAAATTACCAGGTCTCCTCGGAGTTGGTTCCACTGTATCCAGAGCTGACCAAGCCTTTTGAGCCACCACTGCCATAAGTGGATCGAAAGGTGGAGAAACTCAGAAGGTGGAAGGTCGGGAACCAAAAGCATCCAGAAATACAGACTCATCCTCGGTGGGGGCTAGGGGATTCCAGTTCCCCCTCTGCTTAAGCATTTCTAGGATGTCAGAGAAGGAAACATCTTCAGAGGGGGATCTCGGGGACCCTTCTGAATCATCTAAGTCTGTATCAGAAGTGACAGACTCAGGGGAGTCAATGTGCTTCCTCTTACACTTTTTCTTCCGAGGGGGCTCCTCCGAGTGATCAGGAGAGCCCTTGGAATTGGAGGAAACACTCAATGGAGTGTCCTGGAGAATCGGTTCCCTACGCTTAGGTTCTGGAGGAGGATCAGAGGTTGACTCAGGCACTACAGGGGACGGAGCTGGTGGGGCTGAAAGTGGAGCTGACTCAGAGGACAGCACACTCCGCATGACATCAAAGGCGTCCCTGCCACGATGCAGAGAAAGCTCCAGTTCCGAAGAAATAGGAATCTTTCTCCACACCGAGGGGGCCGGCTCCAAGGCTGATGCTGGAGCTGAGCTCACCTGCGCCAAAGCTCCGAGAGGGAGAACGGGTCAGACAAGAGTCTGATGCCACTCGCCCCCTCGGAGCCGACGAGGGAGCCACGGCCCCAGATCCCTCGATGGAAGGTACAACCAAGGGAATCGGAGCCGACATCAGAACCGAAGACGATAGTTATCAGAGCCGACGTTTCCACTACTCAAACCCCTACGAACTCCGGCTCCAAACTCATTGGAGTCGGAGGAGGAGCATCAAGAGAAGTGGATGGAGCCGATACCTGTTGAGGAGGGCTGGACAACAATTTTGCTAGTACCTGCGACTTTAACAACCTACTGACTACTCTCTCCACATCATGATCTGACAGCCTAGAGGATCGAGAGGAGTGGGAGGATCGGTGACCATGCTCGCTTTGAAGTAAAGGAGACTGAGGTGCCGAATGCACCAACTCTAAGGAAGGGGACCTCAGCCTCTTGTGGATCTGCGATGGCTCCGAAGCCTCTGATGGAGCCGACGGGGAGGTTGTCTTGTCAGTGCCCGCCGGAACCGACATAGAAGGAAAATCCTGTACCAAAGCTGGCTCCGAAATTGGGGCTGACGGCTTAGTGGATTTATGGGATTTCACTGGCTGTGAACTCTTGGCCGGTGAATCCTGGGGTTTTAACAGACCCCTAAGAATCAACTTATTCTTACGCTCCTGCAGGACTCTTGGACTAAAGGCATGACAAACAGAACAAGAGTCCTGCAGGTGCACAGCGCCTAAACAATAGATGCAAGAAGTGTGCCCATCTGTCAGAGATATTTTCTGACAGCATGAGTCACACTTCTTAAACCTAGAAACCTTAGATTCCTTGAACATGCTGTACTGGAAAAAGGAAACCAACCAATTTAACAGACAATAAGAAGAACAATATTCAGTTCTACAAGAACAAAAACACACCTACTGAAAAGGCACACAAGTACTATCTGGAGAGGATATAGATAGAGTTTTTTTTTTAAAGATAATAGGATAGCCTCTAATTTAAATGGCTAGCCTATAAGAAAAAACAGTAGGAAAGCCTTTAAGTTAAACGGCTAACCAGGGAAAATGGGGAGGGGTGGGGAGAACTCTCTAAGTTAAACGAGTTCTAAAAAAAAAAAGGGATACTATAGACAAGCATTTATTTACAACAGTAACAACACTATCGCTAATAATAAAACAGAAAAATATACTAGAAGAGTTAAATTCTAGAGAGAATTTACACCAAAAAAATACTATACAAGCCTGAGCCAGAAAAACGACACCTCGCAGCTGAAGTGGCAAACAAGATCTGGGTAGCTATAGCTAGGCATTATGGGATAAGGGGTAGCATCGAGCCAGTAAACAGCTCTCGAGCTATTAAAGATGGCCAAGTTGGAGCCGAGGATTGGCTCCGAACCCAACCAGCAAGAACGAAGACGAGATAGACAACTTAACATTTATTAAGTATATGTAATTATATTAAGAAAATGCACCAATTGGGTAACAGTATTAATTAAGTATAGGGTATTTAAGGGAGGAATTGCAATAGGTATGCATTTCTATTTCATCTGAGGAAATCTTTAGGAGATGAAAACACATTTGTGGTGATAACAACGTTTATGGTTTTATTTCCAAAAGAAAGTCTGTTCCAATAAAGTTTGTTTGTGTGGATATAGTGAAGTCGTGCCTTGGTGGAATTGCTCTATTTTTTTTTGGTCTTGGCTGTTTTTCAGAGCAATTTACTTTTCCTGTTCGTTTTGGTTGTTGGAGTCATTGTTTTGTGGGAATGGAAGAGGCTTCAACGTCTTCACAAGCTAATCCAGGGAGAGGCAGAGATTTGGACAAGATTGACAGAATGATGCACCAATTAATGCAACTGATGGAACTGTTAACGCCCACTTGTCAGTCACTACTCTCAGCTTCGTCACCCCCGCCAGGGAACCAGGAAATGCTAGGTAGAGGGGGAAATTGTGCGAAAAAAGTGAATTTGGCAATGGAACCCGGCATTAACAATGGACATAAACCAACAAAAGACTTAGGAGCTGAATGTGATGGTTTCCCTACTATTTTGTTGAGCAACAAGATGAACGATGTGCAAGAGGATGTAACAGGAAACAATGATAATTTAAACATGGCCAATGGACAAAATCATTATGGACAAAGGTATAGAACTGATTTCAAGACTTTAGTACAGTTAAAATACTGTTTTAATGAAAAGAAAAAATGTCTTCAAATTCTGAAGTGGATAGAAACTTAACATATGAGCACAATGTTAATTTGCTAGATGAATTATTGTTTAACTATAAAAATATGGAAATGGAAAAGGAATGTCTTAGATTAAAAATTGTACCAAAAGGGCTAAGAGTGCATAAGTACCCTAACAAAGTGAAAGAAGGCATTGATTTTCATAAGGATTTATTACTTATTTTTGACAATTGTGGGTTTGAAATAATCAAGGTTATTATGAGAGAAAATGAAAGAGAAATGGAGGGCTTATATCATAGGATTGATGAAATTAACCATAAAATTACTAATGACCTTATGTTCTCGATTGAAGATAGGAAGAGAAAATATTATGATACACTAAATAAAACTGAAGGTAAAATAAGAACTGGATATGAAAGGAAAAGTAAGAAAATTGAGAGAGATGTTAATGAGTATAAAGACAAGGTTAGCTATCCTAAGCCCAGGGAGTTCTTTAGTAAAAAGAACAACAGTAGGTACGAGGAAGGATGGAGACAGGATCCTTTTTTGGATACGGATGGGCTGGAAGTAGGAGAACAGGTAGAAAACATTAATGACCCCTCAGAGTATCCCCCTTTATAGAGATAAGAAAGAATAAAGAACAATTATCAAAAAAAACTACCAATATGGGGGATACGTGGGGGGGGGGCAGCTACAACAACAGGTTCAAACAGTGGAACAGGTAAATACTCCCAGTGTGGATGAAATTAGAAGTTATGTACCTACCATAACGTTCCATGTTAGTTGTCTTCTCTCGCCTTCTTCTTGCTGGATGGGTTCGGAGCCGATCCTCGGCCGACTCGGCACTTGCTTTAGCTTGAGAACTCCTTTTACCAGCTCGAGGCAACCCTATATCCCATGATGCAAGGCGGAACTACCTCAGATCTCGTTTGGCAGCTAACTAACCCTGCTAAAGACTATCCTAACATAATTAGGAACAATGGTTCCTAAAAGAAGTCCTCATAACAATGCTCAGGAGGAAACAATCTAATAGGAACTCTCCAAGATCTGTCCAGGCCAGGGGAAGGAGGGAGGAGAAGAAGAAGAGAAGACAACTAACATGGAACGTTATGGTAGGTACATAACTTCTAAATGTTAAGTTGTCAATCTCCTTCATTTCTGCTGGATGGGACCGCCCTAGCACCTGTATCCCGGTGGCTCAATGGAACAGACTCTTGAGAACTGTGGAACCAAAACTGGCCCTATCTCTGGAGGCCAAATCCAACTTGTAATGAGAGACAAAGGTATGAGGCGTGGCCCAAGTAGCTGCTGCACAAATGGTATCAATGGGTAGTCTATCCTGAAAGGCTGCAGAAGTGGATAGACTCCTGGTCGAGTGTGCTTTTGGCTTAGAAGATAGTTGTTTGCCTCTGAGAGAGTACACATAGGAAATGGTGGAAGTCAACCATCTGGATAAGGTCACTTTAGAAACTGGAAGGCCTATCCTGTTTTCTGCATAGGAGACAAACAATTGGTCCGATTTTCTAATTTGTTTCGTTCTATGCAAATAGTACCTGAGCTGACGATGGACATCCAAAAAATGCAGTTTCTGTTCAGCTCTGTCGGAATAGTTAGGGAAAAAGACTGGTAGATCTATAGATTGGTTAATATTGGTTTGAGATACAACCTTGGGGAGAAAGGAAGGGTTAGTTCTTAATGATACCCTGTCCTTATGAAAAACCAAATAAGGTGAACGAATGCAGAGAGCTTGAATCTCGGAAACCCTTCTTGCAGAAGTGACAGCCAGTAAAAATATAGTTTTCCACATCAATAACTTCAAAGAACATGAAGCAGACGGTTCGAAGGGAGGTAGTATCAAGGATGCCAACATTAAGTTTAGATCCCATTGCGGAGGAGGATGCTTTATAGGTGGTTTTAGGAGAAAAACTCCTCTCAGAAAGGCCTTGCATAATCTATGAGACATAATGTTATTGTCATGCAAGCCAACATGATACTTGGAAATAGCAGCCAGTTGTACTTTGACTGTAGATGACGAGGATCCTGAATGAAAACCTCCGCCAGGAAATCTAAAACAGAATGTACGGAGCAGTAAAGGGATCAATATTTCTGTTTTGCCCAAATCGAAACGCCGCTGGCACTAATTTGCTGGCATAATAGTCCTAGTGGACGACTTCAATGAAGACAGTAAAATGTCACGGACTGAGTCAGAATTCATTGCGAGCCTGGCATGGGAAGGAAGTGGAGCAACCAAGCAGTGAGGTTGAGAGAATGAATGGCCCGTGCTGCTGACCCGACTGGTGGATCAAAAGATCCGAACTGGGTCCAGATGCCAGGCTGCACCAGAAGGTGACGATGCAGAGACGGAAACCAAATTTGTCGAGGCCAATATGGAGCAATGAGGATCAATTTGGCTCTCAAAGCGGTGGCTTTCTGAATGACTTGTGGAATCAAGGGAAAGGGAGGAAAAGCATAAAGAAGTCCCCGAGGCCAATCCTGGGTTAGAGAGTCTCTCAGGGGTTGACCTGGAAGGGGAAATAGAGTGAAATAGTCTGGGCACTTGTTGTTTTGAGGGGTAGCGAAAAGATCGCAACAGGGGGTCCCCCACTTCAAAAAAATTTGTTCCACTACAGATTGATTGACCAGAGACCACGTGAGGCATCAGAATAGATCTGCTCAGCCTGTCCGCCAATAGGTTGGACCTGCCGGGGATGTGCGTTGCTATCAGAAACCGCTGGGAAGAGATCGCCCATTGCCAAAGTCTGAGAGCTTCGACATAGCGGAGGACCTGGTTCCGCCCTGTTTGTTGATGTACCAGACCACAGACATGTTGTCCGTTTGTACTGCAATAGTCCCCGTGGGAAGAAAGTCGTCGAGGGCTTGCAACGTTAAAAGCACTGCTCATCTTCAGGACATTTATGTGACGATGGTATTCTATGGGTTGCCACGTCCCGTGGACCATCCTGCCCTGATAATGCCCCCCCACCCGATCAGAGAGGCATCCGTAGTGACTGTGGCAACTGGAGGAGGGGGAATAAAGGGTCGGCCCTGATGAAGAAGAGATGAGCCCTGCACGACTGTGTGACTAAGATTTCGTGTCTCATCGGAAGATTGTGGTACGACCACTGCGTGAATAACATCCACTGCAGGAGACGCATGTGGAAGCGAGCCAGTGGTAGAAGAACAATGGCCACAGCCATAAGACCTAGAACCTTCAGGACAAATCTGGCTTTGATCTTGTTGCTTTGTAACAGAAGCCGAACAAATTTTTGGATGTCCAGAATTCTTTGATCTGTTAGTCTGGCTAACATTTTGACGGTGTTTAATTCTGCGCCTATAAAGGTGATAGATTGGCAAGGCAGCAGAGAAGATTTTTCGAAATTTACTGAAATTCCCAAATTCCTGCAAAGCTGTAGGGTGTAGTCTCTGGACTGAAGAAGCTGACACTTGGTGGTGGCGGAGAGGAGTCAGTCGTCCAAATAAGGAAACACCTGGAATCCTAGACGTCTCAGGTGAGCTGTGACCACTGCCATGCATTTGGTGAACACTCTGGGGGCTGAAGTGAGGCCAAAGGGCAGGGCTCTGAATTGGTAATGACTGGTCCCTAGCCGAAAGCGGAGAAACCTTCTGGAGCGCCTGTGAATCTTTATGTGATAGTACGCGTCCTGAAGGTCTATAGAGCACATCCAGTTGTCCTTGCCCAGAAAGGGCAGAATGGACTGAAGCGTGACCATCCGGAATCTTGCCTTCTTGACAAATCTGTTTAGATTGCTCAGGTCTAATATTGGTCTCCAATCTCCGTCCTTTTGGGGACCAAAAGAATCTTGAGGGATCCTACTTGGTCTGTCGGCACTGTCTGGACGGCGCTCTTTTTCTAGGAGTTTTGAAACCTCCTGTTCTGCCAAATCCCTTTGACCGGGTGAGATGTCTGGAAGGGATTGTAGAGTCGGGAAACCTTTGAAGGGGATTTTGTAACCCTCGGATATAATCGACTGTACCCACTTCTCTTGGGATAGGGATTGCCAGGCTACTGGGTACAGTGAAATCCTTCCCCCGACTGCCTCCAAGGGTGGACAGTCGGGCAACACCTCAGGGATGCTGAAAGGGCTTCTCAGGAAGAGACTCCCTGTTGCCCTGGTTCTGAGGACCCCCCTGCCTCTAGCGGCATCTATTATTGTTACCCCTCTGCCTCTGGGGGTAAACTGACCACGATGTCGGTGTAGCTCCTTGGGCTAACTCTTCCCCCCTTCTGACCTTTGGGATATGGTCTAGAAGGAGTGGAAAATGGACTCCAACGGCAGAAAGAGTTTTACCGTCCTGCTCACACCTGGTCAAGGTATCCTTCACCTGAGGTCCGAACAAAGCCGAACCATCAAAGGGGTATTAGTGAAGGGCCTTAAAGGGGTCCGCAAAATTACAGCAGCATCCAGGCTTGGCCTAAGAGCAACTCCTGTGCCTGCGGCCCTGCTCGCTCCATCGGCCGCATAAGATATGAGCCGCATGGAGGAGTTAGATATGGAATTCAGGATAGCAAGCTGTGAGTCTTTCCTGAGCCCCAGCAGCAGAAGGATCCTGGACTACTTCACCCAGTTCAGTTCTTGAGAATATCTGGAAGCCTGGTGAAGTGACAAAGATAATTCAATTAAGCGATAGCATCGCTGAAAAAACATCTGAAAGAAACATCTGCTTTGGTCCTAGAATCCTTGTTAGAGGATGGTTAGGAGGATGAAGGATCCGCCAGTTCCTTCTTAGTGGCCGCCGCCACCACCATAGCATCCACAGAGACACCTTTGGAAAGGAACTGTTTATCCCAAGAGGGCGTAATGAATTTGGATGGTCTTCTGGGGACAGGTTCCACAGAATCTGGAGCCGCCCACGCCCGAGCCACTACCTGCATAAGTGGGTCGAAGGCGGAGACACCCAGGAGGTAGAGGGCGGATCCAAAAGCCTCCAGGTATACCGACTCATCCTCGGAGGGGTCAATGGAGGCCAATTCCCCTCTGTTTGAGGAGCTCAAGGATGTCTGAAAAGGAGACATCCTCAGAGGGGGACCGTGGGGAACCCTCCGACTCATCTAAGTCGGTATCAGATGTAGTAGACTCAGGGGAGTCTGTGTGTTTCTTCTTACACGTCCTCTTCCGAGGGGGTTCACCTGCAGGATCAGGAGAAACTTGGGAAGAGGAGGAAATGCCCAGTGGGGAAACCTGGGGCGATGGATCCCTGGGCCTGTGAGCAAGAGGCTGGCAAGAGGCATCTGCAGGCACTGAAGAGGGAGGAGCTAGAGGGATGGACCGTTGACGAGGCTGAGAGGCCAGGACAGTCCTGATCAGCACAAAGGCTCCTCTCCCGGGCCGGAATATCCCTCGAAGAAACAGGAATGCCCGCTCCAAAGAGAGAGAAGGCTCCCGGTCGAGCGCGAGCGCCGAAAGCCCCGAAGCCCGAGAGAGGGGTCGGACAAGGGGTCCGATGCCACTAGCCCCCTCGGAGCCAGTGGAAACCCGAAACCGACGACCGGAAGGTCTCAAGGAGGAGGTCTCAAGAGGAGGAGCCGAGGGCCGGGGAGCGAAGGATGTATCGGCTCGCATCAAAAAGTCGCTGTCCCGAAGCTCGGCTCCGAACAACTCTGGTGTGGAGTCGGAGGAGGAAGTTCAAGGATTGGGGCTATAGCGAAGTCTGTTGAGACGGGCTATGGAGCATTTCGGCCAGTGCCTGAGACTTCAACAGCCTGCTTACCACCCTCTCTAAGTCGTGGTCAGACAGCCTGGAAGATCTCGGATCGCGATGGCTCTCCGACAAAAGAGGAGACTCCAGTGGATACTCAGTATAGAAGGGGGAGCCGAAGTCCCTGAACTCCAGATGGAGCCGAGGATATCTCGCCCGATGGATAAAGTGTCGGCTCCAGCCGGAGCCGACAAGGCCACAGTAGTCAGGGTGAGTCCAGCGCCAGGCGCCGGACCCACTACTTGAACAGCAGATCTATCGGCTCGAGCCGGAGCTGATGTCGGCCCGACGGGCGAGCCGGGAGGAGGCTTGGACACTGTAGCCTGAGCCTTTGGTGGCTTAGGAGGTTTTCCTGACCCTGATTTAGGAGGAGAACCTTCTGGCTTAAGTAAGCCTCGGAGGATGAGCTTATTCCTCCTTTCCTGCAGGACTCTCTGGCTAAAAGCATGACACAAAGCACAGGAGTCCTGCAGAAAAGGCCCCAGGCAATAAACACAAGAAGTGTGACCGTCTGTCAGAGACATTTTCTGACAGCACTGGTCACACTTCTTGAAGCCTGAGACCTTGCCTTCCTTTGACATCCTAGAGGAAGTAACACAAACAATCCCAACAAACACACAAATTAATCCCTTACACAAACACACAGGAAGGGAATAATCAATGGGGAATTAGGCCTGACTAAAAAAACTTTAGATTAAAGATTATAAAAAGTTTGAAAACAAGGGAATAGGGTGGGCTGTAACTAACTACAGACTAAACTAACACTAAAAAGGGAAAAATAAACCCCTAACTAATCTTTTTCTTATTTCACTAAGAAAAACACCTCAGTTGGTAAAGGAGACCTCTTGCTAAGCGGCAAACGAGATCTGAGGTAGTTCCGCCTTGCATCATGGGATATAGGGTTGCCTCGAGCTGGTAAAAGGAGTTCTCGAGCTAAAGCAAGTGCGAATGGAGCCGAGGATCGGCTCCGAACCCATCCAGCAAGAATGAAGGCGAGATTGACAACTTAACATCTATTGTTTTCGAAGGTAGTAAATATAGCTACAAAGGTTACAGTGTATACAACTATAGTAGTAAAGAAATAAATGAAACACATTTCTCATTACTATCAAAGGGTTTTAAATTTGTAACTAAAAGGAAGGCAGATGTAGGTAAAGTATTAACAAATTTAAAACTATTTTAAGGAAGAAAAAATTTGAGCTCTTTTTAAAGGACAGAACATAAACCCATGAGGTACAGAAGAATTAAGAAAAAGCACGTTTAACCCACCCCTGCACCCACAATTAAAAAATTTTGAGGTAATAATGGAGAAGAAAATAAGATCAAAACTTTTAAAGAACAAGATAGGGTACAATGTAACAAAGGAAGAAAACAAATTACTAAATGAAATGAGAGAGGACACCTCTATAAGGGTCATGAGACCGGACAAGGGAGGGGGGACTGTGCTTATGGACCAAATGGTGTATGAAGGAAAGATGATGGATATATCAGAGAATATAAATAGATATGTCAGAGTTTCAGTTAATGAAATAAATATAGGGAACAGAAAAATCTATTTAATTTTAAATGATTTATTGAAGGATGGAAGGATTAAGAAAAATTTAAATTTTTAAATTTTAGAAAAACAAAAAAAAAAAACAATTTTGGGATTCCAAAGGTGTATAAAGATATAGAAGAGATATAGAAAAATTGGCTTGTGTCTCAGAAGGATCTATAACAGCACCTTTGCCATATGGTTGGATACCAAGCTTAAAGACATGTCGCTTGGAAGCCAAGGTGTAGTTAAGGATTCTTGGGATTTACTACGTAGTATAACAAATGAGTTATATGATGAGAGAATCATTTTTATAACTATTAACATAATATATTTATTCTCATCAATACCATATGAAGAAGAAATTAAATGGTTTGAGGAAGCCTTAATAAACTATGGTAAGTTTAATAATAGGGATTTATATCTTATTATAACTTTGATGGAAATGGTTTTAAAAAATAATTTTATACACTATGTGGTCAATTTGGGAGTACAAACTATTAAATATGTAAAATGTTGGAAATACAAGCATGTTACTTGATGTATGTGTTTCTTATGGATAGGCTTTGGTAGTATGTTTCTTTAAATTTTAAATTATATATCAGTGATGATATTTTTAAAAATTTTAAATACAAAACAAAAAAAAAAAAAATGATTATTACACATCCATATAATGAAAGGGAAGGTACTTTTAGCTCAATTTATTGAATTAAAAAAAAAATTCAATTTTAGCATAGCATACAATACACCAGAAAAAAGGAATTGTCAAGGGACAATATGTTAGGGGTAGACGTATGACATCCAGAGAGTGAGATTTTGATCAAGAATGTAAAACATTGAGGGAAATGTTTACAGAAAGAGGGTACCCCAACAATTTTATAAAAAACATAGAAAAAGAGGTCAGAGGAGGGTGGCAGAATAGATTCAAACCCATTTTGGGGGATAAAGCAGGGCTAAGTATGGAAAATGTTAAAACAACCAACAATGAAGGAGAGGGAAATTTTGTGATTGATTATAGTGGAGATGCAGTAAGAATAAGAAAAATGTTAGAGGAAGAATGGACCAGATTTGGAGAAATATCTGACCTAGAAGCCATTTTTGATAATCCTTTAAGATGTACATACAGAAGGAGTAGAAGTCTAAAGGCTATATTAGAAGGTAAAAAAGATGGCCCTAAGTGCAAAGAGGGCAAAGTAGGGACCTTTAAATGTGAACGATGCTGCCAATGTCCATATATTCATATGAGGGATACTATCCTAGTCATTAGTAGGGATAGATTAATTAGTAGTAGGGACTATGCAAATTGTGACATTAGCGGGATAGTTTACATAGGGCTTTGTGATCATTGTGAAGCATTTTATGTAGGTAAATCAGAAAGAAAGTTAAAAAACAGAACATACGAGCATAATTATGAAATTAGAACAAAATGTACTAAAAATGCTCTTTATAGACACATGATAAGTTGTCAAGAAGGTAAATTTAGGTACTTTGCATTAGAAGTAATTCCAAAAGACGTAAGAGGAGGTCCATGGGAGACTTCCATCGAATACAAAAAACTACTTTGGCAACTATTACTGGAAGCTACCAGATTCACAGGTCTGAATGACGCAGTATCACTTGCCCCAGTTTTAAAGCTAGGGGCTGCAAAACTATAGTGTTTCTGTAATAATGTATTATTTGATTAAAAGAACAATATGAATTGTTTTTATTATTTTTGCAAGTACCACTGTTGGTTTGAATGATGCAGTATCACTTGCCCTACGTTTAAAGCTAAGTGCTGCAAAACTATAGTGTTTCTGTAATAATTTAATCTTTGTTAAAAAGAACAAAATGAATTGCTTTTATTATTTTTGAAGTATGACTGTTTGAATTATTTAAGAAATACATGTATAGCACTTTAATTCTATCTTTGGACACAAGATGGTGCTATTGTCTATAGTTTTATGTGAGAGCAGGTTGTTTTAAAAGGTTTTAGTATGTATTAAATTACACTACATTTATATTTATATTTTTGCATTTATATTTACATATATATGAAATAACAGAGGTTAGAGAAAAAGAAGTTATGTCTTACCATAACACTCCATCTGTATTGTTATCCTCGTCCAGTCATTACGCATGGGTATTGGTTCCGAGCTCGTAACCGAGCCGGCCATTTTCCAAGCTCACGTCAGCTTCAAACTCTCGAGCTAAACTCTTACTCACAATCCCCCTCTTCCTGTTACCTCAGACTGAGTTTGCAAGTCAAAGAAGGTAGAGGCTACGTCTGGTCAAATAACCTAAGAGAACCAGATGGTGAGATCCACTAGAAACCACAGGAGAGTGAAGGAGAGAGGGTCGTAATGACTGAACGAGGATCAAAAATACAGATGGAACGTTATGATAAGACATAACTTCTTTATCTGATATTGTTAATCCTCGTTCATTCCGTACGCATGGGACAGAGTCCCCAGCTACCTCTATTCCTGGGAGGCTCTCATGGAAGGACATTCCTGAGCACCACAGAACCGAAAGATGCTCTTCCCCTCGAGGCCAAATCCAATTTGTAATGATTGATGAAGGTATGAGGCGTAGCCCAAGTTGCAGCTGCACAGATGTCATGTAAAGAAGCTCTGGCATGGAAGGCAGCAGAAGTTGCCACTGACCTTGTTGAACGAGCTTTCATGGTAGTAGGCAACGAGATATTGTGTTGTGTATAAATGAAGTTAACACAGTCCTTCAACCATCTAGCTAATGTGACCTTAGCAACAGCAGATCCTAATCCAGGTCCAGAAAAATCCAAAAATAACTGGTCAGATTTACGAAAGGGTTTAGTCCTGTTTAAGTAAAAATGGATTTGCCTGTGTATATCTAGGGTATGTAGGCAATTCTCTCCTCTGTTTGAATTATTGGGAAAGAAAACTGGCAATTCAATGGCTTGATTAATGGACATTTCAGAGATCACTTTAGGCAGAAATGACGGGTTAGTTCTCAGAGACACTCTATCTCTATGAAAAATCAAGCATGGACTCTTGATACATAAAGCTTGAAGTTCAGAAATACGTCTGGCAGAAGTAATAGTGACCAAAAACATGGTTTTCCATGACAAATACTTGAGGTCACAAGAAGAGGCTGGTTCGAAAGGTGACATTGTCAGGGCTTGTAGAACTAACGATAAATCCCATGGTTGAATAGGTTCTCTAAAAGGTGGCTTCAGATGATTCACACCTGTTATGAAGGTCTTGCACAATTTATGGGACATAAGAAAGGAATCTTGGACACCCTCATGAAAATAAGAAATTGCAGCCAAATGAACACTAATAGTAGAGGCCAATAGACCCGATTGAAACAGGTCGGCCAGATAGTCTAGTATTATTGACACTGGTGCTGAAAAGGGGTCTACTTGTTTATCTTTCAGCCAAAAGGTAAATCTTTTCCACTTGCTCAGATAAGTAATTCTAGTGGAAGACTTATGAGAAGCAATGAGAATATCACGTACTGGTAAAGAAAGATCATTCTGCCTGCCAGTCAAGGGAATTGGAGTAGCCAAGCCGTTAGCTTCAGGCTGTTCAGGTTGGGATGAATCAGGTTCTGTGGGTGTGAGATCAACTCTGGGGTTCGATGGAGAATCCATGGTCGATGTAGTAGGTGAGGCCAAAGGAAGGGGAACCTTATCTGTCAAGGCCAATATGGTGCTATGAGGATCACCTTGCTCTTCAACTGACAGGCTTTCTTCAGAAACTGGGGAATGAGGGGAAAGGATGGAAATGCGTAAAGAAGACCCGAGGGCAAATCGTGGACTAGAGCATCCCCTGCGTGACTGTCCCAGAGGGAGAATCAGGGCGAAGTAGTTTCTGCATTTGAAGTTGGTCGGTGATGCAAACAGGTCACAGCAAGGACGGCGCCAGCGGTGGAAGATCTCCGTCGCTATCAAGGAATTCAGGGACCACTCATGAGGTTGAAGAATGCACCTGCTGAGTCTGTTTGCTATCACGTTGGAACTCCCGGGAATGTGCGTTGCTAGAAGAAAACAGTTGGTAGCCATCACCCATTGTCATATCCTCATGGCCTCTCGACAAAGGGGATAAGATTTGGTTCCACCTTGCTTGTTGATGTACCAGACCACTGCCATGTTGTCTGATTGAATCGCAATTGTCACAGACAGACAGCAGGGGATGAAATGCTTGCAACGGCAGAAGCACCACCCTCAGCTCCAGAACATTTATATGCAGATGGGCCTCCAGTTCGGACCAAGTGCCTTGGACGGTCTGTCCCTGACATAGCCCCCCACCCCATCAGGGAGGCGTCCGTGGTCACTGTGGCCTTGGGTTGCTGGGGGGAGAAGGGGCGAGACCACTGTGAGAGATTGTGTGTCATCCACCAATTTAAATCCTGTTTGCACCTGTGGGTTACTCAAATCATGGCTGAAAGAGGATGCTGAAAAGGATACCATTGGGTGAGCAGTAGCCATTGTAGAAGCCTCATGTGAAACCTGGCCAGGGGAACAATAGTGATGGAGGCAGCCATAGAACCCAACAGCTGTAGAACCGAGTGAGCCGTGGATTTTTCCTTTGAAAGGATTGGGATTAATTGTTGCTTTATCCTTAGAATTCTGTGCTCTGGGATAGCAGCTCTGCAGTTTTTTTGTGCCCAAGATAACCCCTATAAATTCTGTTGACTGAGATGGGGTGAGATTGGATTTCTGCCAGTTTATGGTTATGCCTAGCCTTTGAGCAGCGAGGAGATAGTAAGCCAAGGCTTTTTCCAGTAGATGACTGGTGAGGGTGGAAATGAGCCAGTCGTCTAGGTATGGAAACACCTGGAATCCTTGAAGTGGCAAGTGAGCTGTGACAACTGCCATGCACTTTGTGAACACTCTGGGGGCTGTAGAGAGTCTGAAGGGCAGTACTTTGAACTAGTAGTGACTGGCTCCCGCACGGAAGCACAGAAATCTTCTTGATGGCCTGTCCACCTTTATGTGGTAGTACGCATCTTGAAGATCTATAGAGCACATTCAATCATCTTCTTCCAAAAGCGGGAGGATAGACTGTATTGTGACCATCCGGAATTTTTGTACTCTCACAAACTTGTTCAATACACTGAGATCCAAAATTGGTTTCTAGTCCCCGGTTTTCTTTGGCACCAAAAATAGTCTTGAGTAGAATCCAGATCCTATCTAGTCTTGAGGGACTATTTGGATGACTCTCTTTCTTAGCACCTTTTCTATCTCTAGTGCTGCTTCTTCCCTTTGACTGGGTGGAACGTCGGGAAGATTTTTTGAAGGGATGGCACAAAGATTAAAGGGGATATGATAACCTCTGGTTATAATCCTTTGTACCCAGGAATCGATGGTGATGGTTAGCCAGGCAGAAGGGTACAAGGAGAAACTTCCACCAACCACCTCCAGAGGAAAGGAGTTGGGCTGCTCTTCAGGAGCGCTCTTAGGATTGACCAGGGAAAAAATCCCTGGAACCCTGGTTACCCGGACCCCCTCTGCCCTGAAAGGAGCATCTTCCCTGTGAGTTTCCCCCTCTGCCTCTGGGGGAGAACTCGACATGTGTGTCACGGAAAAGACCCTGAGATTTCTTGAACCATATCTTTCCACTCTTTTGATTTCGGGAGAAAGCACGTTGAGAGGAAGAATAATGGACACCTACGGCAGAAAGGGTCTTACCATCCTGTTCACATCTGGCCAGTGTGCTTTTAACTTTGGCCCCAAACAACGAGGAGGCCTCAATGGGGTCATTAAGAAAAGAAGACTTAAAGGGTTCCATGAAGTTGCACAAGCGCATCCAGGCATGTCGTCTCAAGACCGCAGCTGAACCCGCCGCTCTAGCTGCTCCTTCTGATGCGTGAGATATCAGTCGCATAGAGGAGTTAGATATAGACTCAATGGTGGCCAGCTGAGAGGCCACTTTGTCACGGACCTCATCAGACAGGGCACCAGCCAAGGTTTCAAAGAGCTCAGAAACCAGATCCCTTTGAAGCCTCGTAAAATGTGCCATATAATTCAGGGACCTGATAGCAAAGGTCGCTGAAGCAAAGGTGCGCTTCCCTATCCTGTCCAGGGCCTGGGACTCTCTGTTAGGTGGATGGACAGTCTGGCTTTCTTCTTTTGCCAGATCCGTTTTTGTTGTGGCCGCCACCACCAAAGCATCCGCAGGAAGACCTTTGGACCAATGGGGATCCGAAGCAGGAGGGGACAAGATCTTATCTCACCTCCGGGGAATAGCTTTGAAGGTATCAGGAGCCTTCCAAGCATGCTGCATGATGAGCCTGACAAGTGCATCAGCAGGTGGAGTAACCCAGTACATAGGGGGCCGGGCGTGAAAGGCCTGCAGGTACACAGATTCCTCAGAGGTCGGATTAGAGGACTGCCAATCACCTCTCTCTTTCAGAATTTTGAGGATATCGCCAAAGGACACCTCACAGGATGACTGAGGGGATTCTTCCCCCTCATCAAAATCTGTGCCTTCGGTGAGGGACTCCTCTGTGGAGTCCATATGCTTCTTCTTACACAAACTTTTCTGGTGGACCTCCTCAGTGGGATAAGCTGGGGAAGGCAACAGAAAGGGGGATTCCTGAGGGAATATGTCCTGCGACCCTTGCACCCGGTGTCCGCTAGATGCGACTTGTGAAACCAGTGTACCAGAGGAGGGCGGAGGTATAGACAGTCCGGTATCGCCAGCAGCAGCAAAAGCCTTCTCCATCAGTTGGAAGGCTGGTCCATCTGAAGAGGAGTGTATGTCTAGGACAGGGGACACCCCTCCCCTAAGTGGCTCAGCCTGCTGACCCAGAGTCCCTGGATGGCTGTGGAGCAGCAAGCTATGCATGTCACAGCTGACATCCTGGGTTGTAGCTAAACTTTCCTGCCATGAAGGCAACTGCGGTTCCTTAGTGAGATCCATAAAGGGAACTGCAGAAGGGGACAACTGTGCTATATCCATGGACTTCAAAGGCAATGAAGGAAGAGAATAAGAAGGGGGTCTTTGGAGATGGGTGATCACCTCCCAAGGAAGGATAGTTCCTGATAGGTGGGATACCTCTGGCCAAGAATGCCTGGTCCACAAGACGCAACACATCATGTTTGGAAAGGCTTCTAGTGGACCTCACAGAGACTGAGGGAGAATTAGGCCTGTCCACAAAAGAGGCAAACTCGGTGCCCATCTCATCTGACTGCACCAAGGACAATAGTGCCGAGAAAGACTGGACTACTGTTGTCTGCACCGAAGAAGTCATCGGTGCCGAGGTCATTGTCTGCACCGACACAGGGATCGGTGCCGAAGTGGTTGTCAGTGCCAAAGCTGGAACCGACAAAAGACAAAACTGGAGTCAATAATAAAGGTATTGGTTCCGAGGAAGATCTTGGAGCCAATGCGGTCAAGGTCTGCGCCGACTAAATGGTTGGTGCCAATACAGTAGTAATGGTCTGAACTGAGGAGCCCCTCGGTGCCGAGATATAGAAGGCTGCAGGAGAAGACGGAGCTGAAATCACTAATGGAGCCGAAGGCCTCAGTGCCGAATGTCTAGGCGCCGAAAGCACTGGGGCTGACTGAGAAAGCTCTAGAGCCAAAACTTTAGCCCTTTTAGGTTTTGTTTGGCGGGAGTCCCCAGCCAGGGATGAAGGCAAAGATTTAGCCTTAGTAGAAACATCCAAGGTTTTCTTATGGGCTCTAGGAGGGGTTGAGGCCTCCGACCCAGAAATAGCCTCTGAAAAGGGAGATTTTAGAAGTCCCTTCAGTATCAGCTTGTTTTTCTTTTCCAACAAGGCACTATTAGAAAAGTTGTCACAAATAGTACAGGGTGGATCAACAGACAAATGGGAAGCTCCCAAACAATAAACACTCAAAGAGTGTGCATCAGAAGTAGGCAGTTTGTGTCCACAATCAGAACACTGCTTAAATCCCGGACTACCTTTCTTATCTGCCATGACAGCAAATTAAACAATAGAAAAAGTTACCAACAATGGTACAAGAGAGTACTTGAAGGTATTAGAGAAAAGGGTGAAAGGATTAACAACGATGGTAAACAGAGAATACCTCGCGGTAAAGTGGTAAAGAAAGGGCAGAAAAACCTGAAGAAATTATAAGTGCTAAATGCGATAGGGTAAGAGACAATAAAATATGAACTTTTTTGACAGAAAAGTAGTCTATAAAGCTATTAAACTACAATTGACTATACTTAGCTCAAGAGAAGTAGCTTGACATGACCGAATGGCAATGCAGCAAACAAAATCTGAGGTAACAGGGAGAGGAGGATTGTGGGTAAGAGTTTAGATTAAGAGTTTGAAGCTGACGCGAGCTTGGAAAATGGCCGACTCAGTTCCGAGCTCGGAACCGATACCCATGTGTAAGGAATGAACGAGGATTAACAATATCAGATGTTTTGATAAATATTTATGTATGTGTTTAAAACTGTTTTAAAAAAATTTTAAAAGGTTTATAGGGAAGAACATTTATTAAATATATGTAATTATATTAAGAAAATGCACCAATTGGGTAACAGTATTAATTAAGTATAGGGTATTTAAGGAAGGAATTGCAATAGGTATGCATTTCTATTTCATCTGAGGAAGTCTTTAGGAGATGAAAACGCATTTGTGTTGATAACAGCATTTATGGTTTTATTTCCAAAAGAAAGTGTGTTCCAATAAAGTTTGTTCATGTGGATATAGTGATGTCATGCCTTGGTGGAATTGATTTTTTTGGGTCTTGGCTGTTTTTCAGAGCAATTTACTTTTCCTGTTCATTTTTGCTTGTGAAATTTGGGAAGAAGACTGGTAAGTCTAGGGATTGGTTGATATTAAACTCTGATACCACATTGGGAAGGAAGGTGGGATTAGTTCTGAGTGGCACTCTCTGTTTGTGAAAAATGATGCAGGGAAGCCTGTAACTCTGAAATTCTCCTAGCAGACATGATAGCTACTAGGAAGAGGGTCTTCCAAGATAAAAACTTGAGGTCAAAAGTAGCTGCTGGCTCAAAGGGCTGTTGATCTAGGCATTGTAAGACTAAGGTCAAATCCTATGGTGCTACTGGGTCTTTGAAAGGGGGTTGTAAATGCAGGGCACCTTTAAGAAAAAATATGCATAAACGATGAGACATTACGGAATGGTCATCAAATCCATTATGAAAATTTGAAATGGCAGCCAAATGAACCTTAATTGTAGACGTAAAGACCCCCATTTCAAATAAGGTAGCTAAATACTCCAGGATCTTATCAATTGATGCTGAGAAGTGGTCTATGCCATTTGAACATGACCAAACTGAAAATATTTTCCATTTACTTAGGTAAAGCTTCCTAGTGGATGGTTTTTGGGAAGCTATAAGTATCCTTTGCACTGGAGAGGACAAGTTATTCTGCCTGGCAATTACTGGAATTGGAGAAACCAAGCCGTCAACTTGAGATTTTGAAGACTGGGATGCACCAGGCCCTGAAGGTGAGACAGTAGGTCCGGAACCGTGTCCAGAGTCCACAGGCGGTGAACCAAATGAGACCAAAGAAAGGGGAATCAGAATTGACAGGAGCCAGTGAGGAGCAATGAGAATCACTTTGCTTCTGTTCAGCTTCCTCAGAAACTGGGGAATCAGTGGAATTGGGAGAAAGGCATATAGGAGTCCCAGGTGCCAACTTAGAAGAAGTCTGTCTCTCAGGGACTCCCTGCAAAGAGGAATTAGGACAAAGTAGCTGCTGCAGTTGTGGCTTATGGGAGAGGCAAATAGGTCACAGCAAGGCTGACCCCATCAACAGAAGATCTTTGTCACCACATTGGGATTGAGAGAACACTTGTGAGACAAGAGGATACATCTGCTCAGTTTGTCCGCAATCACATTGGAGTTCCTCGAGATATGCATTGCTATGTGGAAGCGATTGCCCATTGCCAAATTCTTGGAGCTTTGCAACATAGAGGGTAAGATCTGGTTCCTCCCTGTCTGTTGATATAGCAGACTACAAACATGTTGTCTGACTGAATTGCAATTGTCCCCAAAGGAAGGACAGCTTGGAATGTTTGCAACGCTAAAAACACTAACCTCAATTCTAGGGTGTTGATGTGCAAACTGGCCTCTTGCGGGGACCAAGTGCCTTGAACAGTCTTTCCCAGAAAATGCTCCACCCCCACCCTATCTGGGAAGCGTCCGTGGTCACTACAGCCTTGGGCTGGGAGGGGGAAAACGGCCGACCCCAGAGATTCTCTTAACTAGTTTTTAAAATGATAATGAAAACTATATAGAAATATACAGAAATATTAAAGCACTTAGCTGAGAGCATCAGCTGATGTATCCAATTTTCTATGCAGCAAATGAGATCTGAGGCAATGGGAGAGAGGCATTCTGGGTACAGCCTTAGCTCGAGAGTTTTTGGCTGGCGTGAGCCATGTATTACGGCTGAGTTGGCTCCAGGGTCAAAACCAAACCCAACAGTCAAGAATGAAAGAAGACTGACAACAACAGATTGGATGTTGCATAATATTAGGTACTATTTGAGTTATACTGACTTTTCTTATTGCTTTGAAAGTTGCTGATGCTATGTTACAGGAAAGAATATTCTGGTATGACCTGCACTTAATATATAAAAAGTGGAGTTTGAATATTGGGCATTTGCATATTTGCAAGCATTTATTAAGAATCCCTTTGTTATAACTACCAGGTCAGCCTGGAAAAGGGACACTTCTGGCCATTGAGCTTACCCAGTTACCAAAAATATAAAATAAAAATATGACAGCCTATAACTCTGCTCCTAATAATACAGCACTGTTTTTAATGCGTGTTATATACTTATTGTAGTAAAACTGTCCTTTTATGATATTTACAATTATTCTTCTAATAAGATATTGATAAATATTGTGAAGTTCTTACATCAGAGCATTATAACAGTGCTAAAAGAGTAATACTGAATTATAGTTTAGGATGTCCACTATGAGATATATAAGATTACATTTTGAGGCAATGGAAATTATTAGGACTTGGAATTACTACTGATAGGGCTCTCATTGTATGTTTGATGACTATAACTGTGATCTTTAGAACTGTGAGGATTCAAGTGTAATTATAGAGAATATATAACTCCAAAACTGCTGTATATCAGAGAATTCCCTCATCTCTGAGGTACAATGATCTCAGAGTTAGTCCTTACTGACCATGGAATTTCAGTGTAGCATGAATGCGTATCTGTGAAAAATGTTTAAAGAAAAAGTCTAGTTTAAGCAGAAATTTGTGTTAGCAATGTATTTATGGATGACAAATGTAAATTTGTTCAATGTAAGGATTACAAGCATTGCTAGTATTATAGATGCTGTTAAGCTGATGAAATAGATGCATTTTATGAGGATCCTACTGCTAAATAAATGAATAAGGGAAAACAGAGTTAACTAGATATAAGATATAAATCAATTCTTTTGGGATGAGTTAAAATACTAGGAAGGTTAAAATATGATTATGAAAATATAAGCTCTGATGATCTTGATAAGTGAATAGAGAGTAGACTGATGGAGCAAATGGAAGGAAAGATTAAGAGTGAATTAGTGAAGCAAATGTGTGGAATCCGTTTGTGCTAATAATATTTTGTATGTCAAGCTCTGAATGGAAAGACAATGCAGAAATAGAGTTTCATTGTATACTGACTTTTTTTCAAATCATTGATGGAAGCTATATTTTATCCATTTGGCTGTTTGGCCTTTTGGGTTTCTCATAGGCAGACTAGGCAGAATAGTTGGCAATGTCAGTGACATAATAAACCTACAAATGGAATATTTTGGACTAGTGTGATAATGGCAAATATATGTCTGGATTTTGTACTCAGTCCCTTACCGAGAATAATATGTAGTAATTATGGACATCACCAGATAAATGGCACACATTTTGGGAAGAAGACAATTTAAAAACATTTTGAAAAGGCAGCATAAGCTTAAAGACAGAGGAACAACTGGAGAGGATAAGGGAAGGTTTGTATCATACCTCTCAACCTGTTAGAGCAAGAAATCTGACCTCAGGTTATTGGCTAGGCTTACAATGGCCCTTCAGGGCAGTTAGCCTAGTATTCACCTATCAACCTATCAGTAGGGAGCAGGTCTTAGATGCACTCTCTAAGGTCAGGAATACAGCTTCAATGGGCCCCAATAATATCCTAGGATACCTACTAAATAGCCTGAAATATGACTTATCAGGGCCACTGAAGTCACAACCATAGCCTCTGCACTTGTTTCGTGCCATCCAAACGGGGGACTGCAACAATCATTCCTCTGCACAAGGGCAGACCATCAGTGGATCCTAAGAACTACAGATCCATGGTTAACAGTGACATAGGAAACCTTCAGACACTGTACCCAACACAGCTTGATTTGGTGAAAGGCAACATGTCTACTGAACCTGGTAGACTTCTTTGAGAAGGTCACTAAGGCAATGGATGTGGACAAAACAGTGCATACTGCCTACCTTGACCTAGCTAATGCATTTGAGCACTGTACACAAACTCATGAAATTAGGCATAAACCCCTATGTAACTCACTGGATAGTCAGCTGACTCACAGGCAGGCCTCAGGAAGTTAGGATTGGAGACACCATCTCATCACAGAGACTGGTCAACAGTGGAGTCCCCCAGGGCTATCTGCTGGGTCTGCTCCTCTATGGCATCTATTTTTGGATGTCAAAGCCAATGTCAAGGGCCTTTGAAATAAGAATCAATTCTTTAACCTCAGCAAACCCTGTAACAGTTGGTAACTATTCCAAGTCAAACCACTTTTTTTATTAAGTCAGTTTGCAAGCTAGGATCAACCATAGTAACCCCCCCAAATACTAATATGTGCTAGGAAAGGAGATGTTAATTTTATAGGAAGGTCTAACACAGACAAATGAGTGGTGCCAAAGCCATGGCTTAAAACTCAATGCCAAGAAATGCATAATATAAGTTTTGGGAAGTCAACCACCCAGGGAAACTGCCTCATTGATAAAACACCACTAAAAGTAGACACAGTGGTCAGGTGTTTGGGGACACATGTAGATAGTCGTCTAGCTTTTAACTTGTATCTACGGTAGTAAGAAAATCTTTCTATGTTACTTAACTTACAAGTGAAGACATGGTATCTAGGTCCAGGGGTCTCATTGTGCAATTGTACTCAGCTCTCATTAGACCCACCACTGAGTATAATGCCTGCTTCGATATGTACCTGACCAGGCACATGCAACAACTGGAATGTCTACAGAGGTTCCTCACAAAAAGAATACAAGGGATAAACACAATGCCGTATGTAGATCACCTCAAAGCCATATCTCTACACTCTTTCCTACAGACTGCTTTAGAAGTGATTTATGCCTGGCATTCAAGGCATTCTTGGATTCAGCTCTCATGGACTTTTTGCATGTCTGCAAAATGAACAGTACCAGAACTACTAGATCTAAGGATTTAAACCTTGCTTGCTACTTAATCAGGTATGTATCTCAGAGAATCCTTATTCTCTGTAATAAGCTTCCTAGCCACCTGAAGCAGAGCCCTTCTGTAACCCTATTCAAGTGCAATCTGGACCAGTAAATAGGAAATCAGAAATGTACCCCTGGTCTAGCACACATTTCTCTGATAGACAAAGGCAACTGTTAAATCATGCCCTAACTAACATGCACCCCTTAAAATAATTTAAGGCACAAGAACTCGCAGGATACATTTCGGTTGCATAGCTAGGCTTATAAAGGCCCCAGTGGTCATTACCATAGTATACACATATGAACCTATAAACCCATAGCAGAAGTTAGAATAAATGCCTGCTGCAGTAACCTAAGCTATATGGCTTATACCCTGCAAAAAATATGACAGCCTCTTACAATTCAAAGCTATGGGGCACCTTTCATCTTCCATGTTCTTCTTATCTTCACAAAAATGAACAACTGATCCAAAGATCTGAAAGATTTTGCTGTGTCACAATAGTACCTGAGTTGTCAATGGACATCCAAGGTATGGAGTATCCTTGATCCCCAGCTTTTAGGTTCAGGAAAGTAAACAGGGAGATGGATAGATTGGCTAAAAGTAAACACAGATACCACTTAAGGCATAAAATAAGGATTAGTTTTGAAAAAAATCCTGTTTTTGTGGAAAATGAGGTAGGGCTGTTTCACCATAAGAGCTTGCAACTTAGGCACTTTTCTTCTAGAGGTCAGAGCAATCAGTAAAACAGTTTTCCATGTCAAGACCCTCAAGCCAGCCAGATAACCTGGTTCAAATGGAGCAACTATTAGCTCCTGTAATACAAAATTAAGATCCCAAGCAGGAACCATCAGTTTTCATAGAGGTCTCTTATGCAAATCCCCTTTCAAAAATATGAGAATGCATTGAAAGAGAGGGATTCATAGGTAGACGTGTGAAATTGGCCAACAAATGAACCTTATAGAAAAGTAAGAAAAGCCATAGAATAGTAACTCACACAAATATTGTAAAATCAGAGAAAAACAGTCTTGAAATGGTGCTGGATATAATGTTGGCACCATCAAGAAAACTATTCTATTTGCTAATAAATTATTTTCTAGCAGCAGACTTTCTTTCCTCCATTAACACCTGCTGCAAATTCTTAGTAAACAGGTGCCTAAAGGGGAATTAAGACTCTGACATCCAAGCATTCAGTTGAAGTTGATTGGCCTTGAGATATATCAAATATTCCTGTTCTTGTATGAGGAGATCCATTATATGAGGAAATTTGTAGCAATCGCCCCTGGCCATTTCCAAAAGAAGGGAGAACCATTGTTGCCAGGGCCAGAAGAGAGGCACCATAATGATTTTCGTGCATTCCTTTGGAATCTTCATAAGTACACTGGATAGCAATGGAAAGGGTGGAAACACACAAAACATTCTTGTCCAAGGAAAGGAAAAGGAATCTGTCTTCCAGGCCTTCTTACTTGAAGTCCTAGAGCAGAATTTTGCCAGTTGATTGTTAAGAGAGCAGGCAAAGAGGTGTACTTGGGGAACTCCCCACAGATGGATCAAATCTTGGAAGATCCCCCTGATCTACTTATTAAGCTACTGTATCTCTGACAAAACCATACCTCCCCCTTCCTAACTCATCACATATGGAACCCATCATGATAATGAGCTTAGTACAATTTCACTTTTCTCTCTTACTGTAAACAATAAATATTTCTCTATTGTTTTTCCTCTCCCTTCTGAAACTAGTTTATTTTTCTCTCTCAGTTTTACCTCCACTTAGTAACTGCACAGCTAAATGCAAATGTAAATGAATGCTTTTTCCATTTATTTTACTTTTTACGTTCCGGACATAGCATTTTTCTAAACAGTTAACTAACACATTTACTTGTACTGTACAGTAATCCAAGACACAACACTATACATGATGCAAAATAATGTAAATAAAAATTTGTGTGTGTTGTAAGCACTTAATTTATGAATGTAAATGTGAAGCTTTTCTCCCTGAGCCTCTGATGAAAAAGGGCATTTCTATCACAGTCTGACCTTCCCAGTTAAAAAAGTAAAGTAAATAAATTTGCGAGGGTCTACCTTTGTTCTGCTCAGCTTGTCTGTTACACAGTTTTGCTTTGACAGGATGTAGGATACCTACAGAGTGAGATTCGCTATAACCCAAACTAACATAGCTAATCTGCAAAGGGGGTAAGACTTGGATCTCCTTTGCTTGTTGATGTAACACAACTGTGGTATTGTCTGTTACCAATAGAAAAGGTCCTGGGGATCAAAGATGATTCAGAGAATTGAATGCCTTGATTAGAACAATCATCTCTTTTATATTTATATGCTTGTGCCTGTCCTTTGTGTCTCAAACACCTTGCACTTTTATCCCTCCTGAAATTGCTCACCAGGCAAAGTCCGAAGCATATGTGATTACTAACTGCTTTGGAGCGAGGGGGGTGGGTACCTGGATTTAGGAATATTTGCTATCTCCTCCAAGTGATTTATCTTCTGAAAAACACCAGAACTGGGATTTGAAAAAAATAATGAGTGTTAGTGTTGAGACAAAAAAAGACTTCAGATACCATTCTATCTTTCTCGTAAGGAGTCTTTCCTATTTACATATATTATACAACACATATTTTTTCTTTCTTCATAAATATCATCAGTCCAATATTACATAACGTACTCAATTCCTGCCTTCCTTTAAACCTTAATCCTCCTCCTACAGGGCATTAATACTGCAAGTATTATTCCCACAATTTTCAATTATTTCTATGTAATTTGCTCTTTCTCTTTTCTAAAGATCTATCTTCCAGTTCTTTTATCTCTTTTATAACATTCAAAACTTCAAATGCATTTGGTTTTATCTTTGATTTCCAGTTTCTGGTGATTGCTTCTTTGGCAGCCAACAAAATTAAACTTAACATAGCCTTATTATGTCTAGTTAATTTGGATTCTGTGTCCCAGTTCAACAGAATCATTCCCTAAGTTACAGCAATTTGCTTACCCAATATTTCTGACAGAGTACTCTGTAGAGAATCTTTAAAATCTGCCAATTCATTTTAATCCCAAAATATATTTACTTCTTTCTTCCCCATCACACCTCCAACATCTGCTGTCTACCTGAAGAAAACTTTTTTGAAGTTTGGTTGGGGTATAAAAATACCTATGCAAACACTTCCAAGCAAAAATCCTAAACCTTCTAGACTGTCTTTCATACTTAGGAGCTATATATTGTTCCCTTGTAAACTGTTTTATTCCAGTCTCTATTTCCAGTCTTTTCAGTTAGGATTCGCTATCCCTTTCTCTTTGCCTATACTCCGATATGAATCACTGATACAGAAGGCAGTCTCTAGCCAGCAGCTGAAACTTCTTCTTGACCTCATCGTACTCTATTACCTTTCCATCTCTAGTTATTTGCTCCCAATACCTTGCTTCCTTTGCCAGTTTTCTCCAGTAAATTCCAGTCCCCTCTTGCCTACCTGCAGTCATCCTTACTGGTAAAATGCAAAATCTCCTTTCTCCATTCCCTCCATAAAACAATATTGGTCTATATCTATTAGTTTTGGCAACATATTTGCCATTATTTTAGCTAGTATAGACATAAACACTATATAACTATGGTTTAATATTGAAATGGATCTATGTGAAGCTGGCTCTGACATACCTTTACCTTTTTTTTTTTTTTGGATAATACAGCCACCACAGCTTTCATCAAGGGTGTTGGCACTTCCCCTCCTTCAAATCACTGTTAAACAAAAATCCACCAGATCGTTGTAATTTTCTTTTCTCCTAACTTCCAAATTTCCACAGGAATACCATCTTTTCCTGGAATGTTTCCTGTAGATTGAGTATATATTACTGTTTTTATCTCAACTCCTTCTGTCTCAATAATTTGTTTTTGAGTTTCAGCTATTTCTAACATCAATGTTAAGTATTCCAAAATATTTCTATGTGTGCTCTTTCCTAATTTTCATATCTCTCTGCTTTATACAAATGTTCATAAAATTTCAGAAATCTCCATTATACTTCTATAGGCTATTTAGTTATTTTTCTTATTATAAGCTCTCCAAGTTTGTCAAAATCCTTTCCTACTTTCTGTTGCCTAAGTCATTGTGCTAAATATTTTTGTGCTCTGGAATCATCTCTAATAGTTGCTTAATGCCAATCTTTCTAAACTCATGTATAATGCCCAAATGCTCTCTTATCTTCTCTTTAGCAGCCTGCAGTTGTGTCTCTTCTTGTTCTGTGCGAGTTCCCTTTTTCTGCAATTCTTTAACTTTTGCCAGCTGGAAGAAAAGCTCTTTGAACTGAGGTGTGTAACAGACATCTCAGGAACACAAGTCTGTGTGTTGGAGTCAAAAAGGACTTTTGAATCTTCTTTTGGAATACCTGCTTATGTAAGAGATCTCTCACCCAAGAGAGAGACTCATGACACTTTGAAAAAGACTCTGCAAAGATAAGCAAATCTTCTAAATATAGAAAAATGTGGATACCCTGTGGTCTGCAATGAGATATAATTGGAGCTAAATACTTTGAGAACACTCTTGGTGCAGTGGATAGTCCAAAGGGTAATAAAGAAAACTGAAAATGTGATCCAGAGATACAAAACCTTAAGAACCCCCTGAAATCTGGATGAGTAGGCATGTGATGATAACCATGTTTAAACAGATTTTAAATCTAGTGTAACCAGAAAATATAAATGAGGAAGAAAAGATAACAGGGTGTGCAGTGACAACATTTTGAACTTCACACTATAACAAATTTGTTTAGGAAAGAAAGATCCTTAACTTATGTCCAAGCATGTTTCTTCTTTGGCACCAAAAACATCCTTGAATACAAAGAATTCCTAAACCGAGGAAGGCAGAATTGGCTGTATTACTGCCTGAGGCATTGTATGTTGGACAGGAGGAAACAGAGGAGTCTGGCTTGTGGATGAGTAATTACTCATTGAAAAGAATGAACTTCCTCCAACTGCCATCTGTGACCTAGAAGGATGACCTTCAGAATCCATTTGTCTGAAACTACCTGTTGCCAAAGAGAGAAGTGGAGATTCACACTTTCTGGAATGGAAGAGAGACTGCCAGGGTGGGGGAGGGGACATGATTCCTTAAATTGTCATTTTAACTTGCTAGATTTTTTGGGGAGGTTACAGCCTTCTTTTTGGAACCTTTTGTCATTGCTTCTTAAAAAACTGTTTTCCAGCATTTTCTGATACTGTTTATTTTGTTTCTTGCCAAAATTAGATGAGAGGGTAAAGAATCCCTTGGGAAATTTGGAAAAGGAGGGCTGAAAAATCTGAGAGACTCCCTGAATCAGCTTAACACTCTCATCACATTTTTGATAACCTTTGCAGCAGTGGGACCAAAAACTAAATCTCTATCCAAAGGAGAATTTAAAATTCATTTTTCACATCTTCTAGGAGGTTCTGAGAATGCAGACAGACATACCTCCTCAAACAGTACAAGTGGCCATACCCTGGAAGAAATATCAATGGAGACATACACAGACTTTAAACATTGAGTTTGACATGTGTAACAGAAGAAACTAAACCATTTAAAGCATATTTACCTCACAAGAAGAAACTGCAGAGAAATCATTCCTCATGCTTTCAGAATTAGTTAGAATAAGTATTAACATATGAGCCGAGTGATTCACAATTCTGAAAAACCAAAGTTGTAGAAGGAAATAAATTTTCCTGTACTTATCAATGATTTTACCATCCTTGTCAGAACATGTAGGACTGGAATTAACTAAATGTTTAGCAGTAGTATATTTAACTAAAGCTATAGCTGCTGGGTCAGGTTTGGGATGAGTATATAAAAACTTATAAGACTGAGAAATGTTATCTGCATTGTTAGGGACATCAGGCTAACTAGCATGAAAATTGCAGGCAGTGATGCACACATCTTCCTATGCTGACAGCACAGGAGGAATGAGGAATGTTCTGAAAATTCCATTTGTAAGAGCTCCTGCTACTTTCTGAGGGACTGAGAAACTTCAGTGTTCTCCCACTGAAAACTCTGGCACATTCTGGAAATGGACTCAGAAAAAAATAAACCCTCACATGGAGAATCAGATACCATGTTCTCCTCTGAATCTGAATAAGAAATCTGGTAAGAATACCTTGCATCTGTCTTTTCCTCTTCCTATCAGAAATTGAATCTCTGCAGGAAAAGAGGTATCCCTTTTTTCTTTTACCAGAAACCATGTTATAAAGAAGGATCAATAGCCTGAATTAGACCCTGAACTAGACCTAACAAAATTCTCAAGTCCAGGAAAATTGAGCATGTTTAGTTTTGTTTCTTTATGACAGGAAAAGTGGGGCCAACAGGGTTGTTAATGGCAGCTTCTCCAGGGATGCACACAACATTCTGGATAAACAGGGAAGACTTCCCTGCCCCTTCTCCTAGGACTGACAAGAGTGGCCCTCACTTGCCCAATGAAGGGACCCCAACAGCCACAGAGAATGTTGCTATCTTATGGACCATATTGGCTGTAGGTGCTACTACAAGGGAAAAAAGATAATGACCTGAGGAACAAGGTTTGGCCACAACAGAGTCACCCACATGTAGCTGTGGCAAATTGTTAGCTTGCTGTGGTGGCAAAGGCTGTTTTCTTAACTTTTTTATGTGGCTGGAAGAAGGACTAACAGTAGGATTGGTAGTTTGTTCCATGGTCAAACTGAAAATTGTGTCTCTTTCCCAGGGAAAACAAACAGCACAAGCCAGTAAAAACTTAAAGTAGTAACCCCCCCCCCCCAAAAAAAAAAACACAGTAAAAAGCACATTGGTACACTTTGCCAGCCCCCTAAAAATAAAATAAGCAGAACTGTACCTGAGAAAAGATCAATTTCAACTGTTTTTAACAACTTTTAAACTGAGGGGAGAAAAGTGCTTTCCAAATACAATGAAAAACGAAATGCACTAAAAAGCAAACAAAATGAGCTGGAAACCACGATCCCAATAGGATACAGTTTTATTAGCAAATGCTTTCGGAGAGCGCAGTGTCTCTCCTTCTTCAGACATAAAAAATGCATAACATTTCCTGCTATCCTTATATACAAGTGCAAATTAAGCAATCAGTTAAACCTAATTATCAAAACGGACGTAATGTGTAAAAGGAATTCTGTTTTTTACAAACCAATCCTTTTAAGAGTTAGTAGTATTCCGGAGAGTGATTCTATGTCGAATTACGTTTTTCTAGACAACAGTAAAACTAATGTTTCTTTTGGAACTAGTTTCCTGTGCACATTTAGTGTTGACCATTTTGAGATAAGGAAACTGTTAAATAAGAACTGGGCCTTGATTATGGAGGACAATAATTTAAGTAGCAAATTGGGTGATGCCCCAAAAATTACTTTCAGAAGGGGGCACAATTTGAAAACTATGCTGGAGGTTAATTCTCATTTACACAACAATTCTTCTTTTGGCATGACTAAATGTGGGGCATGTAAACAATGTAAGCATATCTGCACTGATTTTAAGGTTAAAATCAGGGATCAAATGTTTACTATAAAGGGGAAATTTAATTGTGAGACTAATAGTGTGGTTTATGCGGCTTTGTGCCAGAAATGCGCTGCTTTCTATATAGGTAAGACTGAAAGAAAGTTAAAACAGCGCATTTATGAACACATGTATGCCATTAATAGGCAGGATTTTAACAATGCTCTTGCAAGACATGTGGGTGAATTTTTTGACCATTATTTTAAATTCACCATTCTTAAAAAAACAACTGTTGATATTAGGGGTGGTCTGTGGCAGATTCAGTTAGAGATTGATGAACTGGTTTGGCAAATCCGCACTGGTGCTTATATGTACCCTAGGTTGAATGACCACGTTTCTATTAGTTGTTTTTTAAAACATCTTTCTATGAAGAGGTGAAAATATGTTTTATGAGTTTAATGTTTGAATTTTTTGGTCTATAAAATTTACACACACATATATTCTTATCTTTAACATATTTTTAATAATAATTCTAGTGTTTTATGGGTTTTATGTGATGTTTAGCAAGGATCTTAATTGAATTAAAAATTTTAGGATTGGTTTTATTAAGATGTAACACAAGTTATTTTAAAGTATTGCTGCTATTTTAAGTAGGGATGGGCACATTATTATGTGTTTGCATTTTTATTATATTGCTTATATATGCTTGCAATATAGTATAAATCTGTATATGTGTTGGTGTTGGACTGAAGTACATTCAAGCAATTTGCTAATTATGTTAATTAGGTTTAACTGATTGCTTAATTTGCACTTGTATATAAGGATAGCAGGAAATGTTATGCATTTTTTATGTCTGAAGAAGGAGAGACACTGCGCTCTCCGAAAGTGTTTGCTAATAAAACTGTATCCTATTGGGATCGTGGTTTCCAGCTCATTTTGTTTGCAGAAAAGTGCTTTCCCACTTAACAGTACAGTTAGGACTTAAGATATTCCAAAAACACAAACTCTTAGAACGAAAGTAAGTTTTCTAACCAAGAAAGGACAATTAAACAATAAATATTTAAATGGGGAAGGTTTTTACCCAAAGGGAACTTATCTGCCCAGCAATGGAGCAGCACAAGCCATCCACTGATCCTCAAAAGCCCACAGAGGAGCGATCTCTTTCAAAGGCAAGAAATCTCTGAAGAGATTCATACTCAAACCTGTCTTTCAGGTTGCTCAGCTTAAGCTGCCTAACAGTTTGAACATGTGGAAGGTGCTCTGAAGGTTTGGAAGCTGGTCAGCTGTTATATCCTTGGCAAGATATAGCCCATATAGGTAAATCTACTGCAGCAGTAATCAATATGATGAACATTGAGAATCACTATTCCCCAGCATTCATTACTGATGCTGCTCTGTGCTAACAGTCAAACAACAGAAAAGGCAAACTATATCTTGTTAAAATGGGCATGCTAACAAGGAAGTGCAGCAATTAGAGAAACAAAGTCACCTATCCATCAAAAATCAATAAAATATCATAGATCATAGATGTTGAGCAAGACATTCCAGCATGCCACCAATGCTGTTTATTGTTTGTTTGTTTGTTTGCTTGTTTGTTGGCCAACAATGCTAGACATGAACACATAGCCATGTAACTCACAGTCTGTAGACATGTGCAGTAGCTGCTAATACCACAGACGAACTCTTAGCACAGTTGTCAGGATAACCTGGGCATTGTGCTGGAATGCATATTGCTCCCTCAAAAGGGAGATCAAACTCCCATCCCTGTGCAAATGTAACCCCCAAGCAGAGTTGTGCAGAATCATATTTAAGTAAGTCAGTCCTCTCTGTTATCATTTTGCTTTTATGAAACACTCATACTGGGTACACACTGCTGAATTTGAACACCTGCCACCTCATACAACATTCTGTACATTACCTACTCCTGCCACAGACAAAGCCATATGCAAGTGATCAGAAAGCACACAGATGAATTAAGAATGTAAGCAATGTGTTAGAATGAATGTGTAATCATTTAAAAAAAAAGAGTACAATACTTTGGGGATCAAACTCCTCACCCTCTGTTAATGTTAGCTGTAAAAAAAATTACATATTACATCTGTTGAGTAACACTATCCTTTATGTGACAGTTTTCTTACACACTCATACAACCCTTTGCCAGATTTGAACACCTGCCTCACTTACTCTGCATTCTCTACACCTGTGTACTAACATCTGATGCCATAGAAGATATCATAACATAATTGTCAAAAAGCACACATTTTAAGGGATATTCTGATTAGGGTGTTAGAATGCCTATGGTATCCTTTAAAATGGAGAACATCATTTAGAAGATCAAAACCCTCCACCTTTGTAAATGTTACCATAAAGTACAACTGCATGTACCACATTTATTTAGTAAGCTAGTCACGCCTGGTAACAGTTGCTTTTGTACATGTACCCTGCTAGATTTGAATTTCTGCCTACTGTACTTATGTTCTGATGCCAAAGAGGAAATAATATAAAACTTGTGAAAAAGAACACAACTGAAGCACCAGGTTACACAGATTGATGGAATGCATATGTCCTCCCTTAAAAGGGAGTACAACACTTGGAGGATCAAAACCCTCTACCTTTGTGAATTTGACCACTAAGTAAAACTGTGCATATCACATCCATTGAATAAGCCAGTCCTGCCTGTTACCCATTGCTTTTGTAGACACATACACTGCTGGATTTGACTGCTCCCTACCTCACACTACATTCATTAGACCGATGTACTAACTGCTGATTCCACATAGGAAATTATATCAGAGTCCTGAGAAAGCACACAGTTGAAGTGTCAGGTTAATCAGGGTCTTTGAATGCATATGCCCTCCCTTAAAATGGAATAAGACCCTCTACCTCAGTAAATGTTACCACTAAGTAGAACTGTACATATCAAATCCATTGAATAAACCAGTCCTTCCTGTTACCAGTTGATTTTGTACACACATCTACCTGGATTTGAAAAGCCGCAGTGGTACAGTGGTAGCGTTTTTGCCTCACAGCAAGAGGTTCTCCTGTTTGATTCTCAGCTGGAGTGCCTTCTGTGTGGAGTCTGCATGTCCTCCCCACTGTCGAGTGGCCTCCGAAAGACATGCGTGAATGGGTGTGCCTTCTCTGAAGGTTGGGTGTGTGGCTGGCAACTTGGCACCATAAAAATTGACTGCCAATCATTAGCGGACTGGAGTTCCACTGTGGCAACCCCTAACAGGGAAAAGCTGAAAAGACAAACAACAACAAAAACAACATCTACCTGGATTTGAACTGCTGCCTGCCTCACTCCACATTCTCGAGACCTGTACGCTAACTGCTGATGCCACAGAATTAGTCATATTAGAGTTCTGAGAAAGCACATCATTGAAGGCAGATTGACATATGTATGGAGGTAAGGCCAATAGGGTTTGTGAAACAGACACTGTCAAGCATCACAATTTACAACATACTCTACTGAAGAACTGAAACATCTCCTTAAGATTACATTAAGCCATGATGACTTCCAAGATGGATACACACTGATCAACCCCTTAATTTCAGCTCTCCCAGTGTGAAAACAGAAACTAAGAAAAGGGAGTTAGTGAAATTGTCAGTTTGGGTAATATTCAGCTACTGGATGTTAAGTATACTTCCTGGATGTCAACAAAGAAGAAATTTTGAGAACCTGAAAGAAAACCAACCAGAAAAGGTGATTAGAAACACTGTCTGGGAAGCTGATTAGCTTTGGTACAAGAGATGGCTTCCAGTAATTTAAAGGAAAAGGCCAATCAAATGTACTAAGAGGCGATTAAAATAAATGACATATTGAAGAAATATATCAACTAAAAAAAGCTGCAAAAATAGAAGAAGCTTTAGCTAACTCTGCAGATGCACTGATAAAACTGCAAAAATCAATCAGACTTTCAGGAAAAAAAATCAAATGTACTCTGGGGTGATTAAAATAAATAAAACATTGAAGAAATACATTAACTCAAAAAAGAAAAGGCTGGAAAAATAGAAGAAGCTTTATCTAACTATTCAGATGAGCTAATAAATCAATTAGATGTTAAAATAAAGAAAAGTCTGGCCAGCTATGAGGTTTCTGAAGAAGAGCTGTTTCAAAAAATACTAGAGTTAGAAGACAGGCTGTGCAGAGAAAACCTGAGATTCTCAGCTGTACCTGGAAAACGTAGAAGAACAGACTGTATTAATTTTATGAAATCATAAATAAGCACATGTTCCATAACAAGATTTGTTGATTGAAGGGGCACATTGAGAGTATGCACTAAATTTGGCCATGAGAAAGCAGTCAAGACCTGTATTAGTAAAGATGCAATCATACCATTAGAAAGAGTTGATCTTGACAACACTGTGCCAGAAAGGAACATCATTAACTATTAAATATTGCAAAGTGTTTATGGGAAATGATTATTCACTGTCCACAAGGCAGAAAAGAACCAAATGTAGTTCCACAATCAGGGAATGTCAGGAGGCAGGTGTATGATTTAAGCTGCTGTATGCAGTTATCTTCAGAATATTTTTTCCTGATGGATCAAAGACATCTTTGGATGTAGAACATGCTATGGAGGAAACAAAAAAGTTTATTTAGCAAAAGGTGAACCAACAAGCAGAAAGGGATTCTGTTCTCATCCTTCTGACAATAAAGCTCATACACAGACTTTGCTAGTGCTGCCCTTTCCATTGTTCCAAAGACAAATGCTTGAGAGTCAGAAAAAAAGAACAGGAGTTGACTAGAAGAATAATGAGTACCTTAGACTTGAACCAGATTTTGGTGCTGGGAGATGAAGATCAAGAAAAAAACAACACTGAAATTAGTGAATAAATGGGAGACTACAAAGCAGCAATCACATTTGTAAAATAATGCTTTGCAAGAAAAGGTGTTTGAGAAAGACTGGAGTTTGCCGCTTTTGTTAACCTACCTTAAAGGAGTACCGCACCCACAGACTCAAAAAACATGTTTAAAACATAATGGCATGATGTTTCCTACACTTTAACAGCACTCTGGGATTATTTACAGGATTTTAAATATTTTTATATGTAATTCCAGACTCTGACCACCTGGAGGCTGGCATATTGACATGGTTTGGATAGATCAGGTTGCCATCCAGTATCCCAGAAATCATTGTTTGGCTCAAAAATGTTACATCATGCAGGCCTCTGTTTGCCTAAAGTTCCTGTCATTTCATAGTTGTTGCATGCGTACAAAGTACTGAGTAAAATAGAACAGTGTAAGTAACATTCCCTGCTGCTGGATGACTACTTAAAACAGAAACAGTGCAAATGCCACAGAACACACTCAAAGAGCTGTTTACTGCTGCCTTTTTTCTAATTTAGTTTAAATGGCACTAATTTGTGAGACAATGAATTCCAGTCTATTTACTTCTCCCCTCCCCCATAACACTTAGCTTCCCTAGCTGTCAAAGTCCTGAGGGTAATTTGACCTGGTAATTCCATTGTTTGGCAGATCTCAGCAGGGTGCTTGACTCATGTAATTTAATCTTTGCTCTAGCATTTCCTTTGTTAGAGGGGACATTTTTTGCTGCACTTTAGCCATGGCCTTACTTGACTGAAATCACATCCAGTAAGGTCTTGCACCAAGGAGCTAAAAAATAAAACATTTATACTATTAACCAGTTTAGATCTTTGTTAATTTAAGTGTTAAGGTATCACTTCATGCTTCCACCTTGTTAAAAATTGAGATTTACATGTGCAAAGTGTGTTGGTATGCAGTGTTTGCCTTCATATGTTTTTACTCCACTGGTTGGTTTGCAAAAAAAAAAACCTTTTGCAGTGTCTCTGGATTTGTCTTTGTACATACAAACCACATTGCTATATTTTCCCCTTCCTTTTTCTTGTGTCCAGAAGTCACTTATAACAAAGTAATTTTTTATTGATTTTTTTTAAATAAAGGACATCAAGGTTAACCTACCTTGAATCAGATAATGGATGCCACTGCAAAGAATCACTGTTGAAATATTTGTGCATGGACAAAATCCCTTACTGAATCTATTTGCCAGCCTCCAGTTCAATTGGTGCTATGGCTTTAATATACTGGTGTGTTTGTTCATGCCTTCCAAATATCTCCACCATTACATACCAGTTTTGCAGTGTAGTAACCACCCGACATGCCCATACACCTTTAGCCATCAATATGCAGCTACTCCTGTTCATGTGAGTATGTGAATTCATTTTCAGACTTAAGTTGTGGAAGCTGCACTGAATAATTCTAGGTGCTTGTTCAGGTTTCACATGGTGCTTGCTTAGAGCTACTCATGTTAAGCCACTATGAATATGTTGCACTGCCACCTCTGATACCAGGGTAATGTTTTAATCTTTCTATTACTGCACACTAGTAGTATCTGGTGCAAATACAACAGAGAAGTATGCAAGCGATACACCACCTAAGCATCATTTGCCATGCAGAATGTACAAGTATGCATACCAAATTTCTGTGTTTCCAAACATCGGTGTTACTACACTACTACTGAATAAAATGAATAGCACTCAGGCTGGGGGAAGGACAAGGGAGCCATGACATCACAGAATGGGTGGGTCTTATTATTTTAGTTAGAATCAGATGACGGCTGTGGTGATGTCACTTTGGGGGAGGGAACTGATAAAAAAAAAAAGTACCTGCACTGCCTGGCCTCGATGATGTCAGTAATTGGCCGACTCCAGCAAGCTTTATTCAAACGTGAGAGAATCATTTTGTAAGTGAAACCATCACAGTATGAGAAGGTAGGCTTCTGTTACAGAAGTAAGGGAATTATAAAAATTGTAAATGCTTTACTGTTGTTGCTTTACAGAGGACAATGTAAATAGGGAGGAAAAGGGCCGTGAAGTTGAGGAATACATTAGAGAAACCTGTTGTGCTCCTTTAATTCATGCCATTAATGTTTAGAAGGGCACTAAAGGGAAAAAAGAAGTAACTGTAGGTAAAATAATTTTTTCTTACCATTATATGTATACAACATTTCATGATATATACATTGCATGTTATATTGTAAAGCAGTTTTGTACAGGGTGCAGTCAAATTTATTTTAAATGTTGGGGTCTCTTCTGTGACTGTTATACATCTTAAAGATTAAATTAAAGTAAACTGGTGTTTTTTCATAGTTGTAAGAAATATTGACTTTACACTCGAACAAGATGAAAAAGGCCAGACAGAAGCAGGTTTACATTAATTCTGCAATCTTGCACTGCTGGGGCATGGGTAGAGTGTAAAAGTGTACTGACTATATCATATACAGAATTAAGATAATCATTTCCCTTGTATATACAATCATCTACATCAATGTGTTTGGCTTAAGCTATAAACATTTTTGTAGCAAATAAGCTTAAAAAATAAGACAAAATGATGAAAGACATGAAAATGCTAAGTTTCTTGCAAATGCAACTTCATTTCTTGAAAATGTAGCTTGTGTGTTTGCTCTAAGTAAAAGGGGAAGGAGTTGTTTTTAAAATGTATTTAGTTTTTTGTTTGAGGGTTTTTCTTTAAAGTCATAAGTACTGAAAATGTAACGGGTTCAAATGTAGATTTGAAGAAACAACTGTTAAAATATCACTCTGTCAATCATTAGTGTGTGCATGTAAGACAAATGTTGAAAATGAAATCCAAAAAACTGTCATGTATAATAGCTGAGAACAATAGCTTTTTAAATATAATGGCTACTCTATCCACACCACCTTGGAATGTAAATAACCTTACAAGTACAGTCAAAATAGACACAGTACTGAATTATATTAAGAAATGCAGTGTGCATATGGAAATGGTGCAGGAGACACATTTGGAAGTAAATGAACATGCAAATTAGACAATACAGGAGCTTTGGCAAAGGAAGATTACACTGGCATGTATTTCACCAAAAAACTACTATTATGAAGCCTAAGAAAATTTTGGGAGCAATAACCCATTTTCAGCAGTGAATATTACTTAAATGTGGGGAATGGAACCTGATTTGCAATGGTAAGGATGTACTGGGGACCTAGAAGGAAAAATATAGCCAAGAGGCTACACTTGTGAAGAAATTTATGAAAATATTTGTTATGGAAAATGTAAATTTGGTAGTAGAAATTCAGACAGAATTTAAATATTATTCTTCAACGTACAATAAACTAGGCTAGACTGGACAGAATTTATATTATACAGCAGCATATACATTTAATTGAAAACTTCAGCATACATCTGATAATAAACACTAAAGTAAAAATGCAGGGTAGTGAAGTAAAAGAGTTTAAGGAATGGGTATTGGAATGTGTTCAAGAGTTAATAGAGAAGACAGAAATTTCTTTAGATGGGACAGCTAGTGATTGGGATTAAATGAAAATGGGATTGACAAAGTGAAGAACTAAAAGATAAAGAGATATGGTTAAAAATAATATGAATTATTTAGAGGGTCTGACAAAGGTTTACATAAATTTGTTTATTGGAGTAGTGCACTGATCTCAATGGACCATTTGCAGGCGCAGCCAAGGTGGGTAGGATCACAGAAATAAGAAAACATATTTACAGATACAAGGATATGTTATAAAAGTATACACATATTTACTGATGTTAAGAATATGCTACATTTAGTTCAAAAAGCAGTTTACAATGTCAAAATATGGATGGAAAAATGGAATTATGCTTAGTAGAGCTTTATTGATAAGATGTAGCTGTAATGACCAAGATGGCTTATGCTACTGGGATAGCAGCATATCATTACATACACAAGTATGAAAACATTATAAGAGGCAAGTGAAAATAGTTGCAGGAAATGATACCATCTCACAGAACAAGAAGAAGAGCAACTACAGAGTATAAAAGAGAAAATAGAGTATTTGGATAATATGCATGAGTTTAGAGAGATTGTTGTTAAGCAACTATTTTTGATAACAACTACAGAGCACAGAAATGTTCAGTACAATCACTTAAGCAACAGGAAGTCAAAAGGGTTGTCACTGAATGTAGGGAGCCACTGACAAGAAAAGTAAATGTAGATATAGTGGTATTGCAGATACTTCAGAAATTTTATGAAAAACTGTATAAAGCAGAGGAAAATGGAAATCAAGAAAAAAGCACAAATGGAAATATTTATGGAAGACTTAATTATGCCAAGATTAGAGGAAGAAAAAACTAATAGGATAGGAGGCAATGCAATAAAAGTGATGATATTTAGTCAGTCTGCAAGGAAATAGCTAGGAACAGATAGCATTCCTGTGGAAGTTTGGAGGTTAGGAGGGAATAAAGTGAAAAAGACCTGTAAGATTTTGATTAATAGTACTTTAAAAGGAGGGGAAGCACCAGCATATTACCCAAAGAGGGTAAAGATCCATCAGATCAAAGTTCATATAGATCCATTTCATTTTTAAACTAAATCATGATTATAAAGTGTTTATGTCTATAGTAGCTAAAAGAACAGCAAATGTGTTGCCAAAATTGATAGATATGGATCAGTGTGATTTTGTGAAGTGGAGGCAAACAAATAACATTTATAGAACAATGAAGATCCAGGGGGAAGCCGAATGTACTGTTTTTGGTGGGTCTTGATGCAGAAAAAGTATTTGAAAGAGTATGCTGGGATGTTATGAGTAGGTCAATGGAAGTATTTGCATTACTCAATATAATAATAAGGTTAATTAAAAGGATTTATGAAGAACTGGAGGCAAGAATTATCCTTTCAGATATTTGTGTTTGAACAGGTGAATTAGGCAAGGTTGTCCTCTTTTCCCTTTAGTATTTGCTTTATATTATGAGCCATTGGCAAAGAAAATAAGGAACACATAAATTCAAGGATATGGTTGGTATGGTAATCAAGAAAAGTTGGCTTTATTTGCAGATGATATTATTTTAAATCCAGAAAACTATGTTTTGGTGTTGTGGAACATTCTGAGACAGTTTCAGGTCTTTTCAGGATATAAAATGAATGAAGATAAAACAAAGGCTATAGCCATAAATTATGTGCCAACACACAAATTGTTTCAGCAATACTATATTTATGGGGCTATGATAAGAAGAAGTATTTAGGAGTATGGATTTGAAATCCTTCTGTTATGGTAGCTAAGGATATGTGAGAAGAGACTAAATAAAAATAATACAAAACATAAGAATCTGGAAGCTCTTGTTTATGGATATTGAAAGCAGGATACAAGCAGTGGAAATGTTTTTAGTCCCTTTATTTTTATATGCAGGTCAGGCATATATTTATCAACCATATACGTTGTGGGCAATAATTAAAGAATTTATCTGAGAGGGGAAGAGGGCAAGAGTTAAGTGGGATAAGCTGATTCTCTCAAAGGAACAAAATGGTTTTGGATTACCTGATTTAAAAGGATATTTTAGAGTCACACAGTTAAGGCTCATATGCACAACACAAGAAGATGGTTATAAGTCAAAGTGGAAAGGGATGATGATGATGATCGGGGGGGTCAAGAAATAAGGAGAGTAGGAATTTGGCTGCAGATCCTTGAAGAGTATAACAACAACCATATAGAACATACTCATAAAGTAGCAGAAAGTATTCTAAGAACCAAGCCAACATGGGAATGGAGAAAGGAAATTTTGCCAACAGGGATGACTGCAAGTAGGGGCATAGAAAATAGGAATGTGGGGGCTGGAAATTACTTGAGAAAACTAGCAAAGGAACCAAGGTTTTGGGAGCAAACGACTATAGATGGAAAGGTAATGGAGTGGGATGAGGACAAGAAGATGTTTTGACTGCTGGTTAGAGACTGCCTTCTCTGCTGGTGATTGATGTCAGAGTACAGGCAAAAAGAAAGGGATAGGAAAGTATAAGTGAAAATACCTCCTATGGAACAGTTTTTTAGTTGAATCTAGAACAGAACCTAGTAAGGATAATTAATAAGGAATATACAATATTGCATGATAACTATAAGAATCAATCAGAGCAGGTTAGAAGATTGGGAAGAGAGAACAGAAAATGAAATTCACAAGGGAACAATGGGAGGACATATGTATGGCTCCCAAGTATGCAATATAGAAGATTTAGAATTTTTGCTTAGAAGTGTTTGCACAGATAATTTTACAAGACAAGCAGACTTCAAAGATTTTTTTTCCTCAGTTAGACAGCAATTTGGAGGTGTGATAGGGAAGAAAGAGGTAACTGAGAACCTATTGTTTAGGAGTGTGACGATCTGGCAGATTTTAAAAATTCCCTACAGAATACTCTGTCAGAAATACTGGGGAGCAAATCACTGTAATTAATGAAATGATTCTTTTGTGCTGGGACCTTCTCACAGTAAGGCCTTATTAAGCTTAACTCTATAGGCTGCCAAAAACGCAATTACTAGAAAATGGAAATCAAAATCTAAACCAACTGTATTTGAAGTAATGAATATTGTAAAAAAGATATAAGAACTGGAAAGGGGCCTTTAGAAAAGGTTGTCCTCTGGTTTTGCAAATATTCTAAAACCAGAGGACAATTAGCCCAGAATGTGTGCTGGTTATTTTGTTCGCACCAATCTTTTTCATTTGCTAATATATGATTTTCCAGTAGCAGGCTTTCGGGTTGTACCAAACACCCAATCTTGTGTGAGTAGATCCAGTCTGTTAGGAAGTTTGTGGTAATTGCCCATGGCAATTTCCAAAAGAAGGGAGAATCATTGCTGCCTGAACAGAAAGGGAATCAACACAAAGATCTTGAAGGATTTCTTCTGAATCTTCATATGCACCCTGAATATCAGTGGAAAGAGTGAAAAAGCATACAGGCACATTCCTTTCAAAGAGAAAGAAAAATGCTTCTGTCTTCCAGACTTTCTAGCATGGAGTCCTGAAGTAGAATCCTGCCAGCTGATTATCTAGAGAGGGGGCAAATGGGTATACTAGAGGAACTCCCTACAGATGGAAAAAATCTTGAAATAGATCTGGTTTCCATTTGTGAGCATCTGCCTTGTCCTGCTCAGCTTGTCTGCCACACAGTTTTGCTATGACTGAATGAAGAATGCCTATAAAGTGAGGCTGTGCTGTGATGCTATATCACAAGCTAAGACAGCTAGTCTGTAAAGGGGATACCATTTGGTTCCCCCCTGCTTGAAGATGTACCTCATGGCTGTGGGATTGCCTGAAACAACTTAAAGAGGTCCTAAGGACCAAAAATTATTCAAAGACTTGAGCGCATTGATCATAGCAAGCAACTATTTCATATTTATGTGCTTACATCTGTCCTGTGTCGCACGCAGTTTGCACTATCATCCCTCCTGAAACTGCTCTCCAAGTAAAGTTCAAGATATCTGAGATAAATGACTGCTTTGGAACAGGGAAGGATAAGGGGAGATTTAAATTTAGGGATATTTACTATCTCCACCAAGTAATTTTTCTATTGACAAACCCCAGTGCTGGGATTTGAAAAGACAAAAGATGTTGATGCTAGGATTAAAGAGACTGTAGATACCACTGTATCTTTCTCATGTGGAGTCTTGCTGGGGTTATCATGAAAATCACAGATGCCTTGAGACCCATAATCCGGAGGTATTCTGTCACAGTGACCGAAGTCTGAGTGGAAAACCTAAACCTTAGACATAAACATAAATATACTTTATTTTTTTCTGGCGGAAGAAAAGCTCTGTGAACTGAAGTGTCCAGCCAACACCACAGGAGCACAAGCATCTTCTTTCTTTGGCACATCCTTGAATAAAAACATTTTCCCAATTTGGGAAGGAGGGGTTGGATCTGTCACTCCCTGGAACAGCATGTAAGGACAGATGGATATAATTATTTGGTAAATGAGGAATAACTTCCTGCCAGGCAGGAATATCCTTTCACTGCCATCTCTAATCCTGATAAATGATCTTTAAAGCCAATTTGTCTGAAACTACTATCTGTTGCCAAAGCGAAAAATGGAAATTCAAACTTTCTGGAAGGGAAAGGGACTGCCAGGGTGGGAGGGGAAAACAAAGTCCCTTAAATAGTCAGACTGACTAGTTGGACTGTCCTTGTTTTTTTTTTTTTTGGGGGGGGGGTTCTTTTTGAAACACCCTAGCCATGATGCCAAAACTGGATGAGGGTTAGAGACTCAACAGAAAATTAGAAAAAGGAGGGCAGAAAATCTTAAGAAATTCCTGATTTAACTCACCCTTTTTATCACACTTTTTGATCATCTCTGCAGCAAAGGAACCAAAAAGTGAATCTATATCCAGAACAGAAAATAACATATCATTATTCACATCCTGTTGGAAGGTTTGGAGAATGCATCCATGCAAAGCTTCTCAAAACAGTACTAGAGGCCATAGCTCTGGAAGAATTATCAACTGAGTCATACACATACTAGAAACAGAGAGCAGTACCTAGTACAATGGAATAAACTAGATAATTGAAAGTAGATATTTCCTCAAAACAAGAAACTGCACCAAGCATTCCTCATGCTTTCACAATTAGTCTGAATAAACATTAACATGTAAGCCCGATCATTCAAAATTCTGCAAATCAAAGTTGCAGAAGCATACACTATTTTCCTAATTGAAAGAGGAGGATAAGAATTAACTGTTTAGCAGCTGTAGGAATAAAGCTACAATTGCTGAGTTAGGTTTGGTAAGAGTGTATAAAAACTTAAAACGACTGAGGAACTTTATACTTTCAATCGCCTTTTTAGGGGCAACAGGATGGCTATGAGAAAAAAATACAGACAGAAACAGATACATCCTTCAAAACTGACAGAAGTTGAGGAAACAGTGAAGTTTCAAGAAATTCCTTTTGTAACAGCTCATACAATTTTCTGAGGGACTGAGAAAGCTTGGTGTACTCCTACTGAAAACATTGACATCTTCTGGAAATAGTCTCAAAGAGAGAAGAACCCAAAAGGGAGAATCAAAAACTGAGCTCTCCTCTGAGTCTCAATCAGAAACCTTGAGGAGAAAACCTGTACGTGTTCCTTCATCTTTCTGTTCAGTTTCGGAATCTTGAATCTCTTCAAGAAAGGAGGTATCCTACTTTCTTTTACCAGAAAGCAATAAATAAGAAGGATCAAAAGCCTGGATAAAGCCCTAAGCCAGACTCAGTAAACTACTCCTGTCTAAGGAATTTGAGGAGGAGTAGATACATGTTGAATTTTCTTTTTCATTTTGACACGTAAAATGGAGCCAATAGTGTTGTTAATGGCAGCAGAAGCATCTTCAGGCATGGGCAAAACATTCTGGCAAAACAGGGAACCCTTCTCTCTTCCCTTTCCCAGGAACAAGAAGAGTGGCTCTCCCTTGTCCACTGAGAGGACTCCAACATAGAGGACATGGCTAACCCCCAACCCATAGTGGCTGTAGGTGCTACATATGGTAAACTACATTCTTATGTGGCATAACACATGTGATCATTTTCTGCATTCTATTATCCCCTACACTTTCTAGACAAGCATGTAGTTTATAATTGTAATGTTGCAATATATTGATCGACTGATGCTACTAACCCTCTCTACAGGGATCCAGGGTAAAAGATGAGTGGTCTGAGGTACATCAAATGGCCACAGCACAGTCACACACCTGGCTGATTTTCTTTTTGTGGCTAGAAGAAGGATCGACTTTGGGACAGATAGTTTGTTCCATGGTTAAGTCAAAAATGGTGCCTCTTTCTCAAAGAAAAAATGCAGCAAATGCCGGTAAACCTTTTACGTCTTTAAAAATCACCTTTCACACAAAAATACAGCAAAATGCACTTTTAAACACATGTCAGCCCCCAAGACATAAAATAAATACAATTTCTTCATGGAAGAAAGCTTTTAAATACTTTAAATGACTTTTAAACTGACATGGAAAAAGAGTGCTCACATTTAAAAGTACAATACAGTCTTGTGACAGTCCATTACAACATGGACTCCTAGCTTTAAAATAACTTTCATGAAGAGGAAAGTACTAATAATCAACCAAATATTTGAACAGAAATTTTTTTTTCCAAAAAGTGAACTTATCTGCCCAGCAAAGGAACAGCACAAGCTAACCCATTGATCCTCAAAAGCCTCAGAGGAGCTTATTCTTCAGTGGTAGTAAAGCTATGAATGGCTTGGCATCCAAACTTGTCTTTTAGTTAGCTCAGTTTGAGCTGCTTGACATTTTGAGTGGGTGGAATGTACCCTGAAGTTTTGGAAGCTGTCCTGCTGTTATAACCTTGTCAGGATATAACCTATATAGCTAAGGCTAATGCAACAATAATCAATATGATGAACATCCAGTAGTTGGCTTTGCTGCTCGATGCCAAGCATTACCCATATTTTGAGTATTTATTTTTATTTTTATTTAACATTTGTTGACCGGGAATGTCTGACTAGGTTCCATAGAGCCTGTTTTCAGCAGAGGCCCGGGGAGAAATGCTCCAGATGCATGTCTTTGGAATGTGGGAGGAAACCGGAGTACCCGGAGGAAACCCACGCGAACACAGGGAGAACATGCAAACTCCACACAGAAGGCACCCCAGCCGAGAATCGAACCGGAGAACCTCTTGCTGTGAGGTGACAATGTTAACCACTGCACCACTGTGCCACCCAATACAGAGTACAGAAAAACTTCTACCAATTTGTGGGTTGTCTAAATCTATTTTGGACCAGATTAAAGGTGTGAAATGGGTTTGATAGGACAGTGGTGAAAATGGTGAACAAACAGACAGTAGGACACTGGGGAAGAACTTAAGGAATGAAATGGATGGTGGTGGGAGAAAAACACAGCTATCCACTTCTTCACAAGCTATCATTATACACAAAGAATTTAGGAAATGTGGGTACTCACATCATAATGGATATGTGACAACAATTTAATAATGCTGTTTGACCAACTGGGCCAAATCAACTATGTAATACACATATGTGAAATGGACAGTTATGTATTGGGCATAATGTTTTTTGTAGGACTGGTGCTCTTTTTACTTTTTTAGAGTGAGAGAAGAATGTTGGGGAAAGTATTTAGGAATAACACAGATAGGTATGCAGGGTGGGTTAGGTAGCAGGTACAGACATACAAGACATACAAGGATGGTGATGGACACAAAAGGGAGGGAGACACCATAATTGGGAATGGATGTAAAACTATGGATGCATATCCTTAAACAATGTGACTATAGTGGGAATCTAGTTTTTACCCTCATAACTGTCACCTGTTGCAGACACCTAGGGAAGTGCCAGACTGCACAGCGATTTCTCAATTTGCTGCGGGATCCCTTCCATATGGCTGATGTGGGCACAGAGTCCCCTCTCCATAATCTCCACCACTAGCTCTGTCAGCTCTTGTTGGGTGACATAATTGTCACCTCCACTGCCACTACTCCTTGCAAGTACCACTGCACTATTCCCCAGGACAGAGCTAGCTGACACAGGAGGTGCAGGCAGTGCAAGTGTCACCAATGATGGTGCTGCCACAGCCACCTGCGAAGGGATAGCAGTCTGAGTCACAGTGGCCAGTCTATATCCCTGTTATCCCTGTACTGCTGCTTGTGATGCACCATGTATGATTGCTTAATGGAATGAAAAGTAAACAACAACAACAACAATTGAACATGATAATGAGTAATAGGGTGGGGGGGGTCAGACAAAAAAGAGAAAATATTATAAATATTCTGAAATGTTCATGAAACCCTTTTTTTCATTTATTTATCCTTTTCTGACCAGGTTAGTCCCACTAGGCTAGTAGCCCCTTTTCAGGGGTACCTGAGATGGTATTTATATTACTAAGGGAAATTTGGCCAGGGCATTGGGGAGCTTCCCCTCTCTTTTTGACAGGTGCATTGGGATCTTTTAGATCTACCTGAGATACCAACAACTCAAGCAGATGGGGTCTCAGTTTAATGTCTCATCCAAAGGATGATGCACTGCAGTGGCAGTAATCCTTCTATCTGGTGAGGGAATAGAACTCATGGCCTTCTGCACCAAAGGTGAGTGTGCTACCTGTTGTGCTACTAACATCCCTAAGTTAGCACATATTTCACATGTATTTGTAACTATCTTTACTTCCAGATATGAATGTGTAAGACCATAAATTGCTGTTATACTGATGGTATAACATTCCATACTTTCACTGTTATAAACATTGTACTAAAATTGGGACTATTTAAAATCTGGTTTATGCAGATCAATTGGGACTGAGTGAATGATTACAGCTACTAAGTGCTGAACTGTACAATGAATATTAGAAAATATTTTCTGCTGTCTGGAACTGAACCCACAGACTTCTGTCTTTAACTACCCACTGAGTACTGCAAAGCTGCATAAACTAATGTTGCAGGTCTGTGCAACTTGCAAGTGTAGAGTACATCTACTCAGGTAGTTGCCTGGCAACCAGTTATGGCCTGATATGCAGATAATTAATAAGCTATTGATAAAATCAGTGTTATTATGAAATGGCAGTCAGTCACCCATACTTACCTTGTGCCTCTCTGAGACTTTGCAGTCCCTCCTGATGCATCTCCCACTTTCTTTCAATTAATGCAGACACTAAACATATGAAAAACAGTACTGAAAAACTGTGTATGCTGCCATGTCATGTAGTGCACTGCATGCTTAAAGAGGGATATACTTACAGTATCAAAGTGGTAAGTGGGTCCTATGTTAATCCTCCCATTGGCTAAGGAGGAACATGCTTTCTCCCTTTTAAATCACTGTAATGGTGAAAGCACTGTTCACCCATGGGTGAGATGCCAATAGCATGAGTGAGAGCCTTGACTAAACTATTCAAAGCCTCAGGCTTGTTCTGAAATTTGGTATAGTCAGCCTGAACAAGCCTTAATCTGTAATGTTTGATAAGGAGTGCTACAAACATTTTAGACTCCTACTTATACAACCTCAGTGCACTAAATGGAGGACCACCCTCACCATCCCTATCATGTCTTCCTTTCAAATATCTCAGAAAAAAGGCAGGGAATTGGTGCCCAGATCATATCTCACTTGCACCAGCCTGTGCACAACAACGGACACTGTGAAGAACCATATCTGTGCAATAAGAGATAGAGAAATGGGCTAGAATCAAAAGCATTTGTTTATCTTTAATGTCTAGTTTAGGTGAGAGACATGGTAGTAACACTTGGCCATGTGTGCTGATCATTATACATGCATGCCCCGCAGTGACTCCAGCTAATGCTGGTTACTATAGCTATCTCAGTTACACTTCAAATGACATGGTCCCAACCCTGTGCTGAGGGATGGTTTATAGCATTCATAATGTTAACAATTTGTCACACAAATATAAAATCACTTGCATGATACCATTGTCTTTCTGCGTTGTCCTTATCTACAATTTGTTTCATTATTCCACAATGCATTTTCACATAATAAGCATAAACAAATGTCAGTGACATCACCTTTGAATCAAACCCATGAGAAAATGGAACATGAACTTAGTATTAACTAGGAGAACTGACATTCCAAGTGTGTTGGGTGAGGGATACAAACATGTATTTGAGTAGAAATATACCTATGTCTGACAACCCAGTAACTGTTGCACTTTACAGTGTTTCTTTATTGGAATAAAATTTTGCAGCAAAGATGGTTTTATGTCAAATACTTTCTCATTGCATCAATTGTTTTAATATCATCTATGCTACCTGATGTGTGTCAAAGTCAAGCTTATTTCCATGGCCAGTGGCAAAGTCTTAGTGCACACGTGACTATTTTGTCATTTTTTGCCACAGAACAAGTGCCATTTCTCTACAGTCATTACTAACCATTATGCCAACTGCCACGTACAGAGTAAAAATTACATTATTAGCTCAGAACTTTTTTTTGTTCATGTTTAGCTCATAACTTTTTCTTTGTCCATGTGTGTGGTGTTATTGTTTTAAATTACATAGGTATTGTTTTATGGAAGGAGAAAAAGAGAAGAAAAAGAGATTTAAGATGGAGCAATGTTTATGCAAAGGAGAAAGCAAAACTAATTAATATAAAAAGAGCAGCATCAAAGATATCTGAAGAGAAATACAGGCAAAGGCATACAGACATAAAAAAAATTACAATACAAAAAATAAGAAAAAAGGGAAAAGTAGAAAAGATTAGTAATGGAGACGTTAAAGAAATAGAAACTGAGGTTATTTATTAACTGTGAAGTGAAGGATTTAGTGTAGAAAACCTAACTCAGATAACATCACAGCAGGATACAGCAAAGATCCCCAATTCAAGGAGAAACCAGTGGTGTGGAAAGCATTTAATCATTTGCCATATGAAGACGCTTTGGAACCTTCCTGAGGAAACCTGTACAAAAGTTTAGTTGGAGTTGCACAGCAAGGGAAGGAACAGGAAAATGTCCCAATTCTGATGCAGTCAATGTTGTGGAATGATAGACCAGTGAGTTCTGATATGAAAGAGCAACAGATAACAGGGAATTAAACTGAAGAGAATGTGGCACAGGAAGAACTTTCTATAGAATGCCCACAGGACATGGAGAACAAAGAATGTGCCTCAGTTTAGAGGAAAATTATCTAAGACAAGACTTGCTTGATTTAATACAGATGGACAGACATATTAAGTTCAATGAAAGAAAGAAAGTCAATAAAACCCAAAAAGTTAGAAGTCTGATAAAACAAATGAACACAGCAATTAAGAATGTCCACAGAGATTCATGTGCTATAACAGAAGTAAACAGGATATATTACTGTGCAGCTAAATTAATAACAGATAGTCTTACCACAAAAACACAGAGTAGTAAGGGAAAGGAAGGGGAGAAATTGAATGCCATCATGGAAGTACAGAATAGCGAAAACTATAAAGCAATTAAGACAAAAAGTGTCACTGATAGAAGAGTATAGAAGAGAAAACAGATCAACAAAAATACTCAGAAAGATAGTCGTGATAAAAGCAATGCACAGTATCAGAACAGATCAGGACCTATTGTGCACTATCATAAATAATAAATTAAAAATATCAGCACAGGCAGAAAAACTTAGAAGATATGCAGATGAATATAAAAGAAAAGTACAAAATAAGCAATTTACAGATGATCCAAAAAAGTTTAAAAGAGAATTGGGAAACAAGGCAAAAGGAATTGAAACACCACCAAAAAGAGAAGATATAGATACATTTTGGAGAAATAACTATGAAGATCCTGTGGAACATAACAAAGATACTAAATTGACAGAAGAAGTAAAATAAAGAATAAGAAGTTTAAATGCACAGGATATGAAATGGGATGAAGTAACAGCTAGAGAGATTGAAACAAGGTTAATAAAAGTTCTTAAATGGAAAACCTCAGGCCCAGATGTAGCACCTAATTTCTAGCTAAAAATATTAACATCCTTACATGATGATTTAGCCATGAGTAAGAACTATTTATACTCACACCCTGAACAAAACAGCCTGGTTAACAACAGGAAAATCAATACTCCTACTTAAGAGAGAACCTGGAAGCTATCCTAAAAACTATAGATCAATAACTTGCCTTCCGACGACATATAAACTATATACTTGAATTGATGCCTATAGAGTTTATAGTCATTTATAAGAAAACTCAATCATGACAATAGAACAAAAGGGTAATAAGAGAAAGTCATATGGAACAAAGGATCCTTTGTTGTTAAATAAAGTCATAATAGAGAACTGTAAAAAGGGAAAGAATCTAAGTATGGCATGGATAGACTACAAAAAAGCATTTTGACAGTATCCCACATTCATGGACAAAAGAGTGCTTAAAACATATAAGATGCATCCTAGACTGATCATTTACATTACAGCGACCATGAAACAGTCGCAAACCATTTTGTAAAGCCATGATAAAGGACAAATTATTATTCCAGGGATAAAAATTCAAAGGGGGATATTCCAGGGTGGCTGTCTATCATCGCTGCTGTTTTGTCTTGCTCTTAACCTACTAAGCTGTCTACTTAACAGATTAGGTCATGGCTATAATTTGTCTCCCAGAAAACAACAGTGTAAAGACTTTTCATCTTCTTTTTGTAGATGATTTAAAATTGTATAGTTCGTCAGATGAAGAACTGAAAGCACAACTGCAAGTGGTCAAAATATTTTCAAATGATATAAGAATGTCATTAGGTCTTGATAAATGTGCAAAAGAAACATTTAAAGCAGGAAAGCAGCAGCACCAAGAAAACATCACTTCGGGATAGTAATATGATATAAAAGAACTTGAGCAAGACAGAGTGTATAAATGTTTGAGAACTGATGAAGGATCAAAAATAAAACATGAACAAATGCTAATAAAACTTAATAAGGAATGTTTTAGAAGACTTTAATACTGAAAACAGCATTGACATCTAGGAACAAAGTCCAAGTTATAAGCCAATTTGCTCTTTCTGTCCTAACTTACAGTTTAGTAGTGATTGACTGGCCGCAAAAAGTGTTAGATAGGTTGGACAGGAAAGCAAGAAGGATGCTTTATGCTCATCAAGTGATTTATAAAAATCAGTGCATACCAAGACTATATATTCCCCATTCTGAAGGAGGCATGGCCTCCTTGAAATTGATTACATGTATAGATATGCAACTGTGAGACTGCATACATATCTGCTCACCTCACAAGACCCAAATGTAGTGAAAGTTTTGAAACATGAGGAGAATAAATCTAAGCTGACTTCCCTGCTTAGTTTAGAAGAAGCATACTGGCATCGAGCAGGAATGGAAATCAAACCAGAAGACGATAAAACTCAGGCAGCAACTGAATGTGCCAAAAATAAAAGAAAGAAGGTGAAGGAGCAGATAAAAAGGCAAGAAATGTGGAAAATGCATAAATATAGTTGCAAGTATATAAAACTCATCCAACAACCTCATGTTGATCAAGATCAAACACAAGAGTGGTTAAGGACTATGTATATGTTTGTCTACAAAGTCTACTGAACATGTGGGAGAAACAGACAAATGTAGGTTTTGTAAAACAGAATTGTTAACAGTCACATATCTTGCTGCTGGTTGTAATATACTGATGCAGAAGGACTGTATACTGAAAGGCATAATAATGTGGCAAAAGTGTTGCATTGGGGATTGTGCAAACATTGTAATACTGAGGTAAATGAAAAAAAAACTGGAAACATGCACCACAAAGCATTATAGAAAATGATGAAGGTTATATCACATGGGATCACCCATTACCAACAGTTCAAAAAATAGATGCCAGAAAACCAGATATAGTGGTCCATGAAAGGAAGACAAAAGTGGCATTGATTATTGACATTTTTACACCCAGTGACTATAGTGTCTTATGTACAGAGAGACACAAAGTCATAAAATAGCAGGATTTGAAGGCAGAAATGAGGGCAATGTGGAAGAAGGATACCCAGACAGTTCCAACAGTAGTAGGAGCAACGAGTCTTATAAAAAAGAATTTAAAATCATACTTAGATATGTTAGCGATGCATTTAACTCTACAAATTGCAGAAGGAGTCATTACTGGGTACATTGCAGATACTGCGAAGAGCAGTTCTGGCTAACATCAAAGATTGAAACAATACTAACTTTGTGAACTTTAATCATACTTTCACTTAGGAATGGTGTTCATTCCTATCAAGGTATTAGAAACCCAAAAGACTTGGATAAATTATAAAAGGGGGAAATATTCAGGAAAGGGACTTACAGAGTATACAGGATGTGATGTCCTCACAAGTATATTACAAGGGATTTTACACTTTATGCTTATACAAATATGCCACTGAAGCAGTGTGCAGGCATGGTTTGAAAGGTATTTTGCTGTGCTTTCAATATTCAACTACATTGTTACTTGGCAAGTTATGTTTTCTCATGGTATTATGCATGTAGTATTTATTCCACAGCATGCATACAGAAGTGTGTTATTATTAGAATTATTAAAGTGACCACTCCAGGAGGCACAAAGTGAACATTATTAGGGTTAGTGGCCTCAGTCAACAAATATTGCAACATTACTATTATAAACTGCATGTTTGTCTAGAAGGTGTAGGGGATATTAGAATGTAAAAAAATAATCACATGTATTATGCCACATAAAGTATAATATACCTTATTTGGCTTCAAACCCTGCACCTTTGGCACTGTTATTCAGGACATTCTTCATTAACACACAGAGCCATTCAGGCAATTAAACAAAAAGTAATTTTTTGCATTCAGTAATGTCCAAAATACTGAGGCATACCACTGCCAATTTTGCCTATATAACCAAATGGGTAAGTCTTTGTACATGCAAAATAAAGTTTTGATTTTTGCAGTAGGACAGGATCTGGCATTCCCTAATAGGCATGAATGACTGGCACTCTTGGGCATGACAACCGTCACGCAAAGGATGTCACCAAAAAAAAAAAAATTAAAAGAACATTTTATTGACAGAATTCAGTGCAGTGTGTATGTGACTTTGTGGTTTCTATAAGTAAAATATTTACAGTAATGATCCATATTTCCATACAAAAGGCAACTTCAGAAGATTTGAACATGCCATCCATGGCATTACAATGAAACACTAACATCAGGAACATGCTGCTCTTCATAAACGTTTTAATAAAAAAGCAGAAGGTTAAGCACATGTGCTAAGCATTGTACTTCTGAAATGTGCATTTATGTTTCATCATACCAGTGATATCAAACTGTTATTTTTCTTTATATTGTACGACGGTGTGAATGGAATTATTAGAAATATGAGGATGATAAAAATGTGAGGGCAGGAAAAACTGTAAGGTACAGTTACTGGCAGCAGTTGTGCTTTACTCAATTGTACTACCTTTCCACAAGTAATATTTTAATAGTTGGCATAAATATAAACATGTTTTACATTATATATATCTATATATATATATATATATATATATATATATATATATATATATATATATATATATATATATATATATATATATATACACACACACACACACACACACATATATATATATATATATATACACACACACACACACACATATATATATATATATATATATATATATATATATATATATATATATGTATACAAACACACACACATATATATATATATTTGTATATATATATATATATATATATATATATATATATATATATATATATATATATATATACATACACACACACACACACACACACACACTTTTGGTCTCAACTCCATTGTTAACTATCTTCGTTCTGTGTGTGAGATGTGTGCAAAGCCACCTCACATAACATTTTGCAATATGTTGATAAATATGTGCATCAAGGTTCAGTCCCAAATCAAAGTCAAAATAAGTTAAAACTTATTGAAAGACTTCTCTGTCTGACACACAGTCTCAAAGTGCAATTCTCATTAGCAGAGATACTTAACATATCACTGACTGACCAGTACTGCTAATGAGACACACTTGCAAAACATTAGCTAGCCAAATATCTTTTAACCCCTGTTCTTGTACTGCTCACTTGTGTGCACTTCAACATGTAGGAATCAACATCATGTTCATCTCCAAAGTGCATTGTGCAAACTGAGTGATTTAGAAATGATGAGCTTAGAGCCAACTATGGTATTCCACAAACTCAGAGGGGGTCATCTACAACTTATAAGTACAACATGGGCAACAGAACTTCCATCATGCTAGGGAAGATCACCTTGTTTCCCAAGTGCTGCTGAACAAAGTACTGATCCACGGTTTCAATACAGGATGACACAGAATAGTGTTTAAAATCTTCCAAAGTACGTGTTCTTCCATACCACAGCTCATTCTTAGTATGCTGCTACATGCTTGCAATGAGTACTGTCAACCTATGGTGTTTCAATAAATTCTGATCAAGTAATCTGAAATTAACTTCATGGGGGTTGGACAACACACACCCATTCAAGGGTAGAGACTTCTTTAGTATTATTGTAATATGCTTAAAAGTTTAGACCGTCACTGACTGAATGAGTTCTGTAGGTCGTTGTTACATTAACCATTGTTTCTATTCTTATAGTGTATTCTCTGCATGGTAGGTATATATTCCTGCATCTGCTACTGCTTGTTGTCTTCTGTAGTTTATACTTTTTTTTTTTTTTGGAGGGAGGAGTGCATATGGAATATTACAGTGCCAGCTGTATTGGCATCCATTACATGCCTGGGTTTAATGTATAATGTTTTTTATCTTGCATTCTGTTTATAATGTCATTTCTACAATGCCACTCACTGACTGCATACTGATATATTTTGCTCCATTAGTATAACAGTTTGTACTACAAGTGTGTGTTATGTTGTGTTGCGATATCCATTTTGTCTTCCATCACAAAAGAGATATAGCTTCCAAATCCAAAAGTAAGATGGGGTCATCCTCACAGAAGCCTCCTTTCACAGATGCTGAGCATGATGTCACAATACAGTCTCTCTGTCTGTATTGTGGATTGCTCCTTGATTTATGTGCCTCTGAAAAGCTCTTCTGTGACTTTGTCTGGCAGCAGGTTGACAATGATATCAATTCTGTGGTTGGCCAGGGTAGCATATACCATATGGTCTGACACAGGGCCATTTGCATGATTAAAATAGCCACCATCAGGCCAAGGGCTGTGGCATAGGAGTGGAAAGAGATGTAGGAATTCCTGCCAAGTCTTAGGGATTCAGATAGCTCAGAAGAGTTTCACAGTCCAGTGCCAGATGTTAGGGCAGAGGTGGAACAGACCCACAGGATTTCCACTACTGATGCTCCAGGTATGCCATTCAGATATTTCTTATGTCTACATTTACAAACTGATAGTCACTTGTATTCTTATACTGCTTCTATCAACTACTGTGTCTAGGTACATCTGTCATAGAGGTACAACAACCATCTGCACATGGTATGGGCATACTCTGTATTAGTTATGTATAATGATCACTAGATTATAGCATCTACATGTTTGGCTGAGTATTTTTGCCTTGGTATTACATTATGTTTATTTTTCTTGTTTTTTTTTATTTTTTGGTGTATTCACAAGTAAAGCATTGTCTGACACCAGCACTATGGACCTCCCTCTGTCTGATGTTGAAAGAACATTATCTTGTGATGATGAGCAGGGACAGTCTGGGATTGCAAGGGATATGTCAGATACAGGGAGTGTGGGTCCCGCTTCCCCTTGCCACTGTAAGGACACAGTAAGTATACCTACTCATACGCATACACAGAACCATATGAGCGTGAACAGGTTGATAAGGACACAATCAGTCAGGATAGTGTGGTAATCCCATTTGCAGACATGGTTGAATCTCCCCCTAGCCACTTTGGCAGTGATGGTACGGTACCACACAATGGTGTTGGTAGAGATTCTCAGAGAAGGTATGCTTACTGCCTTTACCCTGTGGTTGCTTATGTTTTTTCTTGGTTCTTCCTACTAAGCAAAAAAACCCTGAGCAACAGACTTCCTGAGACTGCGGTTAGGCTTCCCCTGATGGGAATGGCTTACCCAATCCCTTAATACAGGGAGTCAAAGGAGGGAATGCTGAACTCTGGAAAACTGACAGTGTGGGTTTGTGCAGGCAGCATATGATGTAGGACAAGAGGGAAAAGAAGGGTTTGGTCTAGTGGATAAGGAGTGATCCCTTGAAAAGGATAAGTTTCCTCCCAATGCTATCTGGATCACATTCAGAGCCCATTTGTCTGAAACAATGTGTTGCTAAAGAGAGAAATTGAGATTTAGACATTCTGGAAGGGGTAGGCAAGGTCCAGAGAAACTGACACAGGAGAAGATAAATGTTTAGTTTCTTGCCTTTTGTTGACAGGAAAGTTAGGACAAACAGACCTAGCATTGTCAGTAATAGCTTCCACAGGGATGGGCACAACATTCTCACTAAGCAGGGGCACATTCCCTGTCCCTCTTCCAACGGATGACAAGAGTGACTCTCCCTTGCCCACTGAGGGGACCCCAACAGACACAAAGGATGTGGGCTAACCTCTGGTCCCTGGTGGCTGTACGGACAACTCTAGAGAGATCCAAGGAAAAAGATGAGATGTCTGATGAACCAGCATTGGCCACTTCAGAGTCACCCACCTGCAGCTGTGGCAATTTACCAGGCTGCTGTGATGGCAAAGGTTGATTAATTATCTTTTTAGTTTTTCGGCTGGAAAAAGGTCAGACCAAGGGTCCAGTAGTTTGCTTCATGGTCAAGATGAAAACAATGCCTGTTTCCCTGTTCTGGGTCAAGATGAAGACAGTGCTTGTTTCCCTGGAAAAGCTTAGCAACAATAGTCAATAAAATGGGAAAGTAGCAAAAAAGTCAATTTTTCCCACAAAAAAAAAATCAGTGACAAGCACTTTAAACATTTTCCCCAACCCTTAAAAGTAAAATAAACACAGCATCTCCACAGAACTTTATACCACAAAAGTGCATCCCATTTAAAAGTACATAAAATTCATGAGACAGTCAAGAAAATACTTTCTATAGTTTAAAAGTAGTTGTTTATCACAAAAAAAAAATTTTTAAACAACTTTAAAAGTAATGTGGAAGTTAGAAGGGAACTTATCTGCCCAGCAATCATTCCTCGAAAGCCCATAGTGGAACGTTCTCTTCAGCAGCAGGAAAGCTCTGAAGGGTTTGGTGCCCATACCTGTCTTTTACTTAGCTTAGCTCAAGATGACTGATGATTTGGGTGTGAGGAAGGTGTCTGAAGCTTTGGAAGCTGGTTGGCTGTTATATCCTATGCAGGATATAACCCATATAGCTTAGACTACTGGAGCATTGATCACAATGATGAACATCAATGATGATTTTCCTAGAAGAGATTTGTATGAATCCCTTCAGGGTCAAGTTGATCCTCTAATTTCTCCTCAAGTCTGGGCTCAAAGGAAACAACACAAGAGGTGCACAGACAATGCTGCAGAATGCTCTATTTCTGTCTTTACTTCCTTTTGTACCTTTGATTACTCTATGCCACAATAGCAATCCCATAAAATGCTTTATAAATTAGTTATGTTATTTGCTGAAGTGAAGCCAAGTTACACAATTTAAAAAAGTCCATAAAAATACTTACTGCTTCTTTATCAAGTGCATCCTGGAATTCTTGTAGTCGCCTTTCTTCAAATTGTTTCTCTCTGAATATTCGATTCTGGCGGAGAACCTCTTTTTCATGGCGTGCATACATGAGCTGAACAGCAATTCTGCGTTCCTGCTGAGATTGTCTCATTAAGCGGTTAACGAGTTGTTCCTCCCGATATGCCTCCTAATGAAAACATAAGGAAAATACAAATAAAGAAGATGAGTTCAGTCAACACAAGAAAACTCTGCTCTACATTTAGTTGTGTGCACCCTACCACAGACTACTAGTTTATACATACAGTGAAAATTAGCACCATGTGCACTACAATGACAGGTTGACAAAAGAGGAAAAAGCAAACTTTTTAAAGCTTCTGCAGCTAGTTTCAGTATTAGTATAGCAATAATACATGGTAAATTTTATGCTCAGGTTTAGTCATCCACAGCAGAAATTAATACATCCCAATACAACTCACACCTTTAATGTACACTATTCCTATTAACCATTCTTAAAAATCGACAAACCAATGTCAATACTGTTTATTACTTACACATAATAATGAGGAATATCCAATGGGCAGTGCAAACCTAGGAACTAAAGTTCTTGGAACAACTGTTAAGCAGATTACGTGAAGTACAGTTAAAAAGAAGTTATGTACTTACCATAACATTCCGTCTGTGTTGTTGCCTCTCATTTACTCTTCAACCTATGGGTTTCAGATCTGAGCATAGGCTCAAACTCAGCTCCGTACCAAAGCTGAAGGCTCCAACATTCAACCTCCTCCACTACACATGATGCTCCTCTCCTCAAATCCTTCAAATTGAGTTTACTACAGCATATGACATCACACAAACATAAAACAAGTAAAGAGGAAAAATGTACATAGAAATAAAGGAATCAGCCAAGTGGGGATACTTCAGGAGTTCAAAGGAGAACAGAAGTATCTGTCCAAAAAAATTCTGTTAGGTCCTTCAAAAGGCAGGAGGATGGAGGGAGGGAAAGTTGAAGAGCACACAACTTCTTTATCTGATGTAGTTGCCTTCATTTGCTCTTCAACCTAAAGGATGGAGTCCCCAGCTACTGAAAGAACTTGGGAGGCCCTCAAGGAAGGATATTCCAGAAAACAGTGGAACCAAAGGACACCCTGTTCCTAGAAATAATGTCCAGTTTGTAATGGGAAATAAAGGTATTATGGTTAGACCAAGTAGAGGCTGCACAAATTTAATCTATGGGAAGTTTCAACCAGAAGGCAGAAGAAGTAGAAGCAGATCAAGTAGAATGGGCCTTAATATGGCCAGGTAAGGAAATGCCCTTAGAGGAATAAGCAAGTTTGGTACAACTAGTTATCCAATGAACTAGAGTAACCTTGGGAAATTGGTTTACCTAATCTGGACTTGAAAAGGATACAAATAGTTGGTCAGATTTCCTGAAGGTTTTGGTTCTATCAATATAGAAGCCAAGTTGTCTGTGTGTCTATACGCATCCAACGTATGAAGAAGGCACTCTCCCTTGTTTTGAAAATTTGGAAAGAAAATAGGAAGATTGATGAATTGGTTTAAATTAGCCTCAGAAGCAATCCTGGTATGTAAAGTAAATTGGCCCCATTAGCCTGATGAGCCTGGTCTGCAAGGCTAAGGAATGTATCATCATGGAACTTATAAACAATGACATTGGTAATCTCCAAACTCTGGACCCTACCCAGTTCGGGTTTGTAAAAGGCAGATCATGTCTCCTAAACCTGATAGACTTCTTTGAAGTGGTCACCAAAGCCGTAGATGAGGGTAAGGTGGTTCACACAGCCTATCTAGATCTTGCCAAGGCTTTCGACACCATCCCCCACTCTGGAATTATAGACAAACTCACTAAACTAGGTATAAATCCCTATGTCACAAGATGGGTTGCCGAATGGCTCACTGGCAGAACCCACACTGTGAAAGTAGCAGACTCTAAATCCAACTTCAGACCAGTGACAAGTAGAATACCACAGGGTTCAGTCCTAGGTTCTCTCCTGCTTTGCATCTACTTCTCTGAAGTACAGGCTAACACAGAAGGTCTTTGGCTAACAAAGTTTGCAGATGACTGCAAACTAGGAGCCATAATCAAAACTCCTAATGATGTGGACATCCTACAAAAGGGCCTCACTGAGACAGATGCCTGGTGTCAAAGCCATGGCTTCAAGCTCAATGCCAAAAAGTGCATTGTCATCCCTTTTGGTAATAACTCTGTACCCATGAACTACCACATAGGCGGTAGTCTACTTAACACTGAAAGTGTGATAAGAGACCTTGGAACACAGGTGGATAGTAGTCTCTCCTTTAATAATTACATTGCTACAGTAGTCAGGAAATCCTTCTACATGGCACACTTCATCAGAAAAGGTTTCTCATCCAGGAAAAAAGAGGTCATTGTTCCCCTCTACTCATCACTCATTAGACCCATTATAGAGTACAACACCCCTTTTGGTATGTACCTCACAAGACATCTACAACAACTGGAAAGGCCACAGAAATACCTCACAAAGAGGATTACCGGCCTCAAACAGATGCCCTATGCAGACCGTCTCAAAAAACTCTAACTTTACTCTGTCACATATCGCCTACTCAGAGGCGATCTCTGCCTAACATACAAAGCTATGTCAAACCCAGAGCTGTTGGACATGCTCCACTTAAAGAAATCCCAATCCCTCCAAGCTACACGCTCTAGGGACCCAAACCATGTCACCACAATAAACAGAACATGATGGAGGGATAGATTCCTGTCCCAGAGACTTCCCATACTCTGGAACAAACTACCTATCTATATCAAACAAAGCTCCTCATTAGCACTCTTCAAGAAAAATCTTAATGATTGGATGGGAGATAGGAAATTCACCCCGGGGATCGCTTCTGTGGCTCTACTTGACATGAAACATGATCTACTGATATTAAGATAGTAAAATCAGACAGATTGCTGGTATTTACAATATACAGCCTTCTTCAGACAGTGAAGAAGTGTGTAGAGTACCAGCAGCCAAACCGGTGCAGTTTTGCTGTGTTTTTAAATAAAACATCAGTTTTTTTTCTGTGGTCCGTTTTTGTTGGCTTTTGTTTTTGAATTGGCAAACTTTCTTTTTTTGCTCTACTTGACAGGGGCACAGGAAAATAATTTTCTTGGGTGGCAAAATCCAGGGTACTGTTTGGCTAGGCTTATATAGGCCCTAGGGCCAATAGTCTAGTACCTACCTATGAACCTATGAAGTAACTCTGTCCTTGTAAAAAATCAGATATGGAGGCTTGCAAGACAAAGCTTGTAGCTCAGATAACCTCTTGGAGGAAATAATAACCACCAAGAAAATAGTTTTCCAAGTCAGAAACTTTAAGTATACCTTAGCTGAAGGTTTGAAGAGGGGTGAAACTAAGGCCTGTAGAACCAAGGTGAGGTCCCAAGGAAAAGCAGGATCCTTAATAGGAGGACATAGGAGAAAGGTAACCTTCATGAAAGCCTTGTACAGTTTAGATGAGGCTAGAGAGAAAGAATTCTCCTCTACATGAAAATTGAAAATGGCAGCACGTTGCACTTTCACCGTAGAAAAACTTATACCTTTATTAAAAAGATAAGCCAAGAAGTCCAAAACTGCCAAGACTGGAGCAGAAAAGGGGTCTAAATTGTTGATGAGCCCAGATAGAGAACCTCTTCCACTTACTGTTACATAGCTTTCTAGTGGATGGTTTGTGTGCCACAATCAAAATTCTTCTGACTGGGGAAGAAACCCCAGGAGTTCTAGCCATCACTGGAAGTGGAGAAATTAAGCAGTTAGTTTCAGGTTCAGAAGATCTGGATGGGAGTGTGCTAAGGAATGGAACAAGAGATATGGAGAAGCATCCAGAGTCCAAGGTGGACAAACCAGGTGAGACCAAAGGAAGAGGAACCACACTTGATGGAGCCAAAAGGGGGCATGAGGATGACTTGGTACTTTAACCTCTGTGCTTTTTGTAGAAATTTGAGAATGAGTGGAAAGGGAGGGAAGACAGAGTAGATCGGGGGCCAAGTATGGACTACAGCATCTCTTGGTGACTGTCCCTGAGGAGGGATCAGGGCAAAAAAATCTCTGCACTTGGTGTTGGAGGGAGATGTGAACAGTTCGCAGCAAGGTCGACCCCATCTCTGGAAGATGATATTCACCACTGCAGGATTGAGAGACCACGTGAAGCATCAAAATAGCCCTGCTGAACCTGTCCGCTCGGATGTTCAACTTCCCCAGAATGAGAAAGGGTTGGAAGAAATCGTCCATTGCCACAACCTTATGGCCTCTCAACACAAGGGATAAGATCAGGTTTCTCCTTGCTTGTTGATGTACCAGACCACTGACGTGTTGTCTGTCTGAATAGCACCAGTTCTGGTAGGAAGAGCAGACTGGAGGGCTTGCAACGCCAGAAGCATTACAGAGCATTTATATGCAAATTGGTCTCTAGGGAGGACCACGTGCCTTGGACCGTCTTAGATAATGCCCCCCCCACCCGAGTTGGGATGTATCCATGGTCGTGGTGGCTAAGGGAGGGAGGAAGGACAAACAGCCAGCCCTGGAGAAGATCTTTGGATTGAATCCACCAGATGAGAGACAGTTTGCACGCCTGTGAGATCCTGATTCAGTAGTTTAATGGGCAGTGAAGAAAAGACCATTGTACGTCTAAGATCCACTGAAGAACTCTCATGTGAAGGTGGGCTAAGGGCACCAGAGTGATTGTCGCTGCCATGGACCCAGAAGGACAAGACAAGTTTTTGGGGGAGGTGTGTCCATTATCTGTTTAACATGAATTCTCAGATTGGAAATCCTGTTGGGAGTAAGAAGGGCTAGAGCACGAGTGGTGTCCAAACAAAGTCTCTGACTTGAACTGGATGAAAATGGGACTTGTTTAGTTTGATAGAGATGCCCAAGGTCGAGGCTAGCTGGAATAGGTATTCTGGTGGGAGCAGTTAGAAGCTAATCATCTAGGTAAGGAAACACCTGGAATCCTTACCATCTCAGGTGAGCTGCTATGACTGCCATGCATTTGTAAACACCCTGGGGGCTGTAGTGAGACCAAGGGCAGTGTTTGGAATTGATAATGACTGGCTCCCAGCCTGAAGTGGAGATACCTTCTGGAGTGTCTGTTCATCTTGATGTGATAGCATGCGTCCTGAAGGTCTATAGAGCAGATCCAGTCGTCCTTGTCCAGGAAGGGCAGAATGGACTCTATCGTGACCATTCAAAACTTTAAATTGACAATTGACTTATTTAGAGAGAAGACATCCAGAATGGGTCTGTGGTCCCCCATCTTTTTGGGCACTAAAAAGAATCTTGAGTAAAAGCCTGATACAAATCTTTTGGATGACTCTTTTTGAGAGCAGCTTTGCAATTTCTAACACTGCTGCCTCCCACTGATTAGGTAGAACATCGAAGAGGACTTTTCTTGTTGAGGGTTTTTGGAAAAAGGGTATGGAATAGCCTCTGGATATGATTTTTAACACCCAATGATCTTTTGTGATGGCTTCCCAGGTTGTTGGGTGTAGAGACAAGCATCCCCCAACTGCCTCCAGAGTAGAGTAGTCATGCATTCCTTCAGGACTGCTGACTGGGTCTGTCTGAGAAAGAATCTTGAGACACTTGGTTCATCAGACCCCCCTCTGCAGAAAAGGCAGCATCTGTTATTATAACCATCGCCTCCCTGCCTCTGGGAGAAAGGTCCCCTTGTGAATCCTGAAAAGGACCTTCCGATTTACAGAACCACAACTTCTTACCTCCACTCTGGTTCCTGGAAAAGGTCCGTTGTTGGTTAGAGAAGTGTATCCCAACAGCAGACAAGGTCTTTCCATTTTTTTCACTTAGGGAGAGAGTGTGCCTTTAACTGTTGGACCAGCTCAAAGTCTTTCACTAGCTCGTGGCTATCCCCTATCCCATCATGCACTAGGACAGCTCCCCAGATCTTGTTTGCAGCTGAGCCAGCTCCATTTTGGTGGTAGCTGCAACCACCATGGCATTGTAACCAGTGTGCCTGACTGGGTGTTTGCAGTTTATTAGTGGTTTGTGTTTGCACTCAGCTTTCCACCTTGAGATTTATTAGTGTGCTTTTGGAAGACCAACCACCCTTTTGGTGGAGGATTTCCATGATGTCTCAAAAGGAGACATCCTCAGGTGGTGATCTGGAGGACCCTTCCCCTTCATCGAGATTGGTATCCTCTGTGAGAGATTCCAAGGGGAGAATCCAAGTGTCTCACACTGGTGCTTCTAAGGGACCTCCTTGGTGCAGTGTTCTGGGGAGGTATCGGAAGACTCTGGGGGTTCCAAATGGGAAGCAGACTAGAAGTCCTTTTAGGCAGGCTGTCCCAGAGAGGACAGAGTGATTTCTCAGGCACAAAGGCTGCTGTGTGTGTGTGTGTGTGGGGGGGGGCAGTGTCTGAAATGAGATTTAGTGAAATGAGTTTTCAGTAACTTGTGTTTTCAGCTATGTGGTTAGGGTGAAATGAAATTCAGTGAAATGAGATTCAATGAAACAAAGTAGACCTACATATAGATAGATACATATAAAACAACCAGAAGGGAAGGGGTAGGGAAGGAGACTAAAAAAGTTCTTTTACTGACACAGAACTAAGACCAATAGAAAGGTAGATACTAAAAAAGTAACCACTAACAACAATAATTATATAAACTGCAAGAAATATCACTCACTGACTGAGTAAAACCTGAGGAGCTCAGAGTGTCCAGAACCCGATGCTTAGGGAAGCACAACAAATGAAATATGAGGGATTTGGAAGAGAGGAGCATCGTGGGTAGGGGAGATGCTTGGATGTTGGAGCCTTCAGATTTGGTATGCAGCTGAGTCGGCTCTCATGCTTGGATCCGAAACCCATAGGTTGAAGAGCAAATAAAGGCAACAACATCAGATAATTGAATTTAGAAATATACATGAATAAAGGAATAATGACTATAATAGTAATTTGAGAAGAAAAGTCTCAAACAGTCAAAAGAGAAACTAGCCATGGAGAGAAAAAGTCAGTTTAACAATTTTTATAATACAATGGACTCTAGATAACAAAAGAAATGAAACAGAAACATGATGTATATTAGAAAGAAAGAAGAAAAATGGGACATCTAATAAACATCTAATAAACATCAATGGGATATCCAATAAACAACAATACAAATGACTGATTTCTGCATTGTTAGCAGATAAATAATAATCTATATCTGTGGTATAGGCTGTGCAATATTTACTCAATAATAAAGGAAGAGTCGGACCACAAGGGCAAAGCCCGAGTTTCTTAACAGATGTGTAAAATGTCACACAACTCATCCAACAGACATTAATTATTGGTACCACACACTGTACGGTTACAGACTGCTTAAAGAGAAGCTCCAGTTTGATTACAATATCTATTAAGAGCAAAATAAAAGTCAGACTCCCGACCAGTCACAAGTGGAGTCCCATAGGGATAGGTCTTGATTCCTCTCCTATTTGGCATCTACTTCTCATAAGTCCAGGCCAACACGAAGGGACTCTGGCTGACCAAATTTGCAGATGACTGCAAGCTGAAAGCCATTATTAACTCCTCAAGTGATGCAGACATCCTACAGAGAGGCCTCACTGAGACCAATGACTGGTGTCGAAACCATGGCCTTAAGCTTAATGCCAAAAAATGCATTGTCATTCCCTTTGGGAAAAACTCAGTTCACAATAATTACCACATCGATGGGAGCCCACTGAACACTGAAAGCGCTATAGGAGATCTGGGGACACAGGTTGACAGCAACCTCTCCTTTGACCACCACATTGCCACTGTGGTCAGAAAGTCCTTCTATGTGGCACTTCTCATTAATAAGGGTTTTGCATCCAGGAAGAAAGAGGTCATCATTTCTCTCTACTCTTCCCTCATTAGACCAGTCATAGAGTATAATGTCCCATTTGGCATGTACCTCACTAGACACCTGCAACATCTGGAGAGGCCACAAAAGTACCTCATGAAGAGGATCCTAGGCCTTAATCACATGTTCTATATGGACAGACAAAAAAACTCCAGCTATTCTCTGTCTCATATTGTCTACTAAGAGGCGATCTCTGCTTGACTTACAAAGCCATGTCTGACCCAGCTCTGTTAGAAATGCTACATCTAAATATATCTCAATCCCTCTGCACCACACACTCCAGAGACATCAACCTCATTACCACAATCAACAGAACATGCTAGAGGGGCAGATTCATAACCCAGAGACTGCCCATACTCTGTAATAGACTTCCCATACATGTCAAGCAGAGCACCTCACTAGCCCTCTTCAAGAAAAATCTTCATGAGTGGATAGGAAATAGAAAGTTCACCACTGGGATCACTCCAGTGGCTCTACTTGATAGAGGCACTGGGAACTAACGACAGGCAGCACAATGCCAGAGCACTTCTATGGGCTAGGCTCGTAAAGGCCCCAGGACCATTAGCCTAGTACACAACTATAAACCTATGAACCTATGAACCTAATAAAATCCATGTAGGCATAGTGCAAAGCCTACATGAAGGTACCATGGCAGTGTATATGGTACCACCTCGGTAGTGCGCCATGCATATTAATGAAGGCACATTATTGAGAGAAAGCAGTGTCAGACAGTTATTGAATCAATGTAGGGAGTATCAACAGCAAAAAAAGAGTTCCAGGATGCACAAAAAACACTAGTAACCAAAAATAATGCACCCGGTAGCCATCAACAAAAACTCCACTTTATTAGAACCAAACATCAGCAAAATCCATTAGTTGTTAAGTGCTTTCATCATAGACAATGACTTCATCAGAACAAGAATACGTCTCATAATTAAAATGCCTATATATATCCAGTAAATTAACACATAATTAGTAATTTAAATTAAATAAGTCAATTAAGCAATACAACTCTCTTAAAAACACATTCTCAAATATGTACAAGTATATGTATCCACAGCCTTTGTTAAAACATTGTATTTAAAAATAAGAAGTTATGTACTCACCATAACGTTCCATCTGAGTAGGTATCTTCATTTGTCTGCAACCTTTGGGATACGGATCCGATCTCGGATCCGAGCCGGCAACTTCTATCATAGCATAGATCCAAGCTCCTAGCTCCTCTCCTTACCCATAATCCCCTGCCTACCCTAACTGACCTCAGATCAAGTTTGTCCCATAGCACAGCAGATAAAAGTGTCCCAATGGGAACATATGCTAATAACACAAGAACGATCATATTGGTCAGGGGGAAGGAGGGGGGGATGGTTGCAGACAAATGAAGATACCTACTCAGATGGAACGTTATGGTGAGTACATAACTTCTTAATCTGAAGTAGGAACTTCATTTGTCAGCAACCTTTGGGACAGAGTCCCCAGCTACCTAAATCTTGGGTGGCCTTCATGGAAGGATATTCCGGAGCACCGCAGAGCCAAAGGACGCCCTACCTTGGGAGACAACATCTATTTTATAGTGGATGATAAAGGTGTGAGATGAAGCCCAAGTGGCTGCGGAACAAATGTCATCCAGTGGAACCCTAGCTTGAAAGGCCGCAGATGTGGCAACGGCCCTAGTAGAATGAGCATGGACTCCTTAAGGTGCAGGCCTTCCCAAGCTCTGATATGCTAAAAGAATACAACTCGAGATCCATCGAGAGAGAGAAACTTTAGAAACTGACTTTCTGAAATTACTTTTGGCAAAGGAGATAAACAACTGATCGGATTGCCTATGATCAGTGTTTCTATGGATATAAAAATGTAGTTGTCTGTGTACGTCTAAGGAATGTAGCTTATACTCTCCTTTGTTATGAAAGTTGGGGAAAAACACTGGAAGATTGATAGATTGATTGATGTTCGCTTCTGAAGATACCTTAGGTAGAAAGGACGAATTGATCCTGAGGTAAACCCTATCCGGGTGAAAGACCAGATATGGTGGTTTGACACAAAGAGCTTGCAATTCCGACACTCTTTTGGCTGAAGTTATGGCCATCAAAAAGGCTGTCTTCCAAGAGAGAAATTTGAGATCAACCATGGCCGCCAGTTCGAATGGGGGACCAGTCAAGGCCTGCAAGACTAAGGATAAATCCCATGGAGGTACCACCTCTTTAACTGGAGGCCTAAGGAGGAAGGTACCCTTGAGGAAGGTCTTACACAGTATGGAAGTGATAAGAGGGCCAGACTCTTGCCCGTGATAGTATGAGATTGCTGCCAGTTGTACCTTGACTGTGGAAGAACTAGCCCCCTGGTGAAAGAGAGAGGATAGAAAATCTAAAACCGACGATATTGGGGCTGTAAAAGGGTCTAAACGATGGTGTTCTGCCCAAATGGTGAAGCGTTTCCACTTACTCTGATAAACCTTCCTGGTGGAAGGCTTGTGAGCTGCTACAAGAATGGTTTTGACCGGTGATGAGATCTCGGGAGTCCTTATGAGGAGTGGAACTGGAGCAACCAAGCCGTCAGTTTGAGGTTGACCAGGTTCGGATTCGGAAGACCGAGAGGGTGAGAAATGAGATCAGGAATGGGATCCAGAATCCATAGTGGATACACTAGGTGAGACCATAGGTAAGGGAACCACGTCTGACGAGGCCAGAATGGGGCAATGAGGATCATCTTGCTCCCCAGCTGCCTGGCTTTCTGTAATAATTTCAACATCAGGGGAAGAGGAGGGTAAGCATAAAGCAGACTGGAGGCCAAGCATGAACTAGAGAGTCTCTCGGGGACTCCCCCGGAGGGGGGATCAGAGGGAAGTAATCGTTGCATTTGGTGTTTGAAGGAGAGGCAAAAAGATCGCAACAAGGTTGCCCCCATCGGGCAAATACTTGCTCTGCAACTCGATGGTTGAGAGACCATTCGTAAGGAGTCAGGATAGTACGACTGAGCCTGTCCGCTAGAATGTTGGACCGCCCCAGAATGTGCATTGCTATGAGAAAGTGGATGGTGGAAATCGCCCATTCCCACACTCTCATGGCCTCGCGGCAAAGGGGGTAAGACCTGGTTACTCCCTGTTTGTTGATGTACCAGACGACCGACATGTTGTCTGTCTGTACTGCAATCGTCCCTACCGGAAGAGAGTTGTGTAGCGCCTGCAACGTCAAAAGCAACACCCTCATCTCTAGGACGTTGATATGCAAAGAGGTCTCTACGTCGTTCCATGTGCCTTGGACTGTCCTGCCCGAAAAATGCTCCCCCCCCACCCCAGGCAAGAAGCGTCCATGGTCACTGTGTCGACTGGCGGAGGTAGTGAGAAGGGATGTCCCGTGTGGAGGTTGGGAGACTGGAGCCACCACAGGAGCAATCTTCTGCAACCCTTGCTTAAGGAAATGGGGTGAGACAGGGGGTTGCGAGACAGGGACTATTGTACCTGGAGGGTCCAATGCAGAGCCCTCATGTTCAACTGGGCCAATGGCAGCAGAGGGATTGCAGCCGCCATAGATCCTAGGATCCTCAGGATCAATTCCGCCGAAGGAGTTTGCATTTGAAGGATGGCCTGCACGTGCAATATCAGGTTCCGAAGCCGATCTGGAGTCAAGAACGCAAGCATCTGTCTGGAATCCAGTCTCACCCCTATAAAATCCAACACCTGTGTAGGGATGAGAGAGGATTTGGTCATGTTGATGGTTAATCCTAATAGTGAAGCCAGACTGGGGAAATAATCCCTGCATGAACAAGGTAGATGCCTTGTTGGGCCTGTAAGGAGCCAGTCGTCCAGGTATGGAAAGACCTGAATTCCCTGGAGTCTCAGGTGGGCCGCTATTATCGCTAGGACCTTGGTGAACACCCTGGGGGCTGAGGTGAGACTGAAGGGGAGGACCCTGAATTGAAAGTGACTGGCTCCCAGCCAGAAGCGGAGAAACCTCCTGGAACGCCTGTCCACTAGAATGTGATAGTACGCATCCTTGAGGTCTATGGAGCACATCCAGTCATCCTCCCGCAATAAGGGGAGGACGGATTGCAACGTGACCATTCAGAACTTTTCTTTGGATACCGCCAGGTTTAAGAGAGAGAGGTTGAGGATGGACCTCAAGTCCCCAGTCTTTTCTGGCACCAGAAAGAACCTGGAGTAAAACCCTGATCCAACTTGATCTGGGGGGACAGGCTGGATGGCTCTTTTTTTGCAGAAGCTGCTGAATTTCTGCAGCAGCCACCTCCCTCTGACTGGGTGGAACGTTGGGAAGGCTTCTGATTCTGGGGTTTACTATAAAGGGAATTTGGTAACCTCTGGATATGATACGAAGCACCCAGCGATCCATTGTTATGGACTCCCATTTTGCTAGGTGCCTCGAAAAACGCCCCGCGACTGCCTCCAGAGTGAAGCAGTTGGGTAACCCCTCAGGAGTTCTGTGTGGGCCTCTCAGAGAATGGTTCTCTGGACCCAAAATTCCTGGGACCCCCCTCTGCCTCTGGGGCGGCGTTCTCCCTGTCCTCTGCCATGAGAGGACTGGTTGTCCTGAGCAGACTGGGATTGATGTGATTTTCGGAACCACATCTTCTTCTGACCCTTTTGGTTCTTGGAAAAGGACCTCTGGGGTGCAGAGAAGTGGACTCCAACGGCAGACAAGGTCTTCCCGTCTTTCTCCCTCTGGACAAGAGTGTCGCGAACGGTTTTTGCCGAACAGTGCAGAACCATCAAAAGGGGCATTCGCAAATGACACCTTAAAGGGTTCCAAGAAGTCACAGTGACGGAGCCAGGCCTGTCTCCTCATGACAAGCCTGACTCTGCCTGCTCTAGCGGCTCCCTCCGTAGCATGTGACAACAGCCGCATAGAGGTGTTAGAGATAGAGCAGAGGGTGGCCATTTGGGAGGAGTACAGATCCTTGTCTCCCTCCAACATGGACCCTGGGGAGGAAGCAGCGTATTCCTTAATTAGATCCCGCTGCATCCGAATAATGTGTGCCATGTAGTTCAAGGCCCTCATAGAGAAGGTCGCTGAACTGAAGGCCCGCTTCCCAAGACGGTCCATCGCGCGAGACTCCTTGCTAGGAGGATGAACCATGGGGCTCTCCTGAGCCAACTCTTTCTTGGTGGCTGCAGCCACCAACATGGCATCCACAGGGGGACCTCTGCTCCAGTGTGATCTCTCTGCAGGGGGGCTCAAAATTTTGCCCGGACGCTTGGGGATCGGCTCTATGGTGTCCGGTTCCTTCCAAGCCCTAGAGGATATGAGATCCACCAGGGGGTTGGGTGGAGGGGACACCCAAGAGGTAGATGGCCCTGCCTCAAATGCCTCAAGGAATACGGACTCATCAGAGGAAGCCTTAGGGGCAGACCACCCACCCCTGATTTTGAGCATTTCCATGATGTCTCCAAAGGAGACATCCTCGGGGGGTGATCTAGGGAGCCTTCCCCTTCATCCAAGTCCGTATCTTCGGTGAGACTCTCAGGGGAGTCTATGTGCTTCCTTTTGTACTTTGTCTTGTGAGGAATCTCCTCGGGGGGGCTGTCCGAGGAGTCCTCATGGGCTGTATCCTGTTCCACTGGAACTCCTAGAGGCGCTGAGGCAGGCTGCCCCGAGGGCCGGATGAGGGGAGCCAGGACCAGATGAGAAGGAGTGCGGGAGGGAGCCGAAGCCAGGACAGGAGGCCTGGAAGCACTCGACAGTGCCCTCTCCACCGCAGCGAAAGCTGAGGGGGAGCCACTCTCTGACGGATCCGAGATATGACTCCCACTCGGATCCGAAGCGGGGGATTGGACCCGGCACCGAGAACGTCGGATCCAAAGGACCAGTGTGCTCCGACCGGGACGGAGCCAAAAGCACACCGAATCCCTCGGATCCGAAGCTCGGCCCACGGCTCCGAGAGGTCAGATCTGACAAACTCGAGGGAGCCGTCGGAGCAGACGTGCCCAGCACGGTCGGCTCCGACCTACCCCCGGATCCAACTTGGCTCGGCTCTGAGCGCTCCGAACCCGGAATGCGGTTCGGAGAAGGAGCTATAGGAGCGAAAAAAAAGGTAGAGCTCCCCCCCGGAGGGGGGGGGGGGGGGCAAGAGCACTCCCATCTGCATCTGGGCCTGGATGAATCTCCTCATCATCCGGTCCATGTCCGCATCAGACATGCTAAAAGTGGACCTCGAAGAGGCCACTGAGGCAGACCTGGAGTGTTGCCTCGATGACCTCGACGGGGACCGGATCACCTCCTCCTCGGGTCCCGGGGAGAAACAAGGGGATCGGATCCGAGGAGGAGGAGATCGAGAAGACTTGGACGGAGAAGCCCTCTTGGCAGGCAGGGCCGATGAGGAGTCATCGGACCGCCGCTTAAGGTGCTTCTCCCGCCGCTTCTCTTTCCTGGCCTCCCTATCCTCCAGAGCCGAAGCGGGAGGTTGAGTCCTGGTCGGAGGAAGGGAGGCAGGAGTGACCGCTACCGGGGGCAGTAGTGGGCACCGAAGTACCAGAGGCCGAAGCAGAGTCTGGGGGTAGAAGGCCTGCCAGGACTAGCTTCAAACTTCGATCCTTGAGTGCCCTGGGGTTGAACACCACACAAATCACGCAACCCGAAGAGAGGTGTTCAACCCCAAGGCACCTAACTCACCGAGTGTGGCCATCAGCCGGTGAAAGCTTGTGACCACACTCGGTGGATTTCGAAAAAATGGCTTTAGGGGCCTCCGGCATTACTACAGTAAAGCACACTCACTAGGCCCCTAACACTCAAGTCACACACACACGCTATGACCAGCGGGGGAGGGAGAAATATTTTAAATTAAATTTAAGCTGAAAAGCTAAAATAATAATAAGATTAGTGTTAAGGGTAAACCTACCATGCACACACAATCACTCACTCAGAAAGAAGAAAGAAAAATCTTTTTTTCTCACAAAAATGCTAAGAGCTCTGAAATCTAGCTGTTGCTTGAAGAGCGGCAAACTAGATCTGAGGTCAGTTAGGGTAGGCAGGGGATTATGGGTAAGGGGAGGAGCTAGGAGCTCGGATCTATGCTATGATAGAAGTTGCCGGCTCGGATCCGAGATCGGATCCGTATCCCAAAGGTCGCTGACAAATGAAGTTCCTACTTCAGATACATTGTTTTTTAAAAAAATTTGGTATTCAAAATACATGAATAAAATAAAAAAATGTATGTGTGTATATAAATACATTTTTTTGTGTATAAAAACATTTAAGCAATGAATTTAATGTTCTACTTTGTTTTAGTAGACAGAAGATAAGGTTAAGCACATTGTTGAAGGAGTTCCACACCTGGTCAGGGACTCTTGGGATTTTTTGGGACAACTCAGTCAAGATATATGGAGCCCAGATCTCATTTTCTTAACCATAGACGTTAAGGACTTATTTACTTGTATTCCCAAGAAAGATGGTATGGAATACTTTGAAAAGATACTCTTTCTTGACTCTAGTTTGACTCATGAGGAGGTTACTTTAATTTGTGAACTGATGTCTATGGTCTTAGATTATAATTACTTCTATTTTGAAGGCAATATTACCAACAAATTTCTGGGGTGGCCATGGGAGCAGTTTGTGCACCAGTGTATACCAATATAGTCCTTTTTGGATGGGAGCTCAAACATGTTTTCAACAGTACTTGGTGGGCTGAACATGTTTTATTGTATAATCAGTACCTGGACAATATTTTTATTTTATGGAAGGGAGACAAGGATAACATTCCTGTATTTATTGATTATTTGAATGGAACCACCACCTTCCTTAAGTTTACATTTTCTTGCCATGAACAACAATTACCATTCTTGGATACATTAATTTCTCATAATAGTCATGGTTTCAAATCGCAGGTTTTTTGTAAGAGTACGTTTTGTAACTCCTACTTGCATTTTACTAGTCACCATCCTTTGTCGCAAAAGAAAAGTATTATTAAAGGACAGGCTATACGTATTGCTTGAATGACTTCTGAACTGATTAATGTTAAAAAAGAATTTGTTATTTTGATGAACATGTTTTTACAAAGGGGTTATCCCAAAGACATGCTTAATCTAATCTTGGATGAAGTTTATGGTGAATGGGGTAGGAAGTACAAACCCCTTTTGGGGGTAGGTCATTTTACAAATCTACCCTTGGTCAGTTCTCAGTACCATTCTGGATCTGTGGCATTTACAAGAGCTTGTATAGTACAATACAGTACAATATCTAAAAACATTAAGGCTATTCTGTGAAAAAAAATTGGAGTATTTTCAGGACCAATCAGGATATCTATCAAATTTTGGGTGATCAACCTTTTTTATCAATAAAGTGAGAATGAACCTTAAGAAATTGGTAGAGAAACCTAAAAAATTTAATGTAAATGAGAACATTAAAGGGACTACACGTTGTGGCTGTTCACAGTGTAGTTTTATTTTCAGGGGAACTGTTACTACATTGAGTGACAGACTAAGGACTAATATTATCTTCAGGAATGGTAACTGTAGGACACAGAGGTTAGTGTACTTGGCAATGTGTGATACCTGTCCGGCATATTATGTCGGAAAGATGGAAAGATCTTTTAAGCGTAGGATCTATGAACATTTATATGAATTAAAAAACAAGAAAGACACTAATGCATTGCACAGGCACTCCTGAAGTTGTTTAAATTTCCAAGGTTTTAAGTTTGGTATACTAGACACAGTTGACATTGAACCTAGGGGGGAGATTGGAAGAATCAGCTCAGCAAAAAGGAACTTATTTGGCAACTAAGGCTTGCTGCTAACTTCCCCCCAGGATTAAATGGCAATGTTTCCATAGTACCAGCCCTTAAGGACAGAATTTAAATATGCTATGCAATGTTATGTTACTGGGTTATTTACAACATTCTAGCATGCGGTTATGACTAACTAAATGTTCTGTACATTACTAACCTATACACTTTGATATACTTCAACACCATAACTCAACTGGGTATTCCGGTTCCTGGCGATCCACCTACCCAACCTCAGCCAACCATGGCACTGGGTCCTAGCACATCTGGAACCCAAGTCGGCAGTGCCCCCTCCGCTGGCCCTGCACCACCTACGTGTGGCACCACCTCAGGGGATGAGGCCCGTCCCCCTCAGGAGTGAGTGTGGAGTGGGGATGTCACCCAGGAATAGCTACCAGAGATTGTGCGCAGGATCATGCATCATGGCTATGAAGATCGCCTGTGCCAGATTTAGGGCAGACTCAGCAATCTGGAGGGGAAGGTGGTCCTGGCACCCAGCACAGCCACCTTTGGGGCAGTAAAGGAGCATTGTTGACTGCCCATGGGTGGGTAGCTCAGTCTCACTGCTGCCATCTGGGGGCACATGGCTCTCTGATTCCACAATACCCTTCCCATCCAAGGTGTTTATCCCCCTCATGTGTCACACTCTGCCTCAAATGCTGTCTTGTTTGTTTGTAAATACAACCTCTCTTACCCAGCTTACCTCCCCACATGCACCTATATCCCTTCCCCAACATTCCACACTCTCCTTAAAAAAATGGGCATCTGTCCCACAAAAAAAAATCACCCCATACATAGTTCTCCAGTTTGTACCCACATCCACTGGACACAATTATTACATGAATTAATAAACACAGTTATGTTGCCCTCTCCCCTCTCTCTGGGGTGTGAGGCTCCAAATTTCAAATTCTCTATAACCTGCACAGCTGTTGCTGTACAAGAAATGGAGAGCTCTGGTTCTTTCCTACACCCATTCTGCACATTCCTACATGTCTTTCAGTATGTTTTTCTCCCTGCTTGCCCCAATTTCACCACTTTTCCTATCATCCCTTTTTTCTTTTCTTTTTTTTTAATTAGCCCTGGTTTAAGTGGAGTTAAGCAGTGTGGTGCACCGTGCAAATCTGCACAAAACTGCTTAATACTCCCTTAATCACCTTTTCTGTTTCTGACACTATTAGGCACATCTGCAAAATAATCACCCTTCCCAAGTCTCAAACCCAGGCCCCTATCGACTACAGCATAGTGTATTAACCCATTAGGCCAGTCAGCTCTGAAGTAGAAAAAGAAGTTATGTACTCACCATAATGTTCCATGTGTGTTGTCCATCCCGCCTTTATTCATAGCAAGTTGGGTTCAGATCTGATCCTCGGATCCGACTCAGCCTTATACACAAGCTTGAGGACTTTCCCTTTCTCGTGGCTATCCCCTATCACATCATGCACTAGGAGATCTCCCCAGATCTTGTTTGCAGCTATACAAAGGAATTCCAAAATAAGGATAGCTTAATATTTAATAGAGCAATCAAGAAGGTCAGAGAACACTAGTAGTCAATTGTATCAACTCAGTCTTCAAGGAGCAAAAGGCTGGGGGAAGGAGGGTGGGATGTAAGAATGAAGGTGAGATGGACAACACACATGGAATGTTATGGTGAGTACATAACTTCTTTATGTGATGTTGTCCTATCTCGCCTTCATTCTTAGCAGGTTGTGACAGCATCCCTAGCACAATCTTTCTTGGGTGGCTCAAGGGAGATTATTTTTCAGAAATGTGGAACCAAAGGAGGCCCTGTTCCTGGAGGCCAAATCGACTTTTTAATGAATGATAAAAGTATGTGGTCTTGCCCATGTTGCTGCAGCACAAATGGTATCAATAGGCAGTCTAGCCCGGAAAGTGGAAGAAGTTGCAATTGCCCTTTTAGAACGACCTTTTATTTTATGGGAAAGATCTTTGTTTTGAGATTTGTAAACAAAGGTTATAATATCTGATAGCCATTTTGAAAGTGCCACTTTAGAAATTGGGGAACATTTCCTTGAATCTGAAAAGGATACAAACAGTTGGTCAGATTTTCTGAAGTCCTTTGTCTGATGTAAGTAGAAGCGTAATTGTCTATGTGCATCTAGTTGGTGCATGTATTCTATCTTATTCTCATAGTTAGGGAAAAACATTGGTAGCTCTATGGATTGGTTTAAATTAGAGTCTGGACATAGTTTGGGTAAAAAGGTGGGGTTTGTTCGTAAGTATACTCAGTCCCTGTGGAAAATCGTGTACGGGGCTTTATTGACAAGGCTTGAAGCTCTGACACCCTTCTAGCAGAAGTAATAGCTATCAAAAGAATAGTTTTCCAAGACAAAAATTTGAGATTGCAGGGTGATGCTGACTCATTCGGGGGGAAAAACTAAATGAGATAAGACAAACTTTAAGTCTCATTGTGCTGGAGGGTCTCTAATAGGTGGTCTTAATAAAATGGTACCTTTAAGAAAGGCTTTACATAGTCTGTGTGACATAATATTGAGGCCTGATTCACCTAAATGGAAATTGGATATTGCTGCTAACGAAAATTGAATAGTAGCTGCAGCTGTGCCTTCACTGAATAGTTTTACCAAGAATTCTAGAATGGAAGCTAATGGGGCAGAAAAAGGATCAATTGTATTATTTGAAGCCATGAAGAAAATCTTTTCCATTTGTTTGTATATATCTTTCTCGTTGAAGCCTTATGAGAATAAATAAAGAGTTGCTTCACTGAAGAAGAAAGGTTAGGGAGCCTGGCTATGGTTGGAATCAGAGCAGCCAAGCTGTCAACTTGAGAGATTCAAGAGAAGGATGGAGAGTTCTTGATGCATGGAGTCAGTAGGTCCAGAACTGGGACCAAAATCCAAGGCTCCTCCTGAAGATGAGGCCACAGGAAGGAGAACCAGATTTGATGAGGCCAGTATGGGGCAATGAGCATCAAGTCCCCTCCCAAGTAATTGGCTTTTTGAAGAATTTGGGTAGCAATAGAAAGAAAGGAAAGGCATAGAAGAGACCCAAGGGCCAATCATGTAAAGGTGCATCCCTTGGTGACTCCCCCGGAGGAGGGATAAGGGCAAGGTAGCTGCTGCATTTGGCATTCATGGATGTGGCAAAGAGGTCGCAGCAAGGCTGGCCTCATTTGCAGAAAATCTTTTCCACTACTTCCTGTTTTAGGGACCACTCATGAGGCATCAGAATCTCTCTGCTGAGTTTGTCTGCTATCACGTTGGATCTCCCCAAGATATGAGTTGCTATCAGAAAGCATTGGGAGGAGGTCCCCATTGCTATACTCTCAGAGACTCCCAATAAAGTTCCTCCTTATTTGTTTAAGTACCATACAACTGACATGTTGTCTGTCTGTATTGCAAGAGTTCCCAGCAGAAGAGAGTCCTGGAATGTTTGCAATGCCAGAAGCACTGCTCTCCTCTCTAGGACACTGATGTGCAAATGGGCCTCATGATCCTGCCAAGTGCTTTGGACTGTCTTTCCCAGATAATGCCCACCCCCCACCCTATCTGCGAAGCATCCACGGTCACTGTAGCTAATGGTTGGGGGAGTACAAAGGGTCGACCTAGCATCATTTGACTGGAGTAAAGCCAACAACTAAGGTCTTTTTTGCAAGATTTTATTATCAATATTTTGTGGGACATAAGTAGTTCCTGCATTGACCACTGAGTGGATAATAGCCACTGGAGAATTTTCATATGCAGACATGCTGATATGATCAAGGTTATTGCTGCTGCCATGGTCCCCAAGGAGCACATCCAATTGTCTTGTCCCAAAAACGGGAGTATTGACTGCAGTGTTAACATCTGGAACTTGGACTTTCTTACAGATTTGTTTTGATTGTTGAGATCCAGAATTGGCCTCCAGTCCCCTGTTTTTTTTGGAACTAAAAAGAACCTTGAGTACATTCTGGATCCTATTTGATCTGCAGGGAATGTTTGGATGACTCTTTTGTTTAGAAACTTCTGAATTTCTAGAGCTGCCTGTTCCCTTTGACTGTGTGGGATGCCTGGGATCTGTTTTATGTTTGGGAGGGGGAAGGAAAGGGGTACAGAGTAACCTCTGGATATGATGCTTTGTACCCACTTGTCTTTTGTTATTGCCAGCCAGGCTGTTGGGTGCAAACATAAGCAGCTCCCGACTGACTCCACAGATGGCTAGGTGGGCCTCTGTTCAAGAGTGCTGAAAGGGCTTACCAAAGAAAGATTCCCAGTCCCCCGGATTTGGTGGACCCCCCCCCCCGCCACATGGTCAGCATCTTCCATTAGCAGTTCCCCCTCTGCCCCTATGGGAAAGCATCACCACGTGTGTCCTGGAAAGCTCTCTAGGATGCTTGAAACCACATTTTCCCACTACCTTTCTGACTTTTGGAGTAAGGTCTGGAAGGTAGAAAAAAACGGACTCCTACAGCAGAGAGGGAGTCTTTCCTTACTGTTCACACCTGGGTAGTGTGTCCTTGACTTTAGGCCTGAACAAGGGCGAGCCATCAAACAGGGCATTCACAAAGGAATATTTAAAGGGTTCCACAAAGTCACACAAGTTCATCCAGGAATGTCTCCTCAAGGAAATGCCTGAACCCATCACTCTGCTCACTCAATCCGCTGCATAAGAAATCAGTCTCATGGAGGAGTTGACCACAGAATTTATGGTAGAGAGCTGACAGGAAACATTTTCTGACACCCCTTCAGCTACTGAACCTTAGAGAGTATCTTCTAGCTCTTTCAGGAGATCTCTCTCTGTAATCTTGTGAAATGAGTCAGGTAATTCAGCGAGCTAAGAGCAAAAGTCGCTGAAGAAAAAATTAGTTTTCCATATCTTTCCATTGTGTGAGACTCCTTGTTTGGTGGATGGACAGAAGAAGACATCTCTGAAAGTTCCTTCTTGGTGGTTGCTGCCACCACCATAGCATCTATTGGGATTCTCTTTGTTAGGAAACTTTTGTCCGACTGGGGAGTAATGAACTTATTTGGCCTCTGAAGAACTGGTTCCACAGAATCTGGTGACTACCACACCTTTCAAGAAACTAAATCCATTAGTTCGTCGAAAGGCGGAGACACCCAAGTGGAGAAAGGGTGAGATTCAAAAGCCATCAGGTACACAAACTCCTCCGCAGAAGGGTTGGTGGACTTCCAGCTGCCTCTTTCCTTAAGAATTTTCAAGATATCTCCAAAGGAGACATCATCAGGAGGCAACAGTGGGGACCCTTCTGCATCACTGAGGTCTGTATTGGAAGTGACAGATTTTTCTGGGGAGTCTAAATGCTACATTTTGCATAAAATCTTCCGAGGGACCTCATTGGAGGGGTACTCTGGAGAGGTTTTGGAAGAGATGGGGGGCACCCTGTGGGGCATCCTGAGGCTTAGGATCTCCACGTCCCCATGGATGCAAGGCTAGAGACATGGACAGCGGTGCCTTTGGGGGAAGACTGTCCAGACCTGAGAGTGGAGCTGCCTGTGGAGACAGCACTCTCCTCATCACCTCAAAGGCCCTCTGCCCCTGATCCGAGAAAACCTCCAGCTGCAAGGAACCGGGGGAAATCCGCAAAACCAAGGGGAGTGGCTCTGAGGCTGATGTAGGAGCTGAGCTCACCCGAGCCGATGCCTCGAGAGGCAAGATCGGATCTGTCAAATGTACGATCCAACTCCCCTCCCTGGACATGACTGGAGAGTGTCAGCCCCTAGACTCCTCAAGTTCTGATGGAACCGAGGATATCAGACTGATGTTTGGATCTGATGATCCCTTGGTAGGTCATGGTTCTGACGGTTCCACCAATATCAATTTCGGAGATCCCGGCTCCGAGGACTGAAGCTGGGTCGGAGAAGGAAGTGGTACAGAAGGGAAGGGTTTGGTCGGACCCAAAGCACTCAGGGTTGGATCTGATACCAGTTTGGCAAGCACCAGAGCACTTAACAGTCACTGCACCACTCGATCCACGTCATTATCAGACAGGCTCCTGGAAGATCAAGTTGAGGGGGCAGGAGATTTGAAAGGCTGAAGTAATGGTGACCTCTGAGTTGAAGATACCGGTTCCAATTTAGGGGTCCAGCTCCATAATTGAAATTCCATTGGTACTGAAACTGATGGGGCCGAAGTGGAAGGCCTCTCGGAACCGACAACCTTTGGATCTGGAGAGGATCGTTCAGGCACCTTTTTTGGATTGCTCCATGATGATGAAAACCTCTTTGTAGACTTTTCAGACTTTAGAGAAGATGAGTGGCCAGACTTTGAAGGACCCGGACCTTCCTGAATTGCTTCAGCAAAGGGTGTTTTCAAAATTCCTCTTAAAATCAACTTGTTTTTGTGTTCTAACAAATACCTGTGGTAGAAGGAGTGACAAATTGCACAGGACTCTTGGAGGTGAACAGCTCCTAAAGAACAGACACAAATCATATGCCTGTCTGTATGGGACATTTTTTGTCCACACCCTTCACACTTTTTAAACCCAGAGGGTTTAGAATCCTTAGAAGACATAGTTCCGTAATAACAAGAAAGGAAACAGTCAACAATCAACTATAGATATATCCCCATTTTTTTTAAACAACAACAGCAACACCAATAATAACAACTAATAAACAATAACTAACTCTAATAGAAGGGAAAGGATAGCAGAGCCCTCTAACTTAACTGTGCTATGCCCTGAGGAGAGAGAAAAGGGAGGGTGTATAACCCTGTAACTTAAATGGCCTAGGTAGTTCTAAGTCAAATGAACTAACCTGCAAGAATCAAAGAGAAAAAGGGAACAAGGAAAGCCCTCTAACTAAAAACAGGCTGTTTAATTTTTAGTTTTAAGCCAGAATAGGTGAAAGAAGGCCTTACGGAAAAAACGATGGCCAACAGCAGTTTAAACACAAAGCAGTGAAAAAAAACAACAGTTAGTCTGAACAGTTATTAATAGTGAAAACAGTAGAAAAATATACGAGAGAAAAAAACACAACTGTTTTCAAAAAAGGAGAAGAACTTGTACTTAGCCAGAGCCAGTGAAAAGAGCACCCAATCTGTTTTAGCAGCAAATGAGATCTGGGGAGCTCTCCTAGTGCATGATGAGATAGAGAATAGCCACGAGCTAGTGAAAGACCTTGAGCTGGTGTATAAGGCCAAGTCAGATCCGAGAATTGGATCAAACCCCAATCTGCTAAGAATGAAGGTGAGATAGGACATCACATCAGGTGTTTTCATAAACATATCCTGATTGCCAATGACACACTGCTTGTACATATAATGTGAAAACTGATGGTTTACTTGGCACTGTAATGCAGACAGCAAACCAGTAGACAGACAAATAAATAATGATGGATGTACTTGAGGCCTGGGATAGCAGGTATAGCTGTCAACTGCACAGACTGCTGCAGAATGTCCACAGTTGTACCACCTACTTTTGGCACAGTTTTTACGAAGTCTGTTCTGTGTGCTGAATTACTGGCAAGTCAGCACAGATTGAGGTTAGAAAATCATGACAGGCAGTTCAGTGTCATCATACCCATCCCAACACACATGCTTATGCGAATCCTGTGTAACAAATGAATGCACATATATTTTGCAAATACATCTGCTGTAGTACTGACTCCGTAACTCAGTCTATTAAATTCCTAGCATGCTGTACATTTTGCCACCCACAGTCCTGGGTTAGAATCCAGTGTGTTGCACTTCAATGACATGCTAGTTAATACAACAAATAATGACTGAGTCCTGCAATTTTAAGCAGAACAGGTTGCTGCTACTGCATTCACTGCTACCCATGTTAGCATGTAGGTAGGGACACACCGCAAATATGTATAGGCTTCCTAAATGTTGTCTACCACACTCTGAACGACACTATTACATAACATATGCATCTTATGCACATGCCTCACCTGGACTGTTATGGGTATTCTTACCCTGGATTTGCTGTAACAACAGAGCTGACACTGCTCCCTCACTGAGACATACAGCTTACTGTCCTCCAGTGTGTTCACATTCCCCAGTATGACTCCTGGGCAAAACGCAGCAGCTGCAGCCTGCAACATATGCAGCAGTATGTTCAGCTACCTGCTACAGAAATACCATACCTCACAACCTCTGTAGAACAAGGGATCCACACAACACCCATACAGAAAGAGGTGGGGGGCAAAGGTCAAGTGAGAGGGACATGTGTCACATTCTTCCACTACAAACATACACAGCTACTGCAGCAGCATGCATATTCTGATGCATATGACGTATGACATTCAGATCTGTCTTTCCCCTTACTAACCTCAACCCACATTGTTTAACATTGAACTGCCACATAATCAGAAAGTAATTTCACAATGGCCAAATATAGCATGCAAAACTGTGGACATACCACATAAATCCCAACAGTGGACAGTATTTTTACCTACCCTCTGCAATGCTATAGTCTCCACACCTCGATAATGTCCATCTCACAGACTTGGAAAGGGACCAAGGCCTTAAATATAGCACTGTTATGCCATGCCATTTGTTGATGGAAGTGCAACCCAGCTGTTCTGGATGAAATTAGCAAGTCTGAGCCACAGACTGGTGCACAAGCAATCACCTATTAATGAGCATTACCTACAAAAGGCAAGCAGCTGGTCTGTGACTTGCTTTACTAAGACAGACTGCGACTTCAGAAGCATTTGTCTTAAGGATTTCTGCACAAAAAGGAGTACAACACTCTACCAGGTATGTAATAGAAGTCCCCATTTAATAGGACGCAGATGAGAGGATGCAGTTATGAGGAATAGGGATTACAACAGTAGACCTGTAGTACATCTTTGGGAATGACATGTTGGTGATAGTCAGCTGTCCAGCGCCTACAGGCATGCCTTTCAACTCTGCCTGCTGTGATCTAGATCACAGCTCTGTTCCTCTCAGTCCCTCCTACAATGGTCAGCTCCTGTATGAAGGCTACTGGATCGTGTGTTAGACAATAGTGACAGTAAGTAATAGTGGACACAGCTAGCATATCACATGATGTACTGTCATTCAGCTCCTCTTAGTCTGTGAATGTCACACAGGAATAGTTCAAACATTGTGCAGGTGTCCCTGACTGTGCCAAATGCACTCTGGCTAGGTCACTGTTTAGTCGACATTTGTATCTTATCACTTGAGAGCTATGGCTAGCATACAGGATGACCCCCTACAGCAGGATTTCAGGTCATAGCCAGTAGTAGTGGGGGGGAACAGGGCCAACCTCAGCGACAGAGTGTACATATTGATAAAACAAAGTAAGGGAATGAAAATAGTAACAGATATTACCGTAGCATAACTGTTTTCTGAGGGTTCTGGCATGTGACTGCCAGATTCCCCACAGTCTGAGAACAACCATTAAGTATTGTCCAACCATTTGCCAGATATCCACATTTCTGGCAATGGGTCCACATATATCTGGTATACATACACATTCTGCAAACTTCTGTGTACCGCAGAAGTCGGACACCTACACGAAAGATACCCTACAGCATGTTTGCAGTGCTGTCATTGCATCACACGGATGTTGCTGGACTGTCCCCATATACTTGTAGTAACACTCACCTATTTGTCAGACAGTGGCTGTATGACATGGTACTGGGATGTTGCCCACAGGGGACACACCACAGTAGATGGCACTGATGGTAGTGAAGACATACAACACAATCCGTCACAGCACACAGGGACATAACCAGTACTGCCACTATGTTCCTGATAGCCACATACATACTGTGTTGATAGATAGCGGGGTATGATGTGGGAGTTAGCAGAGGCTAGTGCTGGCCAATTTCGATGTGCAAGGTGTGTACATAGTGGAGATCAATGTATGTGGTCCTGTGATGTACTCCCCTCTTCTTATCTTTCAAAATGGATTATTAGACGGAGGCATCAGCCATTTTCAGCTGCGGAAAATGATTTGATTCTGGATGGCCTCAGATTGCATCACAACATACCGCTGTCCAGGAGTCACCAGAATCAGGACCAACATACTGCACTGTGGGCTGACCTCATCACAGCAGTAAATCAAGTAGGGCTACAGGAAAGAAGCTACAAGCAAGTCCGACACCAAGCGACAGATATGATAAATGCTGCATGGCAAAGGGCTGCTGCTGTGGCCAGGGACCATACTGCCACCAGTGGAGGGCCTGCAGCAGAACAACCACTTCTGCCACAGAGGAATTCCTGGCAAACTTGGGATCAACCACCAGCTCCCAAACATCATGGAGGTAGGTGCCACAGCTTCCACAGCAGAGGAGCGTTCAGGTAAGCCTCCTGTCATCATCATTGTAATACAGTATCACTCATTCTGGCAGTCTCTGCATACCAGTACATGGATGTCAGGTCAATCTGCATGGGGGGGGGAGTTGTTTGTAACACACACTTGTGCACACATGTTCAGGATGTCAGCAATGTGGGCATTATCACAGTTCCTACTGTACATGTTGATATATGCACATATTATCCTGGAAAAATGCCACATTTGTTTTTGCTGACATACTTCTCCCCTCACATTTCCATAGGTACGTCAGGTGTGGCCAAAATCCACCATCCTGTAGCCGGTGAGTGTGAAACTGTTTTTGTATGGATCATATATACCCAAAGAATGTTAACGGCTGCCTTTTGATGTAGACACAACTGTTATGCTTAACCAGAGTACAATACTTGTATGTTCAGTTTTGGAAGTGTTAACTGAAGTGCATTGAACTGGTAACCATAGTGTATTTTCAGGAGCTGTAACATATTTGCACTTATTTTTGTGAAGGTCTATGCAGTCTGCTATACAGGGGGCAATAGTATGGTCAAAACGGGTGAACTGTGTTTTAGGAGTAGGTCTGTCACATACACAGACATATCGCTTATCTCACATTTGTATAGTAGTGGCAACATTAATTGGACATAACTGCAGTGCATGTTATTAATGGCCTGTCTTGTCTGTGTATGTTGTAGTCTGCTTGTGTGTTGTGCATGGGATCAGAAATAAGATGTGGTATGTATAACGCAGTTGTGGCACCTCACCTGTGTGTGAGTGTGTGTGTGTGTGTGTGTGTGTGTGTGTGTGTGTGTGTGTGTGTGTGTGTGTGTGTGTGTGTGTGTGTGTGTGCGTGTGTGTGTATGTGTGTGTCTCACCAGAGATAATAGTGCAGGTATTAATGTACTTTTGTCTTCCACCTCACAGGTGACCGTGGGGGGTGCAGTTTGTCCTCCTCACTATCTGTCATTGTCTCATTGGACTCTGATGATGATGGTGGCCATAGTGAGGCACCAATGGAGTTGTTGGGGGCTGAATCTGTCCCAGGGGTTGACATCCCTTGTCTTCTCTCAATGTTGCCGCACACAGTCAGTATGCCCACACAAACTCAGTACCCTGCGGCCACAGATACTGGACAGTCAGAGTGCGGCAGCATTGAACAGGAGAGTGTGGCAACTATGGCATCAGTGAGTACAGACACTAGCCATAGCCAGACAGCTGGCGAGGTCCCACACAGGCAGACAGACAGGGGTGCTCAAAGGAGAACTGCTGCCAATCCATCACCTGTCACAGGCATCACATCACAAGTCACTCGACCCATGTTTTGGTCCATCATGGAGGCACAGGTATGTTCTGAATGCAACACCAGATGGATGCTCAGGATCATGGATGCATCACTGTCTGACATCCATGACTCCATCCACCACACTGGTGACACCATGCATCATTTCACTGATGTAGTGGACAGACAGTGTGGTGACACATTGTCAGTCCTTGACCACACATTGTCTTGTGCTAGAACATGTGGTGAGAGTAGGGCATCGGACACGTGGCAGTAGGTCAGCAACAATATCTGCTGAGAGTTCACGTGGCCATGCACACTCATGCTCCTGTAGTGACAGTACCTCCAGCACTACAGAAGGGAGGGTGCTGTTCACAACACAACATAGCAGGCCATGGGCACATGGTCCTGAATGGTCCCATGAGGGACACGGGCCCACCAGACACCAGTCACCATCAGTGACTAGTACCACATCTGACCCTGGACATGGTGGTGCCAGTGCCACTCCTGGCAGAGCCAGTTCCCGTGTTAGTGGCCGGAGAAGGTGAACTGTCCAGCCTGTCATGTATCATACACTACTGTCCAACATACCCACGTGTAGGGCTAGCACATGGCTTGACTGTGTATGTGCACACACTAATACATCATTGTCACATGCACTTCACCAACAGACACACACGGCACCTCTCCAAGGCCCAGGTGACTAGCACCCCTTCCTGACTCCCACACATGATGTCATCTGTTAGGCATACCATAGGCCTCTGGCACCCGCACACCACACCCTGTGCATATAATGATACCTGTGCCACATCCTGCCATCCATCCCATCGATGCAGGGACATGCAAATACATGTCTGATGCACAGGGTGACTATAGTACATTACATGACATTGTTTAGTGCAGCTGTGTTATTTCATGACAGGTGCTATATGCTGGCATGTGTCATGAGTACACATCAAAGTGTTTCTACCTTTGTTGCATGATGTGAGATTGGCAGTGGTATTGCAGACTGACAGGTGTCTCTCAAAACTTTGTATATTTCTGTTGCAGTATGAGTGGCTATGCTGTGGAGACTTGGTGGCAATACAGTGGCTCAGGATGGCATGGTAGCAGCAGAAATATGACATCAGCAAAGTATAGCTGTATATGTGCATTGTTACCTAGGTGCGTATGTGTAGAATAGTATGTCAGGGGAATTGGGGTCACAGCATAATCCTGCATTCATAGTCCATGGCAAGGCATGCTACCCTTGATATCTGTCACCTGGGTGTTCTATACCTACAAATGTAGGTGGTGGCAGCATTTATGCCTAGGTAGATGTGAGCTATTTAGGGGCAGCAGGTACTCACAGGGCCTTAAAATATATTACCATTGCACACACATAGGTAAGACAGACACACTGCTGCAAGGGGGTATAGTTATACACACACAGTGACACACACTCAAAGAGATGCCCTTTCTGATATTAGAACCGCTACCTATATAATAGTATTTACTATAGCACTAAGTACTTATCGCATGCGCCATGGAGCTTGTGTGCTTTGGGAGTGTTTGAAACTGCTGTTAAGGTGGATGACATCATCAACTGTTGACAGGGAGACCACTGCTGTGGAGGATGCTAGTCAGAGGGCCATAAAATGATTGACCATTGCACAAACATAGGGCTGATGGGCATGTCTGTACTGCTGAGGTTGACAGAGCCTCAAAGTGTATAACCATTGCACACAAATAGGCAAGACAGGCACACTGCTACAAGGGGATATATTTACACACATACACACACACACACACACACACACACACACACACACACACACACACACACACACACACTCATGGAGTTGCCCTTTTTGAGATTAGTACCCCTATCTATTTAGTAGTACATATTATAACATTAAGTACTTATTGCATACGCCATGGAGCTTATGCATTTTGAGAGTGTCTGCCACTGCTGTTAAGGTGGATGACATCAGCAGCTGTTGACAGGGAGGCCACTGTTGTGGAGGACGCTAGTCAGAGGGCCATAAAATGATTGACCATTGCACAAACATATGCCTGATGGGCATGTTTGTACTGCTGTATGGGGAATAACTACATACATACATACATACATACATACATACATACATACATACACATACACACACACATGGTGGCTGATGTCTGATTAGAACCCCCACCTACCTACTATTACACACTACAGCTCACAGTACTAGTTGCACGTGCCACTGGTTACATTTGGTGTATAAGTGGCTGTAGCACTACATCACTCTGCACCTTTATGTGGATATATATATATATCTACAGCAGATATAAAAAGTTTAAACACCCTGTAAAAATCCCAGGGTTTTTATATAAAAAATGAGACCACAATAAAGCATTACATATAATACATATATATCAGTAAAAACTAAATGAAAACTCCAGTCAAGCTAGAACTTCCACTGAGTGACCTCTCAAAACTCTTGTATCACAGACACATGGGGTATATGCAAATGACCCTTATGAACATCAGGTGTTTCAGCTATATGGCAATTCTGAATGCCCATGACTTATTTCTTTTAAAGTTGTTTCAATGGACAATTTCAGGCCAATAAAACCAAACCCCACTAGCTATGAAAGTGCATATTTTGGCCTTGTTATGACCTCATCGGCACAAGCAGAGTGTTTAGCTAAGTATAAGAAACATAGGACTGTTATACCCAGCTGATGTCCATTACCATTAGGGTGACTGCAAAATATACCAACTAACAAACTAAAACAAAGACTGAGAAGGTCATACAGAAGAACCAATCAATAAAAACTAAATGAAAACTCCAACCAAGCTCGAACTTTTACTGAGTGACCTCTCAAACCTCTTGTATCAGAGACACATGGGATATATGCAAATGGCCCTTATGAAAATCAGGTGTTTCAGCTATATGGAAATTCAGAAGTCCCATGACTTATTTCTTTTAAAGTTGTTTCAATTGACAATTTCAGGCCAATAAAAGCAAAAAGAAAAATATTAAAATGTTTAAAAACTAAAAATAAGACATGTTTGAGAATAATGCATTATAGAGCCTTGCATGCAGTATGTACAATGGTAGATTTCAGTGGTTGCTAAGGAGGCAGGCCCTAGAATAGTGAAGTGACCGGGTTATGTGCAAGGATCTGTAGGCAAATGAGCTGGGGTTATTGAATAGAAAATAAAAATGGGTCACTGTGTCCACAGATAAAACCTGTGTATCCCCAGAACCATGTTGGTGTCAGTAGAACAGGTAGCTGACATAAAAAGGGTGTTTGTCACTATAACTTTAAGTGGATTGGAACTCAGCAGTATCTGTTTGTGCACCCATCAGCTCAGCTAAGCAGTGGGGTGTGTCTAGTGCTGCTAAGCTTTGTTTAGCTGCTAGGCACATGTTTTAGCTGGTTTAAGCTATGGTGAGTGTGCCCATACATGGGGGTGTGACCAAACTACTGAGCAGTGTTTATACCAGCACCGCAAGTTTGCGCACTTGCACCTCAGTGCTTCCCAGAGAAAGGATTAAAAAAAGGAAGTAGCCTTGGGAAGCCAGTCATGTATAAATGACTAATAAGCCCTGTTCCACTGATACTGGGCCACTCAAACCCCTCAATGATATTCCTGGCAGGTGGAATGCATCATAGTTAGCCAATCACACAGGCTGCATCTGCAGCACACCTCTACAATCAGATTTTTTGGCTTTTTGCACATTGCTTTACTATGCGCAAATGTAATACGGGTATTTTAAAAAGAACTATTATTTTCTATTATTTTGCATTCGTTTCTGGACTCACATGGCATATATTTGCACATATCTGTGCCTAAAAAGACATTTCTGACCTTTTAATTGGGCTTTTACAGCCTCTGTTCAATTTTTACATTTCTGTACATGGATATTTTCTGTGTACACTTCTGACACCAACATGGATTTTGCATGGATGCCTATCTGCTTCCTGGATCACAAAACACCCTCATTTGCATGCATTTCACCTGCTTATGAGGAGATTTGCATGCCACTCACACTTCTGTGTCCGCATGCTCATGTACACCCCTCTGTTCTGTTTACTGGATCGCACAGCTGCTAGTTTCCATGTTAAATCTGTGCCACTCTGCCTACAAGGAAAATCACTCCATGTAGGCTTTATTGAATTCACCCCTAATAAAATAAAAGCTAAACATAGCACTATAGCATCATTTACATTCAGACCTAACATTATTTTATAGATACTTTCATTAGCATTGCTCTGGGAACTCTGAAAAGATGAAGATGAAATTATTTTTCTAATGCTCAAACTTCAAGTCAGCTTAGCTGCTGCATCATGTAGGTGTTTGTGTTAAAGTGCTTGTGAATTTCACAGGAGGAAGGAAGTGACAGTATGTCAAACTGTGTTATTCTAAGATGGTTTGCATGAGAAAATCAATACTGTGGAGGGAAGATTCCCTTTTGAAATATTTGTAGCTGCAGTAAATGTAGATGCTTTAAAAAGTGTGCAATATGCTACCTTAGAAATAATGTTTCTATTTACTATTTTGCTGTTACACTGTACACAGGGCAGACAGACTTCCATTTAATTATTAATTTATACCGTAAATCAGCTGATCTAAATAAATAAACAAATAAGAATTCAGTGAATGTTCTTTACTGGTATTCTGCAAAACTCTTGACCCTTCAGCACCATAACCTTCTAGGGAGTGATAGCCACATTTATATAAACATTTAATGACCAATTAAAACATTCATAACATTAATCAACCAACTATTCATGCAAACTTGCTCTAAAAAATCACATCTAATGGCACCAGTATATATCCCAGTTAAGCCGCACAGGATGCAATGTACTGCATTTTAAAATGAGTTCTGCTTTTTTTGTAGAAGCATACTTTCCACATTTCTTCGAGTGAGCTAGACGTCACATACAAAATATAACATTTAAGTGCACCTGAATCTTCCTTATATTTGCTCATCATAGCCCCTCTCAATACACACATCATTTGTTGTTTGACATAAGACAGGAAAATCAATGACTTCTGTAGTGTTCCTCCCTAATCTTACTAACTCACTCTATGCTAATTAGTTTAAAAAATGGAGTGGTTCAGACTAGCAGCTGATAATGTCATATTTTATAAAAAGGCTCAGAAAGTACAGATGCAGAAGTTACATTTACACATAACAGTAGAAGTTCAAATTCCTCACTGCTGCAGTAGCCCTTGGGCTATATGGATTGCTTCCTGTCTAGGAAACAACAACCAGGAACCTTCAAAAAGTTCTACACCCCCCCCCAATCTCTTTCACTCTGACTGTTGATTGGCTAATCCCAGTGTGAGAAATCAGCAGTCAGAGTGTATATTTCTTCAGGAATCTCTTGCCCATACAACAAGAAAAGAGCATAGAAAGTTTGAAACAAATAATCAATAATAACAACAAACATAAAGTTTGAAACAAATAATCAATAATAACAACAAACATAAAGTAGAACCATCCCAACTACAATTATATAGAAGAGTAGGGGAATGAAGGGTGGGTGTGGCTAATGTTGCAGTGAGGAATTTAAATATTTAATGTTATGGGCAAGAGCAGCTTACACATCAGTACTACATGGGTTGAATACAAAAGCCTATCCACTCCTGGAAAATGCTCCTAGCAAAGTTAGACCTGGACTTTGAAAAAGAATCAAGTCTGCAATGCTTTGTAAAAGTATGTACAGAGGACCATGTAGCTGCCTTCAGAATGTTTCTTCAATTCACTCCTTTTCAGTATGCTATTGAAGACAAGACAAGATTTTAGTAGAATGATCCTTGAGACTGCTTGGAATGGATTTGCCATGGTGGGAATAACAAAAAAAAAACAGCAGAGGACAATCACCTGGAAATTGTCTGCTTAGACACAGGGTGCCCTTTTTTTACCCCTTATAAAAATAAATAGCTGAACAGCTTTTCTAAGGAGCTTAGTTCTCTCAAATTTGATCTGCCTATGCACATCCTGGGTATGAAGAATCATTTTGCCCCATTTTTTTAGGCTCTGGGTAGACAACTGGGAGAGTGGTGGCTTGATTTAAAATAAATACTGAAACCACTCGGGACAAATGAGGGGTTTGTTCTTAAAGAGACCCTATCCTTGTGGAAAATCTGATTGGGTTCACCTACCATTAGAGCTTGCAATTGCTTCTTGCAGATGTCAGAGCAATGATGATTATGGTTTTCTAAGTTAAAGAACTTTAAATCAGCCTGAACAGCAAGTTCAAAAGGTGGCATAGTCAATTTCTCCAGCACATAGTTGAGATCCCATAGAGGAGCAATCTGTCTTTAAGAAGGTCTCAGGTGTAAAACTCATTTCAGAAAATGTTTCAGAACAAGCAGACAAGAAAGAAGAGAAAGCATGGTTAGATATGCTGAAATAGCAACAAGATAAACCTATGTAGAGGAATAAGGGCCACCAGAGGAAAGTAACTCTCACAAACATTTGCACAACCTTGGCATAAAATCCACAATGGACTCCTGGCTATTGGTTAATCACCAAATAGAAAATCACTTCCATTTACCAACACAGGATTTTTTAATAGCAGGTTTTCTTGCCTCCTACAGTACCTGCTTAATGTTCATAGGTAGGTACTAGGCTATTGATCCTAGGGCCTATATAAGCCTAGCCAAACGGTACCCTGCAAAATAAATACCTAAAGCATATTAGAACTGAATCGTCTAGGCAGGTAGCTCAAGTTGATTGGCATTTGTCTTGTGTGTGAGGAAACATGGTGCAGTGGTGCAGCGGTTAGCATTGTCACCTCACAGCAAGAGGTTCTCCGGTTCGATTCTCGGCTGGGGTGCCTTCTGTGTGGAGTCTGCATGTCCTCCCTGTGTTCATGTGGGTTTCCTCTGGGTGCTCTGGTTTCCTCCCACATTCCAAAGGCATGTGTTTGGAGCATTTGTCCCAAGGCCTCAGCTGAAAATGGGCTCTATCCCAGTCAAACTTTCCTGGTTCCAGAAGAAGGGAGAACCAATGTTGCCCGGGCCAAAAGGGAGACACCACAATATTTTTTGGGGTATCCTTTTCAATCCTCAGAATTACCACTGATATCAGTGAAAAGGACGGAAATGCATAAAGGAACATTCTATCCCATGGAAATGAAAATGCACCTATTTATTAGGCTTGCTGGCAAGTATCCCTGGAACAAAACTTGTTTAGTTGTCTGTTTTGAAAGGAGGGGAATAGGCCTATTTGAGACGTTCCACACAAATGGATCAATTGCTGGAAGACCACCTCATTAAATTTCTATATGTGAGGGTCTAGCCTCATCCTGCTTATCTTGTCTGCCAATATATTTTGCTATGAAGGAATGTATCATGTCTGTAGGTTACAGAATGCTGAAGAGCTAACTCCCAAGCCATCACTGCCAGCATGCAGAGAGGGAATCACCGTTTACCCCCTTGCTTGCTTATACACTACATGACTGTAATATTGGCTGTAATCACTTGAAGAGGCCCTGGAAGGCCAAAGGTCATACAAAGAGACTCAAGGCATGCATCACAGCCAACATCTCTTTTAAGTTAATGTGCTTTGGTTTGTCTAAAGTATTCAACAGGTACTGTACTTTTACCCCTCTGGAAACTACTCACTAGGCAAAATCTGATGTATCTATGGTGAGAGATGGGTTTGGAGTCTGAGGAGAGAAGGGGAGACCTGAGTTCAGTTAAATTTGTTGTCTCCACCAAAGCAGTTCCCTTTCTATAACTCTTCAGACTGGAATTTGATACTCCAGAGAAAGTAAATGCTGAGCCCGTGTATTTTTAGAAACCATTGTATCTTTCTCATGTAATCTGGCTAGAGATATCATGATAATCACAGAAGCCATGAACCCTAGGATCCTGAGAAATTTGAGAAGCTTGGAAAAACATCCACACTAAAAAAAAAAAAACACCTTATCTTATGTTAAAAAGGGCCTTTGAAGAGAATTTTGGAAAGCTAGACTGGTTTAAAGAGATATAATCCATGTTATTGACTCTCACCATCTGGATAGATACTCTGGAAAGATAGGCAAGTCTTCTAAATTAGGGAAGATGTGAATGCCATTAATTCTGAAATATGCTATGGCTGGGATAGGCATTTTGTGAATACCTTTGGAACCGCAGATAAGCCAAATGTTAATGAAAAGAACTAATAATCATCATCATCTTCTTTAGGCTGTTCCCATTAGGGGTCGCCACAGCGGATCTTCTGTTTCCATTTCTTCCTGTCCTCTGTATCATGCTCTTTCACATCAACCGCCTGCATGTCCTCTCTCACCACATCCATAAACCTCATCTTAGGCCTTCCACTTTTCCTCTTCCCTGGCAGCTCCATCCTTAGCATCCTTTTCCCAATATACCCAGCATCCCTCCTCAGCACATGTCCAAACCAACGCAATCTTGCTTCTCTTGCTTTGTCTCCAAACTGTCCAACCTGAGCTGACCCTCTAATATACTGATTCCTAATCCTGTCCATCCTAGTCACACCCAGTGCAAATCTTAACATCTTTAACTCTGCCACATCCAGCTCTGACTCCTGCCTTTTCGTCATTGCCACCATCTCCAACCCATATAACATAGCTGGTCTCACTACCCTCTTGTAGACCTTCCCTTTCACTCTTACTGGTACCCATCTGTCACAAATCACTCCTGACACTCTTCTCCACCCATTCCACCCTGCCTGTACTCTCTTCTTCACCTCTCTTCCACACTCACCATTACTCTGAATTGTTGATCCCAAGCACTTAAAGTCATCCACCTTTACCAATTCTACTCCCTGCATCCTCACCATTCCTCTACCCTCCCTCACATTTACACACATATATTCTGTTTTAGCCCTGCTGACCTTCATTCCTCTCCTCTCTAAAGCATATCTCCACATCTCCAGGGTCTCCTCAACCTGGTCCCTACTCTTACTACATATCACAATGTCATCTGCAAACATCATATTCCACGGATCTTCCTGTCTGATCTCATCTGTCAACCTGTCCATCACTACTGCAAATAAGAAAGGGCTCAGAGCTGATCCTTGATGTAATCCCACCTCCACCTTAAACGTATCTGTCACTCCCACCGCAGTCCTCACCAATGTCACACTACCCTCGTACATATCTTGTACCACTCTTACATACTTCTCTGCCACTTCCAACTTCCTCATACAATACCACAACTCCTCTCTAGGCACTCTGTCATATGCTCTCTCTAAGTCCACAAAGACACAATGCAACTCCTTCTGACCTTCTCTGTATTTCTCCAAAAACACTCTCAGAGCAAATATTGCATCTGTAGTGCTCTTTCCTGGCATGAAACCATACTGCTGATCACTAATCATCACCTCCTTTCTTAACCTAGCTTGAAAAGAACTAATAATATGACCCAGAAACAAAGAACCTTAGAAACTTCCTGAAGACTATGGCTATGGGAATGTGGCAGTAAGCATCTTTTAGATGGTACAGTTGTGTACACTTACCATAAATGTAGATGTTCAAGTGTATTCACTGTTGCATTCCTTACAAAATGGGTTATCCAGCCACTGGTAGCCCGCAGTCAGCCAGAATACCAAAGTCCTTGGTATATGACGTTGGCTGCCTTCAGATCAAATATGACGTCAGGACGTCAGGTATAAAGGAAGGCAGCCAATGCCATTTCCTCAGTTTTTCTTGCCTTAACTGTCAGGAGCTCCCAAAAAAGGTTAGACCAGGAAAAGAAAAAATCCAGTCTGTGCCCTAGGAAAAAAGGGGGGATAGAAAGGGGGAACTAGGACTGCAACAGTGAATACACTTGAACATCTACATTTATGGTAAGTGTACACAACTGTACTATGTTCATCGTGTTTCACTGCTGCAGTCCTTACAAAATGGGTTGATTCCCAAAGCCCAGGAAAAAAAAATAAAAGGGAGGAGGAACACCCACTGTTTAAGGGTTGGTAAGGATGCCCTGCAACACTGCAGTGGCAAATCCAGCTCTGGACTTAGAAAACAAGGGCAAATTGTAATGTTTAGTGAAAGTGTGGACAGAAGTCCAAGTAGCTGCTTCCAGGATGTCTCTAGTAGGTACACCTCTTAAAAAGGCTGCTGAGGTAGAGGTTGCTCTAGTAGAATGGGTCCTAATACTCTGTGGAGGAACATTGCCATGCTGTAAATAACAAAAGTGAATACAATGAGCAATCCACTTAGAAATGGTCTGTTTAGAAATAGCTTTTCCCTGAGCTCCAGGAGCAAAACTGACCAACAAATGATCCGACTTTCGAAAAGATTTAGTCCTGTCCAGGTAAAATCTAAGCTGTCTATACACATCCAGGGAATGCAGCAACCTCTCTCCTTTATTCTAAGGATTAGGAAAGAAGGTAGGCAGGTGGACAGACTGGTTAAGAGTCAGGCTAGAAACCACCTTAAGCATAAAGGAGGGATTAGTTCAAAGAGAAACCTGATCCACATGGAAGATGCTAAAAGGCTCTACTGCCATTAAGGCCTGCAGCTCAGAAACTCTTCTAGCTGAAGTAATAGCCAAGAGAAAGGCAGTTTTCCAACAGAGAAACTTCAAATCTGCTGAGGCAGCTGGTTCAAAAGTAGGCAGAGTAAGTTTCTCAAGCACAAAATTAAGATCCCAAGCAGGAGTAGGTGCCCTTCTGGGAGGCTTTAAATTGCTAGCTCCCCTGAGGAACTGTTTCATCAGGGGGTGAGAGAAAATGGGTTGCTCAAAAGAACAATGAGCAGAAATAGCTGAAGCATGAATCTTGATAGAAGAAAAAGAAAGTCCACTAGTAAGCAAGCCTGCCAGATAGTCAAGAATAAGAGGAAGAAAAGGTTGAGAAGGGTCTTCCCCTCTAGTGTGCATCCAAATGGAGAATCTTTTCCACTTATCGGCTAGGTCTCCTGGCCTCAAAAAAGACATCAACCACCTGTTGGAAAAGGTTTAAATTATGAGCCAGGTTGCCAAATGCAGAGTCTGAAGATGAGGATGCAGAATTTCCCCCTTCTCCTGAACCAAAAGCTCTGGTATCAGGGGAAGATGCCAAGGTTGAGACTGGGAGAGGCTGCGAAGTAGTGAGTACTAATGTTGCCTGGGCCAGTCTGGAGCTATGATGATGCTCCTTGGTTTTTCATCCCTTATCTTTAACAGCACTCTGGGAAGAAGAGGCAGAGAAGGGAATGCATAGATCGAGAGCTGTGTCCAGGGGAAGGACACATCATCCACTTTCCAAGCCTTGTCGTGAAGATCCCTGGTGCAGAAGGTTGGATGAAGGTGGTTGGTCGGAGATGAGAAGAGATCTACCTGAGGAGTGCCCCAACGCTGAATGATGCGATGGAAGATGGTCTTGTTTAGTTGCCACTCGTAAGTTTCCAGGACCTGCCTGCTCAACTGGTCTGCTAAGGTGTTGAGCCTTCCTGGAAGAAACTGAGCTATCAGATGAATGCCCATGGAAGCTGCTATGGACCATAGTATCATGCTTTGTCTGCACAGGGGATAAGAGTGAGTCCCTCCCTGCTTGTTCATGTACCACACGATTGTGGTGTTGTCTGTCCTGACTAGAAGAGTACCAGGAGAGAGAAGATGCTTGAAAGCCATCAAGGCCTGCTGGACTGTGATTGATTCCTTCAGATTTATGTGCAAATGAACCTGTTGATAATTCCAAGTCCCCTGAATGCATCTGCCCTCTAGATGTGCTCCCTAAGCATAGTCCAAGACATCTGTGGTGAGAGTCTGGCTGGCTGGAGGTGGCCAGAAAGGCAGGCTTTTGTTCTGTGCACAGGCCGTCGCCCACCAAAGGAACTCAATCTGCAGGCAGGGAATCAGAGGTAGTATCAAGTTTAAATCCTGAGTGTGTTGACACCAAAGGTTTTTGAGGTACCACTGTATTTTCCTCATATGCAGTCTGGCATATGGAATCATTAGAATACATGAAGCCATGAAGCCCAGGGCTTGCAGGAATTGCCTTGAAGAAAGCTGGGTCATGCTTGCCAAATTCTTGAAATAATTCGAAAGATCCATTTGTTTCTCTTTATGGAGGAATACCATCTAGGTGCTGTGTTCAGACTCGCTCCCAGGAATACAATCTCCCTGGTGGGTACCAATTTTGACTTCTTTTTGTTGATAGTGTAGCCCAAAGAGGTGAGAAGGTTCATTACAAAGTCCAAGTCCTTTAAAAGTTGCTCTGGAGAGTTTGCCTGAATAAGACAATCATCCAAGTAAGGGTAAATTTGAATGTTTCTTTGCCTGCAAAAAGCAATGACTGGAGCTAGACATTTCGTAAAAACTCTGGGAGCAGTACATAAGCCAAAGGGCAGTGTAGAGAATTAGAAGTGCCTGTTCCCCGCTTTGAAGTGAAGGAACTGCCTGCAGCCTTCCCTTATTGGAATGTGCAAATAAGCTTCTTTGAGATCCAAAGTCACCAGCCAGGAATCCTTGGCCAGGATTGGCAGTAACTGCTGAAGAGTGAGCATTTTGAACTTGGGAATCATCAGAAAAGTGTTTAGAATGGACAAATCCAGAATAGGGCAGCAGGTGCCCCCCTTTTTGGGAACCAGGAAAAGTCTTGAGTAGAAACCCAGACCTATCTGTAGTGCAGGAATTGGCTCTATTGCTCCCAGGTTTAGCAAAGAAGACAAAATGAAAGGAAATATAAATGCACTCAACTTGCACAACTAAAAACTCTTTAATAAAACAAAAATAAGGTAAGTGCTTTCACAACCACAAACTGTCGCTTCATCAGACAAATGACACTAAATAGAAACAACTATATATACACTCTCAATTAATTAATTAGCTGAAGTCATCAAATAAGACATGGTAAAAAGATTTTCTTAAAGAAACAGAAAAAATTGGAAAATAGTGCCCAAAATAACCAATCTCAATAAAAAGCACTATGAGGAAATAAAGCTGCAGATGATAGTTTGTTGATTTTAATGGTGCAACAACAAGTTCATTAACGCTTGAAACACTCCACAATATGTTTTCGTTTCACATTTGACTTCATCAGACAACAAAAAATGCTCCAACTCATACCCTTATATATTCCAATCACTAATTATCAATCCCACAGTTAAAGACAATTAATTAATTCCAAACAAATACTTAAAGCTAAACAGGATACAAAACCTGTACTAAACTTTACATCAATATGTTATGTCATCTTTAATACTTTATATAATTCTTCTTAAACATACTAATATCACCATATATAAAAAACATTATATTACATTAAAGAAACAGAAAATGTTAAAATCTTAAAGCTTAATGTATGTTAAGATAAATATCTATACACCTAATGATAAAATATACATATAAAAATTGTATATATTCTGCTAAGTAAAAGAAATATACATGACTAAGTCAATGTTTGAGTCATCTCAACTTTAAAAAGGGTTTAACAGAGAAGGCACCATTGAGACCTGGAGGTTTCTCTGCATTTAATAAAAGTATCCATTTTTATTCGGCTGCCTCCGTGATACTATCAATGTCTCCTCCTCGTGGGTTGGCATCTATAACTTGAATTACAAAAAACTTGAAGGTGTGTGAGGAGTCTGTTAGCATGACATGACTAGCTAATGCATTGTTCTCTTTCTAATTTCTAATATCTCTGATGTGTTCCAGTATCCTGTCCTTTAGTAGTCTATTGTTTTTTCCTACATATTATACATGACATTGTTTACAGTAGGCAAAATATACTAAATTGGTGGGTCGACAATCTGCATAATAATTTATTCTAATGGTAAATTTTTTAGTAGGATGTGTATAAACTGAATTTGGATAAATATGCTGACAAGCAGAACAATGTCTGCAAGGAAAGGTACCTGTTCTTATTGACTCACATGGTCTATTGATAGTAGTTTTTTTGCAAAGGTGGTGTTTCAGTGATTTATTATTTCTGAAAGAAAATGCAGGCATGTTACTGATTGTGTTCTTCAGTTCTTGAACTTCTTGTAAGATGTTCCAGTTCCTTTTTATGATATCACAATAATCAATGATATCAGTGGAATACTGAAAGACAATTCTGAACTTATCTGTAGCAGTGGTGGAGATCTTATTGTCTTGTTCTTCATTAACTGCATTTCTAAAGTATGGTTTACATCGGTCACCTCTATATGTCCATGCTTCATCTATCACATTGTTTATTTCTTGTTCAGAGTATCCTCTTTCCAAAAAATCTTCTTTGCTTATCCATAGAACATTTTGTGCATCTGTATCATTATTATGTAATCTTAGCACCCTATAGACTTGTCCTTTTAGCATATTATGAGGAATATCCCTCTCTGTTCTTCTTTTGGTGTTAATCTTGGTGGCTTTGTAATTGCACGCCCCTCTTGTAAATTTGTATTTGGATACTCCTTTCTGGGCCCATCTCATTTGCTCAGTTAACTGAGTGCAGGGAGGTCATATTCTGATTTCAGGCACTCCTACTGTGTACAAAGAGAGCATTTGGGAAAAAGAAAAAAAATTGTTGTAAGTTTGTTTCCTGCCTTTCCTGTAAGTACTCTAGTCCACATACATATATGCTGCATCCAGGACTATTTGTAACCTTCTGAGCCCCCAAACCTTTCTGTGTCGGAGAGAAGCCTTCTAGCTTTTGTTTCTTAGAACTAGCCATTTTTTTAGTTTCAGCACTCAAATCTGTTTCTTTCAGCTCAGCACTTGTTCAGAACTTGCTGTAAGCACTAAATAAGCTACAAATTACTACAGCACTCAACTTTCCTCACTTGTCTAGAGGAAAGCAGTTTTTAGTACTTAATAAATAAGCACCTATCCAGGCATGTCTAAGGGTCAACTCCCGGTGTTTTCTCCTGTCTACCTGATGAATCTGGGCATCTTGAGGCAATGCAGCAATTGCCTCATGTACACAGACAACCCTCTCCTCCTACCACCCAACACTACAACCTGTGAGAGATGCACTTATATAGCCAAACTGGAAGCAAAGCTCTCTGCACCCAAGACTGGAATAGACAGTCAAGAGGAGAAGGTAAATGCTTGCACCACACCACACTCATCACATAGTCCCTCAAAATCTACACTACCAAAACACACACATAGAAACGCAAAACACACACCTACATTCACTGAGGCTCTCAATAAAAACCTGCCCAAGCAAGAGGGACCTCCAAAGCCGAAACCCAAGCAAACCCCACCCACCAACACAACCCAAATGACACATAGCTCACAATCTCAGTGTGTCACTCAACCACAGCCCATAAGGCATAACAGCGTACCCAACACTCTAGTCATAGGTGACTCTACAGTCAGGCACACTGATGTTCCACTCACCAGGCTAAACAAGGAGAAAGTTACTGTCAGCTGCCTGTCGGGTGCTAGGATCCGCGACATAATGCACACACTCAGGTCACTACACAACAAGCACAAATATGACTCTGTCATTGTCTATGTTGGTGTGAATGACCTGAGACGTACCTCCCTTGACTACATGAAAAGAGACATGGAGGAGCTCTCCGATTTTGTAGCCCAGGCAGGTATGACCCTAGCCCTCAGTAGCATCCTGCCATCACCCAGAATGATACCACAGTACAAGGACAAAATGATTGACTTCAACAATTGGCTAAGCCTCTGGTGTCATTCTAAGGGGATCCAGTATTGGTCTGCCTGGGATGACATGATTAACAGATCACGATGCTTTGCCAGAGATGGCCTGCACCTATCGCCCTTGGGATTCCAGATACTGGCTAAGGCTCTTGTCACCCCTATAGTGCCTTTTTTAGGAAAGATTCAAATGACAAATTCACCATAGTAAAAGGTACAAGCAAGCAAAATCTGAGGATAATGCTACTCAATGCTAGAAGGCTAAACCTCAAAATGCACTCACTTGAGGCACTCGTTAAAATGGAGAACATCGACATCTGTGCAGTGACAGAGACATTGTTCAAAGCTCCAGAGAGCACCCCTGCATTACCAGGCTATAATTCATACCACACCTTTCGGCCACCTAACCCGGACTGAAGCACTAAAGGCGGAGGCGTGTCCATATTCATTAAGGATATCCACACCTCCAGGCTAGTTGCACAGCATAATGCATCCGAGATTATCCAAGTGCAACTAACTCTGGGCAAGATCACAATCCAAATTGTAGCTTGGTACAGACCCCCCCAGGATTCCCACTCCTCATTTCTTGATACACTGGAAAATATTAGGGTACAACCCAACACCCTAATAATGGGCGATTTCAACTACCCCACCATTAACTGGGAAAACTACTCATGTACCAACTCTTTTTTACTCAACGTTTTCTGGAATTCATAAATTCCAACGCCTTGGATCGACTTATTCATACCCCCAACCACAGGCAGCAATATCCTAGACCTGGTCATTACCAACATGGGTGACCGGTGTTCCACACCAGAGGTCAATTTCTTGTTGGTCAGATCTGACCAAAAGCTAATCACCCTAGACATCCACATCCTGCCTTCACCCCCCCCCCCCCATTAGGGAAACCACCGTAAAAAAACTTCTTCAAAGCCAACTTCACACTTCTTAAGACAGAAGTGGCAAACTTCATGACCCTCATGCAAACGGACAATAGAGGTACGACTGCTGAATCTTACACAAATGCACTTTATAAGCACTTACATGAGTGCATGGATCGTGCTATCCCTAACAGAACCAAGATGCTATCCTCCAAAAAAAGGAAGCCAATCTGGTGGTCCTCTGCCATAAACAAACTCTACAACAGAAGAAAGAAACTGCTGCAAAAAAGAGTAAAATCCCATGACTGAAGAAGTTCCCTGGTCAGCCTCAGTAAGAAGCTGAGATCCCTCATAAAATCCTCTAAAACTAATTATAAAAACAAAACTGACACTGACTCTAAAGACAACCACAAAGCATTCTATAGCTATGTCAAGAATCTCAATGGCAACACTCAGATCTGCTCTGAGTTACAGCACAATGGCACTAAATATACAGAAACAACTGATATTGCCAACTTCCTGGCAGATAGGTTCAGTGCTAACTTTACCCCCCCTCACCCCCTAGAGGGCCCATCTCTATACCGGAAGAATGCAAAGTTCCTGTAATCATGGCTGCATAGGTAAAAGCACACTCTCCAAAGCCAAGAACACAGCATCCATGGGACCTGACAATATCCCAGGCTGTATTCTACATGAACTACAGAACGAAATGGCACCCCACCTAAGTACCATGTTCAATCATAGCCTCACCTCAGGCTTTGTACCCACTGAATGGTGCACCGCGATGGTTATCCCACTCCACAAAGGGGGAGCCACGACAGACCCCTGGAACTACCATCCAATTAGCCTGATGTGCCTGGTCTGCAAGGCCATGGAACGTATCATCATGGAACTCCTAAATAAAGACATTGGTAATATCCAAACTCTGGAACCCACCCATTTAGGGTTTGTAAAAGGCAGATCATGTCTCCTAAACCTGATAGACTTCTTTGAAGCAGTCACCAAAGCCATAGATGAGGGTAAGGTGGTTCACACAGCCTATCTAGATCTCGCCAAGGCTTTTGATACCATCCCCCACTCTGGAATTATAAATAAAGTCACTAAACTAGGTATAAATCCCTATGTCACAAGATGGGTTGCCAAATGACTCATGGAAAGACCCTACACTGTGAAAGCAGCAGATTCCAAATCCGACTTCAGACCAGTGACAAGTGGAGAACCACAGAGATCAGTCCTGGGTCCTCTCCTGTTTGGTATCTACTTCTCTGAAGTACAGGCTAATTCAGAAGGTCTTTGGCTAACGAAGTTTGCAGATGACTACAAACTGGGAGCCATAATCGAAACTCCTAATGATGTGGGCATCCTACAAAAGGGCCTCACTGAGACAGATGCCTGGTGTCAAAGCCATGGCCTGAAGCTCAATGCCAAAAAGTGCATTGTCATCCCCTTTGGTAAAAACTCTGTACCCATGAACTTCCACATAGGTGGTAGTCTACTTAGCACCGAAACTGTGATAAGAGACCTTTGGACACAGGTGGATAATAGTCTCTCCCTTGATAATCACATCACCACAGTGGTCAGGAAATCCTTCTACGTGGCACACCTCATCACAAAAGGTTTCTCATGCAAAAAAAAAGAGGTCATTGTTCCCCTCTACTCATCACTCATTAGAGCCATTATAGAGTACAGCACCCCTTTTGGTATGTACCTCTTCACAAGACATCTACAACAACTGGAGAGGCCACAGAAATACCTCACAAAGAGAATTAATGGCCTCAAACAGATACCCTAAGCAGACCATCTCAAAAAACTCCAGCTTTACTCCGTCGCATATCGCCTACTCAGAGGTGATCTCTGCCTAACATGCAAAGCTATGTCAAACCCAGAGCTGCTGGACATGCTCCACTTAAAGAAATCCCAATCCCTCTGAACTACACTCTATAGGGACCGAAATCTTGTCACCACAATAAACAGAACATGATGGAGGGATGGAGGGATAGATTCCTGTCCCAGAGACTTCCCATACTCTGGAACAGACTACCTATCTATGTCAAACAGACCTCCTCATTAGCATTCTTCAAGAAAAATCTTGATGACTGGATGGGAAATAGGAAATTCACCCCGGGGATCACTTCTGTGGCTCTGCTCGGCAGGGGCACAGGAAAATAATTTTCTTGGGTGGCGAAAGCTAGGGTACCTTTTTGGCTAGGCTTATATAGGCCCTAGCCGAGATCTGAGAGACTTTCAAACTCAGAACGTTTTCTCCTGGCACAGAGAGAATACAATGACAGTGGCAAATTAAACTGTCAATCATTCACGCGGCCAACCAGGAATCAGCACAGTTGGTAAATGTGGTACAACAGATGTAACGCGTACTAAAGTAGCTGCTACAAGATTAACTGCAAGTCAATCTTTATCCATGAATGCAGATAACAATGCTTCTATAGAATCAACTTCCAGTGCCCTAGATGTCCCCATTGATAATACGAACAATTTCACCTGTACCAAAATGAAATCAGCTTTTGATATAATGCAAAACGCGAATAACAACACTGAGGAAAACTGCGTTTTTTTAGAACAAAATCGCATGGCAGGGTTCACACTAAAGAATCCTCTTCCTACCAGGTGCAGATCCCGGAGCCTAGTAAGGAAAGGCAAGCTCCAAAGAAACAACAGCACGAGTGTGAAAAGGCACCGCTTTGAAATCCAGGTTTGGTTTTCAATATTTCCTCCTTTGAGTTAACAACAGAGCACATTCAGTTACTTAACAAAGGTCTATCATTTATACCTGCTAAATGAGCAGACCTTGCTGAAGTGCTTAAAGACCTAAGACTACTACGCAGAAATTTAACATTAAAAAGCATGTTCAGCAGTAATACTAATGAAGTTTCTAGTTACAAGAGACCCAGCACATTTGTCCCTATTATGCACCCTATGGTACAAACCTTTATTAATGTTTGTGAAACTGAATTCAGAACCTTATATGAAGAAGGGACCAAGGCTACTTTTTGTAACATGACTAGACAAGACTTTGATGCTTTACATGAAGTTAAAAACATGTACTTGATTGACATTAAACCTGTAGATAAGGATGGTGGGATAGTCATTCTTGACAAAGATTTATATTTAATGCAGATGAAGGCATTGTTACAAGATGTAAATAGCTATCGGTGCATTCCTAAATTAACTGTTACTGGCATTACAGAAAAAGTTTATTTTTTAATCTTTGATTTACTTATGACAGGACTAATTAATGAAGATTTATTTAAATATTTCAACACAGCTAATCCTGTAGTTCCTAAAGTCTATGGTCTACCTATGATACATAAGAATAGGTCCCTTCCACCTATGAGGCCTATTGTATCAGGTGGAGGATGGTGTACTGAACCTCTATCAATATACGTAGAAAATAATTTACACACACTTTTAGATAGTTGCCATACCATTCTAAAAGATACTAAAACTTTTTTAGAAAGACTGCACAATAGACTGTCTACTTTAGATAGTGACTATATGTTTGTTACATTAGACACAGAGTCCCTGTTTACTTCTATCCCTAATGAATGGGGCATTGAAATGATTAAATCTTTCCTCATCTTGAACAAATGTTTCAATGATGATTATGTTAAACTGATTTGTGCTCTGTTAGAAATCATATTAGAAAACAATGTTTTTGTTTTTGAAAATGATTTCTACCTCCAGAAGATTGGCGTGGCAATGGGTACTGCCTGTGCCAACAGCTACGCCAATCTAGCGTTAACACATTGGGAACAGTCCACATTTCTATCAGAATTAAATGCTTTGTGCGGACACATTTTATGGTATGTCTGCTTTCTGGATGACATTTTCCTGTTATGGAGAGGTAATGCTAGTGAACTTCATCAACTAGCTGATCATATGCATGCCACTACTGAGTTCCTGAAGTTTAGCTATAAATACTCTTATGATGAGATAGAGTTTTTGGATGTGACACAGAGGAAATCAGAGCTGAATCAAATATTCAACAGCATATATAAGAAACCAACAAGGAAAAATGCTCTGTTACATAAAAACAGCATGCACCCTAGGCATATTCCTCATAATATGCTAAAAGGACAAGTCTATAGGGTGCTAAGATTACATAATAATGATACAGATGCACACAATGCTCTATGGATAAGCAAACAAGAATTTTTGGAAAGAGGATGCCCTGAACAAGAAATAAAAAGTGTGATAGATGAAGCATGGACACATAGAGGTGACCGATGTAAACCATACTTTATAAATGCAGTTAATGAAGAACAAGACAATAAGATCTCCACCACTAGTGCAGATAAGTTCAGAATTGTCTTTCAGTATTCCAGTGATATCAATGATTATTGTGATGTCATAAAAAGGAACTGGAACATCTTACAAGAAGTTCCAGAAATGAAGAACACAATCAGTAACATGCCTGCATTTTCTTTCAGAAATAATAAATCATTGAAACACCATCTTTGCAACAAAACTACTATGAATAGACCATGTGAGTCGATGAGAACAGGTACCTTTCCTTGCAGACATTGTTCTGCTTGTCAGCATTGTTGTTTGTCTTTCGGTTTTTTCCCGATAAGGGGTCACCACAGCGGAACTCCGGTCCGCTAATGATTGGCAGTAGATTTTTACGAAATGCCGAGGTGCCAGCTCGATGCCCAACCTTCAACGAAGACACGCCCATTTATGGATGCATGTCTTTCAAATGCTACCCAACCGTGGGGAGGACATGCAGACTCCACACAGAAGGCACTCCCAAGCCTAGCAGAGAATCGAACGGGAGAACCTCTTGCTGTGAGGTAACAACGCTACCACCGTACCACCACGGCATACTGCATATTTATCCACATTCAGTTTATACACATCCTACTAAAAAAAATTACCATTAGAATAATTTATTATGCAGATTGTCGAACCACCAATTTAGTATATTTTGCCTACTGTAAGCAATGTCATGTATGCTATGTAGGAAAAACCAATAGACTACTAAAGGACAGGATACTGGAACACATCAGAGATATTAGAAATCAGAAAGAGAACAATACATTAGCTAGTCATGTCATGCTAACAGACTCCTCACACACCTTCATTTTTTTTAATATAAAGTTATAGATGCCAACCCACGAGGAGGAGACATTGATAGTATCATGGAGGCAGCCGAACAAAAATGGATACTTTTATTAAATGCAGAGAAACCTCCAGGTCTCAATGGTACCTTCTCTGTTAAACCCTTTTTAAAGTTGAAACGACTCAAACATTGACTTAGTCATGTATATTTCTTTTACTTAGCATAATATATACAATTTTTATATGTATATTTTATCATTAGGTGTATAGATATTTATCTTAACATACATTAGGCTTTAAGATTTTAACATTTTCTGTTTCTTTAAGAAAATCTTTTTACCATGTCTTATTTGATGACATCATCTAATTAGTTAATTCAGAGTGTATATATAGTTGTTTCTATTTAGTGTCATTTGTCTGATGAAGCGACAGTTTGTGGTTGTGAAAGTGCTTACCTTATTTTTTTTTTATTAAAGAGTTTTTGGCTGTGCAAGTTGAGTTCATTTATATTTCCGTTCATTTTGTTTTTTATTGCACCCAACCTTATCCTCAAGCCGTTTTGCGTGTATATATTAGCAAAGAAGACATTTGATTTTCTGCTTCTGCCCTTTGAAGTGGGGGAATATCTGGGTCTCCTTGGAGGACAGGGAAGGTGTGAAAGGAGAACTTGTAGCCTTGGGATACTATTTTGAGCACCCATTTGTCGTTTGTGATGGTGCACCAGACATCTGCAAAAAAGGGCTAACCTTCCCCCCAAAGGAAACCCTGGGCCCGCAAAGGCAGGCAGGGGAAGGCCGGAGTCATACACAATGCTTGCTTTGTGAAGTTTGCTTAGAACTCCCCAATTTTGAAGAGGAAGCCTGCCAGTGCTTAGTCTTTTGAAGGGTGGAAGTCTGTCCCCTTGAAGACCTGTAACCCCTAGACCTAATGTGATCCTGTTTACTAGGGTCAGGAAAAGTCCAATTCTTAGAAGGGTAATGTCTACTAAAATGAGGAGGCTGAACTTGCAGAAAGTCCTTAACAGTTTGCATACATTTGGCCTTATCCTCCAACTTTTTCAACACCTCTTCTGCCTTGCTGCCAAAAAGATTGTCCTTGTGCAAAGGTACAGCCAGTAACTTATAGTTAACTGGTTCAGAAAGGGACTGTTCTCTGAGTCAAGCATGTCTTCTAATAACAGAAACAGTGGCAGCTGCCCTGCAAGAAGCCTCCAAAGTGTCGAACCCACAATGTAGAGAATGTTTAGTGACAAGAGTGGCAGAATTCAATAAATCATGCATGTCCTTACTCTCCATCAGGGAAGGAACACCAGCAATTTTAGCCTTAATGGCCTCCAAAGTATGCTGCTGATACTTAAGCATGTGAAAAAAACAATTAACAGACCTAATAGCCAGGGTGGAAGAAGTATAAACCTTTTTACTCCATCTATCCAAGGCCCTAGATTCCCTGTCAGAAGGAATAGGATTTTTTGCAACCATGGATTTAACACCTTTAGGACCCTGAGAAAGAATCCCTGGATCAGCAGTAGGATTCTTGAAAAGGAACTAATGAGAATCAGAAACTCTATAATACCTGTCAGGCTTTCTGGGAGCAGGAGGAACAGAATTAGGAGTCAAAGAATTCTCCATGAAAACATCATCAACAAATTCCAAAACCGGAGGGATAGCCAAAAGCTTATGCTGTAGCAAATCCAAGAATGCCCTAATCCGTTTATTAGACTGAGGGTAGTCCTGACTTTCCCATTTGAAATGTTCCCTGAAAGTATTCAGAGTATCTCCAAAAGAAAAATCTTCTGGAGGGGAGGCAGAAGGGATGGAGTCTCCTGCATCAGAATCCTCAAAACCAGAAAAAAGTTGAGAGTTTTCCTCTTCATTAGCAGAGCTTCTGGAAACCTCAGAGTCTGAGGCAGACAAAACTTTTGGGGACAATTCCCTAGCCCTCTTAGATGTTGGTGGCTGAGAGCCCCTGATAAGGGTTAAGAGATCACTAGCCATTTTAATCATCTGAGACTGAGGCATCTGAGGGGAGGCCGACACCTACTTTGGAGTAGACTTTCGGCTGGAAGGCCTGCTAGAAAGCCAGACGGACTTAGGTGGCCTAGCCAATGCAGTAGTCTGAACCAAGGTCGTCAGTCTGGATTTGGTCTCCACGTGGAAAAAAGAGGCTTCAGAAGCCGGCGCCTGCTTAGCTGCTCCAGATCCATCAGAGGCAGTGACTGGTGGAGGGTCAGAAGACAAAGTGGAAGCCTGCGGTATGAAGGACTCAGAAAAGGCCTCCGCAGATGCCTGCTGCTGAACATCAGTGGACTGTAGGGGCAATGAAAGCGCCTCACTGACTACCGCTGGGCCGACAACCAACTTAACAGGGATGTCATTGACTAATTTGACCCTAGGCCTGTTGTGGTCCTTATCCTTGCGCTTCTTAGGAATATCTGAAGTCAGGAGACCAGAAGACACCATACCGATGAACTTAGGCCAAACTCTGAAATGCTTGAACAAAATCCTAGCTCTATGGTGTATGGTACATGGGTTGAAAGAAGCACAAAGAACACAATTAGGATGTCGTGCTCAAAGCCCAAGCAAGTGATACAAAAGAGGTGAAAATCACGGTGCGGAATCTGTTTTCCACAGGCAATAAAAGAGGGTCCCTAACGGGGTACTGGTTTGATGACTCCTTCTGTGTGTAAATTCTGTTTGTTTCGGATCTGGTCTCCACGTGGAGAAAAGAGGCTTCAGAAGCCAGCGCCTGCTTAGCAGCTCCGGATCCATCAGAGGCAGCGGCTGGCGGAGGGTCAGAAGATGAAGTGGAAGCATGCGGTATAGAGGACTCCACAAATGCCTTTTGCTGAACATCCGCGGACTGCAGGGGCAATGAGAGCATCTCACTGACTACTGCTGGGCCGACAACCAACTTAACTGGGACATCATCGACTAATTTGACCCTAGGCCTGTCATGGTCCTTATCCTTGTGCTTCTTAGGAACATCTGAAGTCGGGAGACCAGAAGACACCATACCGATGATCTTAGGCCAAACTCTGAAATGCTTGAACAAAATCCTAGCTCTATGGACTATGGTACATAGGTTGAAAGAAGCACAGAGAACACAATTAGGGACGTCGTGCTCAAGGCCCAAACAAGTGATACAATAGGAGTGAAAATCACGGTGTGGAATCTGTTTTCCACAGGCAAGACAGTTATTAACTATCTCTGAAATTCGTTAAAGCAAGAAAAGAGGGTCCCTAACGGGGTACTTATCTGAGATGTCTTCAACTAAGCAGTCGAAATACAAAAAGAAGGTACTCGGCCGACCAGCATTCATGCAAAATGCTTCTGCTTCGGGCTCCACAGCAAGAAAGACTGAGGAAATGGCATCAGCTGCCTTCCTTTATACCTGACGTCCTGACATAAGATTTGATCTGAAGGCAGCCGACGTCATACACCAAGGACTTTGGTATTCTGGTCGACTGTGGGCTACCGGAGGCCGGATAACCCATTTTGTAAGGATTGCAACAGTGAAACACAATGAATGTCTATAGTTGCCAAATAACTCATGGAAGGAACGAGGGGCAATAGGTTCTGTAAAGTCAACATTTTGAACTGTGGAAATTTCATGTTCAGATTTAGAAATGAAAGATCTAGCACTGGTCTCAACAGCCTCTTTCTTTGGTACCAGAAACATTCTGGAGAATAAGCCTTAGCTCCTTTGACTTAAAGGCACTGGTTTGATGACTCCTTCTGTGTGTAAAGACTGAAGAGCCAGAGGAAAAAATTCTATTTGGTTGGGAAGGCATTCCCCCAAAAAGAGGATATGCATCCAGTGCTATCTGTAACCCTCCTGCACCACTTTTAACATGCAAGAGTCCAAAAAATCTTTTGCCAAAGGGAAATGTTGAGGGCCAGTTTTTGTGACAGATTTGTCGAGATATTGGCCAGGATAGGGGGAAGAGGATAAAGAAAGCTGACATAGTCATACTGTACTCTTGGTCTGTCCCCTTTTCTGAAAAGATCCCCTTTTTTGTTGGTGTTACTCTCTGGACATCTCTTGTTTGGTATTTTAGTAAAAACTTTTCTAGCATGTATTCGTGCAGCCAAAAACAATAATCAGAACAGGAAAAATGGCTCATGTAGTGGTGATTCTACCAAGGCAAGCAAGATCAATTGTAGTCATGGATGTCAACTTTAATGAAATAAAACACAAGCTTTCATCCCTATAAGATGGGACTTCTTCAGAACCATTTACATGATTTGAAACCATTCTTTAAATACTCTATGATAGGGGTCATATGACCCTAATCACTGTTTCATTAAAAGTAATATTTACATACAACCACTGTGTTTTTTAAAAGAACACCACATTTAAAAATGCATACAAACCAATGTACTTGTATTTTAATATCGTACTTTTGGTTTCGTATATTATATATTATATATTACTTTTAATGAAACACTAGCAGTAATTATGGTCATATGACCCCTACCACTGAATATTTAAAGAATGGTTTCAAAACATGTAAACAGTTCTGCAGAAGCCCCATCTTATAGGTACGAAAGTGCATAACTGTTTGAGATTATTGCATTTTTATTTCATTAAAGTTTTCATCCATAACTACAATTGGTCTTGCTTGCCTCAGTAGAATCATTTTTCTTGTTCTGAGTATTGTTTTAGATTTTGTTTGCTATAAAAAGACTGTTTTTATTTATTTGGCTTTTTTTGTGTAAGAGAAGAGCCTATTAGAGTTGCACTGGGGTACATGAATGATCTTACAAGCTCCCTGAATACATTTCCCTCTTTCATCATATTGTTTGAGAACCTGGGTAGCAGAAGAACCAAACAACACTTCCTTATCTAATGATAAGGATCCAAGATTTCAAAGTGCACCCATTAGTAAACTTTTGGTACTGAACCCAATCTTATCTTCTCAATATTAGCAGCAGTAATGGCTCTGAACACAGTATCTACACAATCATACACACTCTTCAAAGCAAGTTTAGATACTTGAGAAATGGACAAAATAGTTTGGTTCAAAAGTTTTTTTTCAGTAGAAAGAGTGGAAGCTAATTCCCTCAGGCTATCCATATGACAAAAAAAGTTATGTACTTACCATAATGTTCCATTTGTGTTGTCCATTTTCATTCTTCAACTATTGGGTTCGGATCCGATCCTTGGATTTGACTTGGCCGTTACTGTAGCTCGTGGTAACCTAAAGTTCTCGAGCTCCTCTCTACCCACAATGCACCAACCCCTAACATACCTCAGATCCTTTTTGCTAGGTGACACTAAGAAATATTAATATAATATTCCTGACTGAAAAAGCAATTATCTGGAGCTCAAAATAAGGCACAATGGTGCCCTTATAAACTATAGTTCTTCCAGATCTGTCATGACAAAGGATGGGGGTTGGTGGGGAGGGAGTTGAGGAAGAATGAAAATGGATAACACAGATGGAACGTTATGTTAAGTACATAACATTTTTATCTGATGTCAATTTTCATTCATTCCTCAACCACTGGGACAGACTCCCCAGCTACCTGAATTCCCAGGTGGACTCTAAGGAAGGATATTCCTGAGCACTGTTGAACCAAATGCTTCTCTTCCCCCTCGAGACCAGATCTAGTTTGTAATGACTAATAAAGGCATGAGATCTAGCCCAAGATGCAGCTGCACATACATCGTCCCCGGAATGCCTAGATAAAAATGCTGACAAAGTTGCCATGGATCTAGTTGAGTGGGCTCTTAAAGGTTTTGGCAATGAAACAACTCAATTTATTGTTGACAAAAGCTATACAGTTGGTAAGCCATCTTGCCAAAGTTAATCTTGTAACGGATTTACCAATTTTGGATTCTGCAAAGGAAATAAATACCTGATCAGATTTTCTAACTTCTTTTGTTCTATGTAAGTAGAAATTTAATTGCCTATGAACATCTAACAAATGCAACATGTACTTTCCTTTTGTTTTCAAATACTGGAAAGAAGACAGGTAGATTAATGGACTGGTTGACGTTGGATTCTGACACCACCTTAAGAAGGAAAGGAAGGGCTGGTTCATAATGTTACTCTATCCCTATGAAAAAACAAGTAGGGAGGTTTAGAGACAATGCTTGAAGCTCAGACAATTCCTCTAGCTGAGGTAGTGGCCACTAGAACGATAGTTTTCCAGGTCAGGAATTTAAGATCACATTTTGCTGCTGATTCAAAGGATGAATTAATTAAAGCCTGTAGTACTATATTCAAGTCCCATGGTGGAGTAGGATCATTATAAGGTGGCCTAAAGAGAAGAGTGCCTCTTAAGAAGATGTTACAAAGCTTTGATGAAGCTATGGAAGAATTTTCAAATCCAATATGGAAGTTAGAGAATGCTGCCAACTGAACTTTAATGGTCAAGAAGCTAGCTCCTTTACTGAAAATTGTTGCTAAAAACTGAAGGACACGTTATACAGGGGCTGAAAAAAGATCAGTATCTTTTGATGAGCTCAAATAAATCTTTTCCATTTATTTCTGTAAAGATTTCTGGTATTAGCTTTATTTGAAGACAAAAGTATATGACGGACAGAGAATGAGAGCATAGATTGTCTGGTTATTAACTGAAGTGGAGAAACCATGCTGTCAGCTTAAGGTTTGAGATATCCAGGTCAACTATGCCTGTCGGGTGAGACAGGAGGTCTGGAGTTGGATCCAAAATCAAAGGTGGGTAAAGTAGATAAAGACAAAGAAAAGGGAACCAAATCTGTCAGGGGCAGTAAAGTGCAATGAGGATTACTTTGCTCTTCAACTGTGCACCTTTCTCTAGGAATTTGGGAATTAGGGGGATTGGAGGGTAGGCATAGAGAAGACTGGGTGGACAAATGTGGGGTACAGCATCTCTCAGTGATTCCCCCGGTGGAGGGATCAGGGCAAAGAAGCTGCTGCCTTTAGGGGAGATGCAAATAAATTGCAGCAAGGCTGGGCCCATTAAAGAAATAATTTCAGTCATTTTCATGTTTTGAGACACCATTCATGAGGTAGTAGAACACATCTGCTCAGTTTGTTTGCTATAACATTGTACTTCCCCAGAATGTGTGTTGCTAACAGAAAATGGTTGGAAGAAACTGCCCATTGTCACACTCTGAGGGCTTCTCAACACAAGTAGTAAGATCTGGTTCCCCCTTGTTTGTTGATGTACCAGACTACAGGCATGTTGTCTGTCGGAATCGCAATTATGCTGAAAGGGAGAGAGTCTTGGAAGGCCTGCAACCCTAAGAACACTGCTGTAATTTCCAGGGCATTGATATGCATATTGACATTTTCAGGGGACTAAGTGCCTTGGTCTGTTTTTCCCAGGAAGTGGCCCCCACAACCAATCAGGGATGCGTCCATGACTATAGCCTTGGGCTGAGGGATGACATTGTAGAACCTGATCTGATCAAATCCACTACCAAGGGTATTTCTTGCATGCCTGAGTGATTTTTATTTGGGCTGACATTCATTGATAAAGAATCAACAATTGTGTTGCTAGCATGCATTGAAGAATTTTCATATGAAATCTTGCATGAGAACTAAAATTATGGCAGCTGACATTGACCCCAAGGCTTGAAGAATCAACTGGGTTGAACTTTTGGTACAGTGAGATATTTTCCTGACCTGGAATCTGGTAGTTTGCACTTTTGCATAACAAAGAGAAGCTGTTACTGATACCAAGTTGAAAACTGTTCCTGTAAACTCCAATATCTGAAAAAGTTATTACTGAGATTTGCTGCAATTTATGGTGATTCCCAAAAAGGAGCAAGTTTGGAGTACCTGATCTCTTGCTCTTATGACCAGATGACTGGTCAGGGCAGAAATGAGCCAGTCATCTAGAAATGGAAACACCCAAAATCCCTGTAGTCTCAAGTAAGCTGCTACCACTGTCATGCATCTGGTGAACACCCTTGGGGCTGTGGTGAGACCAAAGACCAGAGTTCTGAACTGGTAATGACTGGCCCTCAGCCAGAAGCACAAGCACCTTCTGGACTGTCTGTTCATTTTTATGTGATAGTATGCATCTTGAAGGTCTATCGAGCACATCCAGTCATCCTTGCCCCAAAAGTGCAAAACAGACTGAGCCAAGACCATCCAAAACTGTGTGTGTCATTCAAACTGATTTGTTTAATTTGCTGAGATCCAAAATTGGTCTCCAGTCCCCTGTTTTCTTTGACACTAAGAATCTTGAGTATGTTCTGGATTCTATCTGGTCTGGTGGGACCTTTTGGAGGACTCTTTTTTCTAGCAGCTTTTGTATTTCTAGTGCTGCTGCTTTCCTCTGATTAGGTAGAACATTGGGAAATTTTCTTGACAATAGAGGTGGGAAGGGGAAAAGAGAATTATATAACCTCTGGGAATGATCCACTGCACTCAGGTGTCTTTTGTGATATCTAGCCAGGCTCCCTGGTGCAGGGATAAATGACCCTTGATTGTCTCCAGAGGGGAACAATTGGGCTTCCTTTCAGGAGCGCTGTTAAGGTCTGCCAGAGAAGGAATCTCTAGACCCTTGGTTTTTGGGCCACCTCTGCCAGGTGGGCAGTGTCTCCCATTTGAGTTTCCCCCCTCTGCCTCTGTGGGAACTATCTCTATGTGGCTCTTGGAAAGGACCCTGGGATTTTCTGAAACACATTTTTCATCCACCTTACTAGTTCCTAGAAAAAGTCCTTGAGGGGATGAAAAATGTACTCCCACAGCAGAGAGAGTCTTTCCATCTTTTTCGCATCTGGAGAGTGTGTCCTTCACTTTGGGGCTGAATAAAGAAGTTCCGTCAAAGGGGGCACTGATGAACAAGGACTTGAAGGGCTCCACAAAGTCAAACAAGCACATCCAGCCATGCCTCCTAATAGAGACCTGAACCCGCTGCACTTGAGGTATCCTAAGTTGTGTGAGAGATAAGCCTCATGGACAAGTTAGAAATGGACTGCAGGGTCACCAACTTTGAGGCCACAAAAGCCTGAGTTTTGGCAGCAGTGCTCCCTGAAAGAGAGTTTGACAGTTCCTTAATGATATCTCTTTGCAATCTAGTAAAATGTGCTAAACAATTTAACAACCTAAGAGCGAAGATCTCTGAAGCTTAGACACTCTCCCCAAACCTGTCCAAAGCCCTTGACTCCGTTAGGGGGATGGATAGCGGAACTTTGTTCCAAAAGTTCATTCATAATGGTCACTGCCATGACCATAACATCCACAGCTACTTCTTTACTCCAAAATTCCCTTCTTGCTGATGGTGCTAGAATCTGATCCAGTCTCTTAGGGATAGGTTCAACCTAGTCAGGTTCCTTCCATGCCCATTTTATACAGCAAGTTCAACTGCTGCTAGACACTCCAACACAGCCTGCTCGACTAGTACTCATGGTTCTAGGGTCCATATCAGCTGCCATTCTTCTGGTCCCACTAGCCAAGTTCTTCATGTGAGTTCCCCAGTGGACCCTAGCAGTCCAATGGTCTATATTGCTTCATCTGTTGTCAACCCCGGTCAGGCTAACTCCGGTCTTCAGGTGTCATCTGCAATGGTGGATTCTCACAGATGACCTCCATCTCGACAGACCAGTCACCCTTCCTCCACCTACAGCCACAATGACCACAGACGCTTCCCTGTTAGGGTTGGTATGTGGGATATTTCCTAGGGAAAGATGGTCCAAAGCACATAGTCCACCAAATTGCACATAAATGTACTAGAGATGAAGGTGGTTCTTCAAACGTCGCAAGCCTTTCAGGACAGTCTTCCACTGGGGACGACTGCAAATTCTTACAGACAATATGTTTGTGGTTTGGTGTAGCAACAAGTGGGGGGAACCCATTCATGCCTGTTATGCAGGAAGGCCATTAGGGTTTGGGAATGGGCGATAACTTCCAGGACCCGCTCCACTCTGAGGTTATTGGAGCCAAGCTAGTCTGGGACACGGCCAGAGATGAAGAAAGACACATTCAACTATCCACTTGGGAAAGCCAGGTCCTGCAATTCTGAAACCGAGAGTCGGATTTGCAGGAGGAGGTTGTGGTATCAGGGTTGGTATTCTCACGGATCCAGGATTGGTCGGAGAAGGCAGGATCCCCAGCTGGATCTGGGCTTTGTGAAAACTTCGCATCATCCTACCCATGTTGGAGTGGGACAGCCAAGAGGATCTAGAGGAGACAGAGGAATATGTGGACCTGACTGGAGACAGACTGGTCTGGACAGTCGGGGCAGGGGATGGGGAGGGGATTTACTATGATGCAGAGTATGGCTCCAGGATCTCCAATCCGGGCGTGTCTGACCCAAAGAAGTTTGCTCTGGAGAAAAGGCATTGTGGATCTGCACTACATCTACAGGATATGACAGTCTGCTTGGACCCGAGGGCTGAGGATCTGACAGAGTGGAAATATTGGCTGGCACCGGCTCTACTGGATCTGATTAACCTCTCAGATTCAGACAAAAGCGGGAACAAGAGGATCCAAATAAAATGGATCCAACTATTTTTTTGCCCTTCTCGGGGACAGAAGCATTGAACGCCAGGGTAGCTGAGGGAGCATGCTTAGAAATGGGCGTTTGACCTCCAGAGGACAGAAGAAGGCCTTTTAAGATCAGCTTGTTAAGCTGATCAGCAAGGCTCAGGGAATGAAGGGAAAGCAGATAACACACGGAACCTCCAAGTGCCCTGGCCCAAGACGATACACACACCTCCTGTGGGCATCAGACTGGTAGTCCAGTTACAGATTTGCTGTATCCAGGACTGCATGTAAGCTTTGGAGCCCTCCCCAAGCCTTTCTGTTTTGGAGGGAAGCCTTCTAGCTTGTCAGTGGGAGTGGTAAGCAATAGGTAACCTGTCTACCACATATGGAGTGGTTCTGGCCCAGAAATTGTAGTTATTGGCCGTTTGAGAAATCTTTTCCATCTCTCTCAACTTTCTGATTTGAAAGCCTGCATTTGTACTTGTTTCTTTCCTGTAACTAGTCTAGTGCAGATACATATTCTTAGTTTTAGCACTTGAATTTGCTTATTCGTGCTCAGCACTTGTTTAGAACTTGTTGTAAGCACTAAATAAGCTACTAATTACTATAGCACTAAACCTTCCTCATTACCTAGAGTAAAACAGTTTTTGTACTTACTTTTCTCAGTTGCTTAGAGAAAAACAGCTCTTGTACTCACTTTCCTCACTTATCTAGAGGAAAATAGTTTTTTATTCAGGCATGTCCAAAGGTCAGCTCCCAGTGTTCTCTCCTGTCTATCTGATGAAGCTGGGCATCTTGGGGCAATGCAGAAATTGCCTCATTTACACAGACAACCCTCTCCTCCTACCACCCAACACTAAAACCTGCGAGAGATGCACTTATCTAGACAAACTGGAGGTAAAGCTCTCTCCAACCAAGACCAAACTTGAAATTCAAGAGGAGAAGGTAAACACTTGCACCACACCACACTTATCACATAGTCTCACTAAATCTACACCACCAAAATCCACACATATAAAAACACAAAAACATTCACGGAGGCTCTCAATAATAATCTGCCCAAGCAACAGGGACCTCCAAAGTAGAAACGCAAACAACTTCCACCCCCCAACACAACCCAAATGACACACAGCCCACAGACTCAGTGTGCCACTCAACCACAGCGAATAAGGCAAAACAACTATCAAACTGACTAGTCATAGGTGACTCTATAGTAAGGCACACTGATGTCCCACTCACCAGGCTAAATAAGGAGAAGGTTACTGTCAGCTGCTTGTCGGGTGCCAGGATCCGCCACATAACCCACGCACTCAGGTCACTCCACAACAAGTAAAAATATAACTCTATCATTGTCCATGTTGGTGTGAATGACCTGAGGCGTACCACCCTGGACTACATGAAAAGAGACATGGAAGAGCTCTCCGATCTTGTAGCCCAGGCAGGTATGACCCTAGCCCTGAGTGGCATTCTGCCATCGCCCAGAATGATACCGCAGTACAAGAACAAAATGATTGACTTCAACAATTGGCTGAGCTTCTGGTTTCATTCTAGGGGAATCCAGTATCTGTCTGCTTGGGATGACATGGCCGACAGGCCATGATGCTTTGCCAGAGATGGCCTGCACCTGTCACCCCTAGGATTCCGGATACTGGCTAAGGCTCTTGCTGCCACTATAGTGCCTTTATTAGGTAAGATTCAAATGACAAATTCACCACCATAACAGGCAAGCAAAAACTGAGAGTAATGCTACTCAATGCTAGAGGTCTAAATCTCAAAATGCACTCACTCGAGGCACTCCTTAAAATGGAGAACATCGATATCTGTGCAGTGACTGAGAACTGGTTCAAGGCTCCAAAAAGCACTCCTGCACTACCAAGCTATAACTCATACCACACTTTTTGGCCATGTAACCTGGACCGGAAAACCAAAGGCGGAGGTGTGTCCATATTCATTAAGGATACCCACACCTCCAGGCTAGTTGCTCAGCATAATGCACCTGAGGTTATCCAAGTGCAACTAACTCTGGGCAAAACTGCAATCCAAATTGTAGCTTGCTACAGTTCCCCCACCATGACCCAAGATTCCCATTCCTCTTTTCTTAATGTACTGGAAAATATGAGGGTTCAACCAAACACCCTAATAATGGGCGATTTCAACTACCCCACCATTAACTGGGAAAACTACTCATGTACCAACTCCTTCACACAACGCTTTCTGGAATTCATAAACTCCAATACCCTGAATCAACTTATCCACACCCCCACCAGGGGCAACAATATCCTAGACCTAGTCATTACCAACATGAGTGACTGGTGTTCCACACCTGAAGTCAACTCTTCGTTGGTTCGATCCAACCATAAGCTAATCACCCTTGATATCCACATCCCACCCCACTCCCCATTAAGGAAACCATAGTAAAATATTTCTCCAAAGCCAGCTTCATGCTTCTTAAGACAGAAGTGGTGAACTTCATGACACCCATGCAGATGGACAATACAGTTACGACTGCTGAATCCTACACAAATGCACTCTACAAGCACTTACACGAGTGCATGGATTGTGCTATCCCAATCAGAACCAATACGCTATCCTCCAAAAAAAGGAAGCCAATCTGGTGGTCCTCTATCATAAACAAACTGTACAACAGAAGGAAGAAATTGGTGAAAAAGAGAGTAAAATCCCATGAGTGGAGGAGCTCCCTGGTCAGCCTCAGTAATAAGCTGAGATCCCTTATAAGATCATCCAAAGCTAGCTACGAAAACAAAATCGCCACTGATTCTAAGGAAAACCACAAAGCATTCTATAGCTATGTCAAGAATCTCAATGGCAACACCCAGATCTACTCTGAATTACAGTACAATGGCACGAATATTACAGAACCAACTGATATTGCCAATATCCTGGCAGATAGGTTCAGTGCTAACTTTAGCCCTTCACCCCCTAAAGGGCCCATATCTATACAGGAAGAATGCAGAGTCCCTGTAATCACAACTACGCAGGTAAAAGCTGCACTCTCTATAGCCAAAAACACAGCATCCATGGGACTGGACAACATCCCAGGCTGCATTTTACATGAACTTCAGAATGAACTGGCTCCCCACCTAAGCACCATGTTCAATCATAGCCTCACATCAGGCTTTGTGCCCACTGAATGGCGTACAGCAACTGTTATCCCACTCCACAAAGAGAGAGCCACCACTGATTCTGGGAACTATCGCCCTATTAGCCTGATGAGCCTGGTCTGCAAGGCCATGGAACGTATCATCATGGATCTCATAAACAAAGACATTGGTAACCTCCAAACTCTGGATCCCACCCTGTTTGGGTTTATGAAAGGCAGATCATGCCTCCTGAACCTGATTGACTTCTTTGAGGCAGTCACCAAAGCCGTACATGAGGGTAAGGTGGTTCACACAGCCTATCTTGACCTCACCAAGGCTTTTGACACCATCCCCCATTCTGGAATTATAGCTAAACTCACTAAACTAGGTATAAATCCCTACGTCACAAGATGGGTTGCCAACTGTCCACTGTAAAAGTTACACACTCCAAATCTGACCTCAAACCAGTGACAAGTGGAGTACCACAGGGTTCAGTCCTGGGACCTCTCCTGTTTGGTATCTACTTCTCTGAAGTACAGGCTAACACAGAAGGCCTCTGGCTAACGAAGTTTGCAGATGACTACAAACTAGGAACCATAGTCGAGTCCCCAAATGATGTGGAAACCCTACAGAATGGCCTCGCTGAGACGGATGCCTGGTGTCAGAGCCATGGCCTCAAGCTCAATGCCAAAAAGTGCATTGTCATCCCCTTTGGTAAAAACTCTGCGCCCGTGAACTACTACATAGACAGCAGTCTACTTAACACCGAATGTGTAATAAGAGACCTTGGGACCCAGGTGGACAGTAGTCTGTCCTTTGATAGTCACATTGCCACAGTAGTCAGGAAGTCCTTCTACGTGGCACACCTCATCATAAAAGGGTTCTCATCCAGGAAAAAAGAGGTCATTGTTCCTCTCTGCTCGACACTCATTAGACCCATTATAGAGTACAATGCTCCTTTTGGAATATACCTCACAAGACATCTGCAGCAGCTGGAAAGGCCACAGAAGTACCTCACAAAGAGGATTACTGGCTTCAAACAGATGCCCTACACTGACCATCTTAAAAAACACCAGCTTTACTCCGTAGCATATCGCCTACTCTGAGGTGATCACTGCCTAACATATAAAGCTATGTCAAGCCCAGAGCTGTTGGACATGCTATACCTAAAGAAATCCCAATCCCACCGAGCTACACTGTATAGGGACCCAAACCTTGTCACCACAATAAACAGGACATGGTGGAGGGATAGATTCCTGTCCCAGAGACTTCCCATACTCTGGAACAGGCTACCCATCTATGTCAAGCAAAGTTCTTCATTAGCACTCTTCAAGAAAAATCTTGATGAGTGGATGGTAAATAAGAAATACACCCCAGGGATCACTTCTGTGTCTCTGCTCGACAGTGGCACAGGAAAATAACTTTCTTGGGTGGCGTAAGCCAGGGAACCTTGTTGGCTAGGCTTACATAGGCCCTCGGGCCGATAGCCTAGTACCTACCTATGAACCTATGAACCACAAGAGGCACACCTTTTGAAACCAACGGGTTTGTCCAAACCAGCAGGTCTGTCCGACATGCTGAAAGCACTACACATGTACCCACAGCACTCACACACACTAACAGAATCCTAGGTAAAGTTACTTAAAACAAATTACAAGGAAAAGCAAAAAAGGGGAAAAAACCCTGGTCCAATAAGACTGATAATCCAAAACAAAACCAAGGTACACTGCAGGGAGCAGTACATTTAAAAGGACGTACACGTTTCTTCGAAAGTTGCTTTGTATATTTACTAAATTAATTTGTTTTCAGTTTTTGCATACTGCAGCATTTTGAGGCCTGAAATAGAAGATTTCTGGACAGGTGAACCTAAAGAAAGAAATACTGTTGATTACTGTACACAAACAAGCGTATAAGCTGTGGTGGTGAAAGGGAGGCTTCTCTCTCAAAAGTGTTGTAAGCAATTTTGGAATTCCTGGAAGTCTTAAAACTTGTTGTTTGCTTCTAATTTATTTTGACAAAAACATACTGTGGCATGTATGTGGATCTAAGCTGTTCTTGTACAATAAAGAGTGTTCCTGGTGTGTAACTTGGCGAACTATGGTTTTGTTTTGGATTAAAACAAATTACCTTAAAACAAATTATAGATAGAGGGAAATTATTTTTTTTTAATAAACAGGAAAGAAGAGAAAAAGAGGCAAGTAAACAGAAAAAGCAGAAGTAAGGAAAACTAATGCCAGTGACTAACTCCAAAAAAGAGAGCTACCTAAAACCGGAGGGGAGGTACAAAGCTGAAAAAGACAGAATACAGCTAGGTACAAGCTTAGAAGAGAAGAATTAAATAGAAATCACTTATCTGTAGCAGTGGCAAGTGGAATTGCATCTGTGCTGGAAGTTCTGAAAACGAGATCTAAGGGATTGGAGAAGGAATGAGGCATTATGGGAGTGGGAGGAGCTTGAGGCTCGGATCGTATGTCTGGAAGAAATAGCTGAGGGATGGATCCAAAGACCCAGTCGTGATGCATAACGAAATGGACAAAATCAGATTTGCTTCCAAAAAAGTGGTAGTAGGCAATAGTCCCTACAAAATAAGTTTGTTCTTGCGATCAGCAACTGCACAAGGATTGAAATTTTTACAAATAGAGCACTCTGTGTTTAAGTGCTCTGGGTCCAAACAGTATACACACAGATCATGTGAATCCAAAATATGGAGCTTATGCCCACATCACTTACATTTTTTAAACCCTGAAGGACTTTTCTCCAGCATTTTGTAAAAGTTAAAGCTAAAGCTAATGAAAAAGAAGGAAAAGGAAAAGTTTTTTTTTAACTCGATTAGAAGGGTAAGGGAGGAAAAAGTGCCAATAATGGTACTGAGAAATACACAGATGTGTAAAATACAGCAAAAAGGGGAAAAAGGATAAAATAAGGGAAAATATTGCCAATAGTGCTAAGCAAGAATACACTATGTATAACAAAACTATAAAAATAGAAAAAAGAAGGTTATAAAGACTAATAAAATTGAATTAACTGAAAGAAATTCAAGAACTATGGATGACCATGTCTATTTTGTGAAAGTGGCAAACGAGATCTGAGGTATGTTAGGGGTCTATACATTATGGGTAGGGAGGAGCTCGAGAGCTTTTAGGTTACCATGAGCTATAGTAATAGCCGACTCGGATCAGAGGATTGGATCCAAACCCAATAGTTGAAGAATGAATGAAAATTAACAACATCAGATCATAAATTTCCACTTATATGACTGGTAATTAAGAATTCTGAAGGCTAAAGTGGAAGAAGAAAGCATTATCTTACCTATACCGCCCAACATATTACCTTCTTTGTCACCAAGTGAAGGATTTGTATAGAGGGCCAGCCTGTTGCCAGTATGAGACACAATTGAAATGACAGGTGGGTAAGAGCTATGGTAAGAGAAAAGAAATGTATTAACCTGAGATAACTTATACAGCTTATCTACTTTTTTTAGTGACTGATGGCTTTGTATCAAGATGAATACAGGCAGAGTTTAGCACATCCTCCAGGGCTGGCAGTAATGGAGGGTAACAGAGGAATGAGGTATATCCATTTGTAACATATGCTAATACCTCCTCAGTTTGGGAGGTGAGTGGTCTAAATAACAACCAATGGCTATTGCAGGCTTACCCACTATCAGCAGAGGCACAGATTGAGTCTGTGGCAATGGCAATGACTCCTTGGTAACTGGGGTTTTTTTTCTAGGTACTTTAGGAAAGAAGCCAGCCTGACTGTAGTAAATGTCCATACTGCAACTGAGGAAAAAGCATCAAAAGCTGTAAACATAGCTATAGCAAGTAGGTCAAAAGGTAAGTTGTCACTGAGTGTTCACAAGCAGCACATTTATACTCACAACACATTTCCCAGTCCCTTACCTTAGAAAAAATAAAAGCAGTCCAGAATTCAAGTCAGTAGTGTTCAAACACTTACATATGCAATGACAGAAATCAATGTGGCAGGTAGGTTGTCATGTTATGAAGTGGGCTTAATCATTACACATAAGGGGCGTGGCCAAGATGCACTCAGAGTAACAGCACTTCTCTTCAGCTCTGTCTATTCCAATTTTCTCTGACATGATTTTTTAAATATATCTATCAGAAATCTGGATTTTTTTTATAAAAGGATACTTTATACCTTATACAAGAATAGTATAAAAAATATTTTTGATTATTTTATTTTTTCCTGTCAAAAAACATCAGAGATCCTCTGAACTACTCCAGTCAACAAGATGAGCTTCAACAAATCTTCTCACCCGGATACAACTTTCAAAATGGAATTACAATCTTTGTTACTTAACATTCAAGAACTAACTAGTAAAATAGATAAAATGGACCTGAAATTGGATAGTTTTAAGGAGAGCTGTACTAAACAAATGAACATTATACATGATGATTTAAAACAACAGAAAGAACAGATTTCCCAGAAAGAACAAATTTCAGGTATGGAAACAGTCCTAAATGATCTAGATTCTAGGCTCCAGGAAGGTGAGTATAATATTGAATTCCTTTTAAAGCAAAATACTCACCTTTTGTCTAAAATAGATGATATAGAAAACAGATCATGTCGTAATAATATAAGAATATTTGGCTTGCCAGAAAAAATAGAAGGAGATAGTATGGAAAAGTTATTTTCTACATTGATACATGAAATACTAGAATTACCTGAGGCTCCTTCATATGGTATTGAAAGAGATCACAGATCTTTGGTTTCATCAAAAAATAAAAAAAGTAATTCTGCAAGATCTGTGATTGTAAACATTCCTTTCCTCACATGATAAGGTAATTGTCTTAAAGACAGCATGGGCAAAATCTCCAATTAAAATAAAAGATAATTTAGTTTGTTCTGATAATGACTATTCTCTTGTGGTAATTGCAAAAAGAAAAGTTTTCCTACCTTTGATAAGAGAACTTAAAAAAAAATCAAATAAAATCTCACCTGATGTTTCCTGCAAGGCTTAAAATATTTTACCAGGATACATCTAAATTATTTGAAGATCTGGACAATGCTCATATTTTTGTTAAATCTAACAAACTTTTGGACAAAATAGAAGAAATGGATTGGGCCAATGCTAACTTGAAGAGATTAGTCGAAAATGACACTTGGAAAACCCACAAGCTCAAGAAGATGCTAAGAAAATAAAAAAACCTGCTCTTATATGCTTCTATTCACAATGGAAATCCACTTTGTTTGTTCTAAACATACTAATGACCCATAAGGTCAGGGAAATTGATAACCGGAACAACAGTTATGATTTTACCACTCTTTACTATACTTTTTAATGATAGTCTTACTGTTTTTATTTTGATGCTTATTATGCAAATATTTAGTTGTTTCTTATTGGTATGGGTTACTGTTTAAAGGGTGGCCACAATGGTGCAGTGGTTAGCATTGTCGCCTCACAGCAAGAGGTTCTCCGGTTCGATCCTCGGCTGGGGTGCCATCTGCATGTCCTCCCTGTGGTCGCATGGGTTTCCTTCGGGTGCTCCGGTTTCCTCCCACATCCCAAAGACATGCTGCAGGTGGATTGGACGCTCTAAATTGGCCCTAGGTGTGACTGCGTATGTGTGTGTGCCTTCTGTGGAAGGTTGGGTATCAGGCTGGCAACTCGACACTGTAAAACTCCACTGCCAATCATGAGCGGACAGGTGATCCGCTGTGGTGACCCGTAACCGGGAAAAGCCGAAAGAAGAAGAAGAAGATGGGTTAATGTTTAAATTGAGTTATTATTGTATTCTATTTGTTGCCATTTGTACTGAAGTAAAATTATATCTATAGGTTGCTACTTTGGATAAATATCTTCTTTAATAACATGTCTCAATGATTTGGTGCTTATATTTAGTTTAGCATTGTATTGAGAGAGACAGTTTATATTGTGCTCAGAAGATTCCATAGATATGATTTTGATTTTACTGTATATATGTATATATATATATATATATATATATATATATATATATATATATATATATATATATATATATATATATATATAAAGTTATTTTTGCATATGTTTTGTCTTATTGGCATCCAGAGCTATGTTTAACATAAATTTTGTTGTTGATAGTGTCCAGAGCTAATATAAAACATGATATGTGGATAAAGACAATGTCCAGACTGAATTTGTGTTATGGGGTTACTGTTGGTAATGTCCGGGAATGTGGTGGGCTCAAAGGTTGCTGTTGGAAATGTACAGAGTTGTTTGGTCATATGGAGTTGAAGTTGCTGCTGCTGTTGTTTCCCTCTCCTTTTTGAATGTTTGCTTTTTATTTTTTTATTTAATTCTGGCTGATATGTGTTACTGGTGTGTTTTGTGTTTCACAGTGTTAGCATCTGGTTAGAGAGGCAGTTTGGAATGGTTTGTGAGCTGCACAGTGGCTTCTGTGATTGCTGTACATTCAGAAACCATTGTTTCACCAACTGCGAACGACTTCAGTGGCACGAATTGCTTTTAAAGTTAAAGTGCCTCCTCCTCATTTTTCCCACTGAAAATTTGAAAGTCTACAGTTATTCAGCTTCAGCTCGAGACCTACTTCACGATCGGTCTCTTAATATGGACATTCTCCCTTGAGTTACATCTAGATTGTTGCCATGGAAACCATAAATCCCTATACCGGAAATAAAGTGTCAGAGGCTTCAGAACACTCAAATGCTTTAAAGGAAAAAAAAAAAGGAGAAAAAAGAAATGGAGATTAGACATTGTTGCTATTAATGGGTGATGTGATATATTTACTTATATGCAAACAAATTGTGTTTAATATTTATAACCTGTATTTAATTTATTGGTTGCTTGTGTATTATCGTAC